>NC_079302.1:22201434-22510568 GCF_023638135.1 Falco biarmicus | reverse complement strand
TGAGGGTGCTGGGCTGACACACGGCACCCAGGACACACAGCTTCAAGCCTCCATCCCGACTTGGCAGCGAGTCAACACGAACAGAAGCAGGGTTCACACTGCCATCCTACCCAGCCAGGGAGCATTCCCTTGCTTCCCAGCACCAGGTTCCCAGTTTTTCAGCTTCTTCAGCCTGCCACTGCCTTCCATCCTTGCCCAACTGCAGCCTCTTGTCTTGCAGCACCATATATTACCGCATATCCCATCCCTCCTAGCACCATCATTCTCCCTGGTTCCACAGCTTCTCCTGGTACCCCCAACCCTTTGCTTCAGGGGTTTTTACAAACTCAGCTGCAGCCTAGCACCTCCCTTCCTGCTCCAGCTCCTCACAGCAATCTGTGCTATGCAAGGACCCGAGCCCTGGTTTGTACCTGTTTCCTTCCCCATCATAGACCCAGGTGGTAGAGCCCAGTCCTTCGTAGGCTGATGCCCAGTAATAGAGGCAGGAGTTCACATGCAAGCTGTACAGTAAATAGGCTGTGGTCCGAATTACTCTGGGGAAAAAAAAATAAAAAAAAATGGAGAGAGCCAAAAGGGAAATGATAGGGTGTCTGCTGGGAGAAGCACGTCAGATCTCCACCAGCATCACAAGGAGCTTTGAAGTGGTGAGCCAACTGTTAACCATGCAGGTTCTGCCAACGCAGGAACCACAGAGCACCCAAATGTGCAGCCCTGCTCCTCACTCCTGCAGCCCTGCAGCTCCAGAAGTGCCAGGAAAAGCATCTTCTCCACTGCTGGCTCCTCTTTGCTGTCAGCACCCCTGTCCCTGCTGGGTCAGGGAGAGGTGATCCTATCTATGCAGGCTCCAGGACCCCCTCATCCCACTTGCATCAGCCAACGTCCATGTCAGCCCAGTCCAGGGACAGCAGGAAAATAAATCAGAAACCCAGAGTGGGTGCACACCAGAATAAACCTCCTTCCCCAGTACCAAACAGCAGCTCCACACTCTCTCCCCACTTCCCTCCCTCCCCCTCACCTGTAGATGTACGCCTTGCTCAGGATAGCCTCCAGGCGGTTGTTGAACTCAAAGAAGGCCAGGTACTGGGAAGAGAAGGAAGGCAGCGTGCTCCAGCTTGCTGTGCCCCCCCCCTCCCATGAGAGTTATGTCCCTGTAAAACCCCGCTCCCCCTCCACTTCCCTGCTGCAGCCCCTCCGCAGTGCAAACGGCCATGCACAGGTTTGGCTCCACCTGTAAGGGCCCTTCTATTCAAATGTGAGCGTATCCTAGGACTGAAACGAAGGGTTTGACCCACGGCCCTGCAAAGCCTTCGGGACAAGACTTCCTGTCCTTTTTACAAACCTCTTGTCATCACTGATGAGCCTAGCAAGCTATACCTTACCCCACCGGCGTAGGACTCCTCCGCATCCACCGCAGCTGGTGTTCTGCCTGATTTTGTCAAGCTTCAACTCACCTTCAGACAGCGAGGAAAGCGCAGGAGTGGGTTGACACCGACTTTGAAGTAGAAGAAATCCAGGGGCAGGAGGCACACCACATCCATCTGAAATCCACACAAAGAGAGAAACCTCTGTGGGGACCTGCAGGCATGGTGGGGTGGAGCTGCAAGCCACAGTTCACATGAAAGATTCAGATTAATAAATAAAGTTATGTCAAACCTTAAATCGTTGTGATCGCAGGTAGTTCTCTTTCATGGCCTTTTTATCGCTCTGGTTGGGAATAGGAAGGAGAGAGAGAGAGAAGATCATTGCTTACAGAAAGGAAAGTCATGGCCAACGTGGTCATGCCTGGTTTTCCTCTTCATGCCCAGGAAGAGGAGCAGAAGACCTGGCCGTATGCCATCTTCCCATCCTCTCTCATGTCATCCCGTGCTCGCTTTGCATCCCAGAGAAAGCACATTGCAATGCCAGCACCACAAAAATCAGAGTTCACGGGAGAAACCTCCCTGCCTGAGCATTGCACAGGCCATGGAAAGGTTGTACCCTCAAGGTCTTACTTTTCACGGCTTATTTAATTGGATACGGAAACAAAATCAAGGGCTTGCACTTATCTGAGGCGTGTGATCTATGTGTTCAGATTGCAATCATTTTTGTCGTATTGCTAAAGCATCCTGCCTAGCTGAGCTCTGGAAAATTAAACCCGGAGTTTATTATGCCGTCTGCTCATGCTTAGCAGCGTACGGCTGTGCCGGGGCTGGCTGGCATGCACCCTTGGCAGGGCTGCCCTGCAGAGCAGCGCCTTTTGAGCATCCCCACCCAAGAAGGGGGCTGCCACGGACCACGTGCTTTCTAGATAGGCTGGTATTGACTTTAGGGGGAAAACAGCATGTCTGCCAGACAAAAAAGACTGCCAGCTTATCCACTACATAGCAGGAGAGAAGCTCGCTATGTCCTCCAAGGGTCAATGCAGCCCTGGTGGCCACAGCCATGGTGGGAGAGCTTGGAGAGCTCCATTCAGAGGTCAGTGACAGCTCCATCCATGCCTCTTGGGGGGTGGGAATGGGAGATCCCCACGATGGGTCCCCAGCTGTGGGGTGCAGCGCGCTGCCACTCACGATTATGTCTCCCCCCTGCACAAACTGCAGCCGGGTCTGAAAGATGATGACGTCCAGCAGATAGATGAGGTCGCAGAGGTAGTCCATGAGCAGCCAGCAGTGGATGTTTGCTGGTGTCTGGTAAGGGAAAGCCCAGCGGACGGGGATCAACCAGCAGTTCCAGTTCCAGGCCATGACAACGAAGAACAGCCACAGCACGTACATCAGGTCTGCGCACAGGGAACCGCACCACAATTAGCTGGGCATGTGTCCCTTGTCTGCAGGAATCCACTATGCAAAGGAGTTTTCATCCCCTGCCCTGCCCCGACTGCAACAGGGAAACATGCAGGACATCTCTTGGTGACGGCATTTAATTGCAGGTGAGCTGGGCTCTAGATGCAAAGTGAATACCACCAGCTGCAGAGCACATTTTTATCAGAAAGCCTCTTCTCATTTTGCTGATCCAACTAGGTTTGCTCTTGCTTTGCTCCCACAATACCAACTTTCTTGCTTTGCCCTTTTCCCCTTGAGGTTGGGCCAACGGCTGCCTGAGCCCAGGGGCTTTGAGACGACTGTGGAATAGCACAGATGAAGTAAGGAGCTGGGTTCCTATGTGGTGTCCACTGGACAGTAAATTTTTCTTTTGTGATTTTTATTTTTATTTTTATATGGGGCGTCCACATCACAGGGACAGCCTTTGCCCACTACAAAGCCTGAAAAGGAGAAGGCAGCTGCCGCTTCCTTGCCTGGTCATGCTCCTGACACCCACAGCTATCGGGAAGCATTTTGGAAAGCCTGTGCCTTGCAGGGGAAGTGAAACCTCTGCTTTTTCAGTAGACAGGTGTAATCTAAATTGTTCCTTGTTTAGTTGCCCTCCCTCCCTCCTCTACAAAGTCTCACCTTTTAAACCTCTTCCCCTCCTTACCCCTGCCCCCCAGCTGCCCCAGCCCGGGCATGCAGCTGTGCTCCACCACTTACCGGTGAGTGGGTCGATGCTGCTGGGGAACCGGTAGTTTTTCAGGCGGTCCAGCCAGGGCTGGGTCTTGAATGTGCAGCACAGCATCTCACAGTAGTGCTCATCTCCCCCCGGCTTATCCCCCTCCGGCTCCCCTCCTGGGGGAGGCAGCGGTGCTGCTGCAGGTGCAGGCTTGGCAGGGGCTGCAAAAGGCCACACAGTTATTTTACAAGGCAGAAAAATCTCCTTACTGTCGTTTGTTTTAAGGTCTTTAACCTGTTAACAAAGCAGCTGTCTCCCTGGAAACACAGCATAGGTAGGGACCCCCCAGTTAAACGCTTCCAGCCCCACTTGAACTCACATGCTGCAGGGCTCTCCTCATCCGAGGTGACATCGGGGTCGATCAGCTTCTCCTTCACCTTCTCGGTCCTCTCTCGGAAGAGCTTCACCAGCTCCTGGAGCCGGTTGTTGATGATGGCACTGCTCAGGCTCGTGGCTGAACCGATGCGCTCAGGCAGGCTGCGAGGAGACCACCAGGCATTTCATGCAGGTGGGAAAGCCCAAGGGCAGGTTCATGACCCATTTTTTAACCTACAGGATCCTGAATTAGGAATTTTTAAATATTTTATATTATTTATATTTATTTTATTATTTTTATTTATGATATTTCTTTGGCTACAATGTAATCAGAAGAACATAAGTTAATGTTGGCTTCAGTAAAATACCACCAAGCAGCACCAGCCTGACCCTCACCCTTCCCTGGGGTGTGAGGTGCCCTCAGAGGGACGTGGGAAGCAGCAAGATCCCAGGCTGGATTGCATGAGCTTGGGAGAAGATTTTGGAAGAGCTGCAGGGTGAAAATGTGAATTTATAAACTGTATTTCCTTCTTTCAGCCTCTATTAAAAGTCGGTTGGATTCAGACCAGGATGCTTTACCTAGCACGACGGAATCGTCGCTAGGAGGGAGGACAGAAACAAGCTCTTTTGCTGTAGCTCTGGGCTGGTTCATTGCCCAGTTTCTGCCCAGGAAGGCGGCAAATCCCTGCACTGTGTGGAGGTGCAGACCCTCCCCAAGGATTTGCTTCTGAGGGAGAGCATTGTTATTTTTGATTGTTATTTTTGGAGAGGGGGTCCATTACTTGTTACACAGCATCAGGCTCACTGTGGGCACGGCTCCCTCTCTCTTTGGTATCCCAGCAATTCTAGGATCTTTGTTATTTCCACCCAAGCCCCAGGACCTGAACCCCTGGGAGCTCAGCTGATCCGGAGCCCCTCGATCCCCCCCACCCCACACCTTTCCCTCTGCTCCTCGTCGCAGCTCAGCCATGCTCGGGTGGGGGACTGGCTCACTGGTCCCTCTTCCATACCATCCTCCTGGGCCAGTAGCTTCCTCCTGTGGACACAAACACAGTAACCGAGGCTTCCCTTGTCCCCCGTGCTCAGTCAGCTCCTCTCCCTCCTCCCTCTCCCAGGCCTTATCTGTTTTCCACTTCCCCTTCTCCTACCAGGGTCAGTTCCCCCCTAACTTTTGGCATTGCCTGAAGTAAATGGGAGCAAACCACCCTACTCCTTTGCTGCTAAAGTCCTGTTTCTTCTTGGGCATCACCAAGCCCATGGCTGCACGGGCACACAGCCATCCAGCCCATTTCACAACCCACTCTGGGCACCTGGCAAGACGCACGGAAGGCAGGCACTGCTCTGTGCTCGTCCCCAGTGCAGCATTGTCACACTGCTGCGCTTGGAGAGGCAGGCAAGAAAAATGTGATACTGGTAAGGTGGAGCAAGGAAGTGGAACTTGGAAAAAGAGGAAGGCACTGGGGACACCGCCTGGCTCTGAGCTGGCTCCGTAGGGCCTTAAACCCCCAAGATAAAGAGTGAATCGCAGAGCTGCAGGTGCATAACATGGACCCTCTAAAGGCTGCCAATACCTGCAAAGCCAAGTGCAAAGTGCAACTGCTGAGAGCAGCTCCAGGTTCAAGAGGAGCCCTAGAAATGCTGATCCTGGCCACGCTGAGCCAGCGGCAGCTGATGTCTTCCTAGAAGATGTGTCCTAACACAGCTGGTGACTCCCTTTGGCACAGATGGGTTTCTGTGACAACTTCCTTACATGTGGGCAAGCAAGGTAGCAGAAGGAGAGCTGAATATGAAGATGACAATCATAGCAAAAAATCTGCACTGGTTTGGGAAACTGCAGCCAAGTCCAGAGTTTTAACTGTGACAAAGAAATTGTCTTCTGCCACCACAGCTGTTGCTCTAAATTAACCAGGATCTCACTGACCCTGGTGCAGAATGGCTCCGTGCTGCTTGTGGGGCAGGAGCAAGCAGGGTACTGAGGGAGGTTGTCCTGCCATCACAAGTCTCCTGAAGAAAGCCAAACGTTATGAACCCACCCACCTCCAGCCTCGCTGGCTCTCAGATGTGCCCTGCTGGGAAGGGGAACAGGTAAACAAGATCGATGAAATCTTCATTGCCCAAGCAACAGCGTAGGGGCAGAGAACACCACCACCACCACCACCCCACCATTCAAGTACCCTCAGATGTGAATGGAAAGATTCCCAAAACCACATCAGTTTGGAGAAACAGTCCTGCCAAGGTCTGTAATATGCTGTTAGGACAACATCCATCACCTCTCACCAGTCTCCAGCTGCCCTTGCCCTGCCTCTGTCCCCTCCGGGCACCACGCTGCCCCATTGCCCGTCATCATTCACGAGCACTACACAGACAGCCCAGTGGCCCCTCGCTCTGTAAGGCAGACCCTGCAGAGAAGGTATCACCGTCCCCACTCGTTGCCTGTGGCGTGGCTTCCCATGGGCCACAGAGCTCATGTGGTTGTCCTCTGGGTGCATGAAAAGCTTCATGTGTTAGCATCCATCCAGGAAAATGCCTCTTTTTTCTTCAGATTAATGGATGCCCTTGGAAAGATGTAAAGGGAGATCAAAGTCCCCAAGAAGGTTGTAAATTCAGAGGAGCAGGAAACATCTCTTGATATTCTGTGGTGTCATCTGCGTTCCCAGCAGACACAGAACGAGAAGGAGCAGGAGCTACCCAAAAAGCAACCCAAACTTCAGTGGACTTTGGAAAAAGGGCTTAAAGAGAACCTGGAATGTCACATTAAGTCCCATAGAGAAGCTCACATATGTGTGCAAACCTAAGTCCAGAAAAATCCCAACAACAGCCCAAAAGCCATCAGCTTTCTCCAGCCTCATTTTTAAAGCTCAGTTTTAGTCCTTGTTCTCTCTGAGCAGCCTTGATCTGAAGGCACGAAACCCAGGGATGAGATGCTGCAAACCCTCCCAGCAAAAATGCAAGAAGAAAATTGTTGGTTTTTATGGTGAAGGCCCATATCCAGCACACAGACCCCCACACTCTGAATCTGGGACCACAGACATGTGGGGCAACAGACAAGCAGGATCTGACCACGGCAGAGGGATCTCCAGAAGCACACACGACAGGGTTGTCCCCAGCCCCCCCAAAAGCTTTAAACAAAACGTAACCATTGAATTAAAAAATGCAAACAAGAGGCATCTTTTGCCTCCTCCCCTGCCTTGCACGGGGGCGACACCCACCGCACGCACATCACCCCTGCTCACTGCCCAAACCTGCCAGAAACAGGTTGCTCCATATGGTTGTATAAATTTTCCTGCACCAGCACTGGTGGGGGTGGAGGGGTGGTGAGACCCCCAGGAGCCAGGGACCATGCCTGGGCAGAGCCATACCTGGGGGATGCTGGCACTGTGCTGGGCACCAACAGTGTATTGGGAGCCCCAGCGCTGGGCACCAGTAAGTGGGTACCGTCACTCTCCACAGCATGGCCTCCACTGTCCGCATCCTTGATGTCCACGGTGGGGTAATTACCTGGCCCGTGGGGAAGGACAACAGGTGGAGGTGAGAGAGGCGCAGGGGTCTGCCTGCAGCCAGGGTGAGTCCCCAGGTCCCATCGCACCCGCGGAGCCACCCCCAAGCGCTGCAGCATGCTGGAAGAACTCTCCTTCTCCCTCCATTCACTTCTCGCCTGGAACTCCTTTCTCCTAATGGTTTGGAGCATTTCTTTCTCTTTTTTTGCCCAGTTTTTAACACTCTAAGAACTGCCACCCGCTTCCTTTCTATTCTCCCAGTTTGCAGGGATTGGAGCTACTCTGTGCGAATGTTGGGGTCCCACGGTTCAGAAAATGATGGAGACAAGGATTACCAGCTGCAGGTGTTAGGCAGGAACCCAGGATTTCCAGCAGCAAACCTGCCTCCAAGGGTTTAGAAAGTCTCCTGGGTTTTCTCAACATTAACTTAGGGAACGTGCAAGCTCCAAATTACATTAGCATTTGCTTTTCATGCAGAGCAAGGCACAATTTAAATAAGCCCTTACAGCCTCTCTCTTTTGCAGAGGTAATAACTGCTTCCTGCCACAAGCAAGGTGAGAAGCAGGAGCACTGGATGTTTGTAGTAGGTGAAGAGAGATGCCAATTGCCCAAGGGATATCTTGTCTAGACCCTACAGCCAGCCGGCCTATGAAGCGTCATCTCTTTTCTTAGCTATATAACAAAAGGCAATGCGTTCCTGCAGGATTTCTTCTAAGGGGGAGGAGGTTCACACATCTGAAAGACCCCAGGTACCCCCTCCTGTCCCACGCTAACGTGGGACCTGTGGATCAGCATGTGGCTCCAACAAATCCCCGAGAAAAGGCCTGTTTGGGTTGCAAAGTTAAAATCCTGTTGTGCGTAAGGAAAAGCAGCAGAATTTGGTGTGCCGGTTGAAAACAAAGCAAAGCAAAGCTACAGAAAGATAATTTGTACTACTTCTGGGTTAAAAGGCAGAAAACTGTGAAGAGCAAACCTTCATCTTACAGTGCTCTTAGCATGAGTGGGTTGCATGAATACTAAGGAGAAAACTGCACGTGCAGCAGATGTTCAGCCTGCAGGTCCTCCGGGGGAGTTTCTGGCCAACATATAGCATACCATTTACGGATATTCACAAATGCTTTCTAGGGGTTAGCTAGAAAGGCATGTAGTGATGAGGTGGAAGCAGAAAAAAACATCAATTTTGTTCCCCAGCCTCTATGCTGCAACACAAAGGTGCTTTTATTTATTTATTTCCCCACCCTGAAAGCAACTACTCCAGGAATCACCCCTTGCCCCACTCAAGCTACGCAAGCCCATTGTCAAAGCCAACATCTCTAATACCTAGCGGGGATTGCTCCTCATTGCAAAAACTGGGGTTGACAACTCCAGCCTTTGGCTTGCTGGCGACAAGGATGGGGATGAGGGAGTCAGCAGTGGCTCGGTAGCTGGGGACATTGGGGAGCTGCTCTAGCATGCCATGGCCAGGAAGGGAGGCATCCCCGCCAGTGAGTGGCTCGTCATGCACCAGCTGATCTAGCTCAACATCTCGGGCACGCTTGGACATGCTGCTAGGCGCCTAGGTGCTTCAAGCAAAGTCAAGGCATCTGAAGCTGAAACAAAACAGAGTGGTGTGAGACAGGACAGTTATGTCAGGGCAGAGAAATGCATGGCTGCTGCGGTTTTTGTTGCTGCCTGCTGCTCACGGGTGTTGGTAGCACAGGATAGTGGCAGTGAGCATCCTACCACATGCTTTTCTAGCACTGCGGCAAGACCGGGGTGCTCTACAAGGGCTGTACAAGCAGAGAAATCTCCAGCCTGTACCAGGGCTCAGGTCAAGCCATCCCTTGTGCAACTTCCCCAATGTCAGTGGAGTTATGCCAGGACCTGCCTTTGCTCACTCAGGCTGCAATGGGAGCTCACCACCTAATTTTCATTACCAACCCATAACCTCCTAAAAGGTTACATTGCAATGCACTTTACACCACTGGTTATTTCCAAAATTGAGCAAAGTGGTAGAGAAAATCCTTTTTTATCCCCCCTATATTCTTCAGTTGAAGGAGAAACTCTTCACTTCAGAGGTTGCCTAATCAAGACTAAGTGCTGCGTGAGCATCAGCGTTTCAGAGCCGGCTCCAACTGATGACAATATTGTTAGGGAGCTGTGTCCGTGGGATGCTTAAGCAGCGAAAAGCCCCAGCTGCCCACGCTGCAGGAAACCCAGCTGCCCACGGGAAGGGAAAAGTTGCAGTTTCTCTTCGCTGGGCATTGCCTTGCCTGCTTTTCATCCTAATTTGACATTACACTGCTATATATTATACCTTCAGCATCAGTTTCAGCAGCTTCAGCTCTCTCCTCTTCCACCTTCAAAATGAAAAAAGCCATTTTAAGCAGAAAAAGACCTGCTCCACCAGTGAAAGAGCAGACTTTGCAGCTTGGTTGGGTGCCCTGTACCCCCTCCGCCCCCCGCCGCTGCCAGCCTCTCAGCTTGTTGATCAGTGCCAACGTTTTAGGGTGGAAGCATCCCTCCCTTGGCACACAGCTGCTGCTGCTGCCTCAGGTTCAGAGGTGGGGACATCTTGGTAGGAAACATTTCCAGTTCTCATCCCGGTCCCTGCTCCTCCCCAGGGCGCTGCATCCCCCTGGGCAAGCTCTGAGCCCCGGGCACATGCTGGCCAACAAGAGCTCATTGCAGACCTGAGCCCAAGCAGACAGTGAAGCCGTACCTGTACAAAAGCACCTCCAAGATCACTTATCTTAGCTTCTTCCAGCTGCTCAAACCTGAGGGCCTCCTCCGCCAAGCAGACATCATCCACACCCTCATCAGCAGTGAGACAAAGCGACCAGAGCAGGGGTCTGGGGTAGAGATCAAGCACAGACAAGCACCCGCGCTCGCTTTTGCCCTTTCTGAGGTGGGGCACGCTGTGGATGGGGGGCATCACGTCAATGGGGCCAATACACAGCCTCCCAGTTTCAGGGAGCACTGCTCCTCCAGCTGCACTGCATGCCTCATTTGCAGGCAAACGTCACCACAGAAACTTTAGTTTCATACAATAGTGGTACAAAAAAAAAAAAAAAAAAAAAGAAAAAAATTGTTCCTTATGTTAGAAGGGCCTTGGAAAAAATACACTGTGGGAGCCCAGGTGAGAGGTGCATAAATAATGCAGGGTGCTACATATACATAAGCAAAAATTGCTTATGCAGAAATGTACAGGCAGTATGTTTCTTCTGCTGTGCATAATGATTTCTCGTATAATTAAAATATGTCACATGCCAAATAAAAAGCCAAGAGCCTAATTTCCAGGCAGGGCTGCCCTGCAAGCACCATCCAAATTCTGAATTTGCCTGTGCAAGACAGCACCGGCACACATAATCCTCAGTTTCTTTCTGCAGCAAGCACAGACCTCAGCCCCGCAATTCTGACAAAGTGGGCTCACAAGATCCATTTTATTCATTTAATATAACTTTATAACTGAAAAAAAGCAAGCCTCATCATCTTGTTCTGTGTACTTATCTCCTGATTTGCTCTTTCCTGGCATGAAGTCCAAAGCAGGGATTGGGGATAATGAAAAAAGATTTAACACAGCTAAATGCATGAAAATTGAAAAAAACATCTTTCTGCATCCTTGGCACATCCTAAATCAGAAAAAGTATGTAACCAGCAGGGACTGCCTTTTCTCTTTTATCTCCATGTCTTGAAAAACTGCCATTTTCCAAGGTATTTTAAAAATTATTTTTAATAATCACCCTTCATCCCACCACCCCCTGGTTTTTTAAATTAGGCTTCCTTCAAACGCAATTGCAAGTCTTTTTATCCCAATCTAGAAAACCTGTCGGTGTCTCTCTTTCTCTCTTTTCCCATAAACAGACAAACACATGGAAGGATGGAGCAGCATCTGACCCAACAACCGAAACTCAAGTTTCCATAGTGGAGCTCCAGGAACAGATTTAGAGGAAATAAAAATGTATGGGTTTAACACTGAATAATCACACGTTTTCAGCTTCTCCCTGAAAATCTAGCTACTTCAGAGAATTTAACAGAGAATAACATAGCACAAGGTAGTAAATCCCTAAATGTTTTATCTTGCGTGAAATCAGAGCAAACCACTAAACTAAGCAGAAAGATTTTTCTAAATACTATCTAGATCAAAGTCTCCACCTACAACAGCTGACAAGAACTCAGATATTTTCTACAACTGGAAGAAATGTAAAATTGTACCTACTTGTATTAAGTAGCATTTGCAGGTACAGCACATAATCCTGTATTTAAATTCAGCTCTGTAATACTCATAATACTCCCAACTGCCTTGAATTAATGGATATGGTTTTAAATAACGTGGACCAGCTCCTGATGAAGGCAGAAGGCAGGGCTCCTGCTCGGCCGAGCCGCCGGACCCTGTGGGAGGGGGTGGACAGGGGCCCGTAGCGCGGCTACGATGGAGATGGAGCCTGTGTCACCAGGAGACACTCGCCTGTCACCAGGTGCCGCGTCAGCAGCGCGCCCTGGGGCGAGCCAGCCTGCAAAAGCATCCCTCCTGAAGGCATCATCTGTCCTCCCGAACACATCCCTCCCAAACGCGTCTGTCCTCCGGAGCGCATCCCTCCCGAAAGCATCTGCCGCGCAGCCACCCGCCTGGCTGGGCAGCGCCGCTCCGCCGAGGGCAGCTGGCTGCTCCAGGGATGCTTCAGCCTCTCCAGCTTGTGAATCAGCTGAAACAGCAGCTGCATCCATGCTTGTTGCCAACAAAGCCATAAAGGCAACGGGAGCCACTCACCCTGCACTTTCCTCCACTTTCTCCTCCTTCTTCTTCTCCTCCTCTTCCTCTACCTCCTCCTCCTTCTTCTTCTCCTCCTCTTCCTCTACCTCCTCCTCCTTCTTCTTCTCCTCCTCTTCCTCTACCTCCTCCTCCTTCTTCTTCTCCTCCTCTTCCTCTACCTCCTCCTCCTTCTTCTTCTCCTCCTCTTCCTCTACCTCCTCCTCCTTCTTCTTCTCCTCCTCTTCCTCTACCTCCTCCTCCTTTTCCTCTTCCTCTTTGGCAGTGCTCAGGGAGCACAACCACAGCCTGGGGAGAAGAAATTCGTTAGGTGAATTCTACAAGGTATGTTCGAACCTCACAAGAGGAGCACTGCCGGTCTCCGCAGCCCCTTTGGCTGGCGGTGCTCTCCCCACATCCTCCAGCCAAGATCTTGCCGGGGTAGACGCACTAGGGCACACTGGGCATATGCTGTTTCACAGCCCATGAGTGTCAGCAGCCCCAAACAGGTGGCAGGAAGAATAGGAAAAAGGTTTGGGAACACAAAACCAGAGTCCTTGAGCCTTCAGATTCCCCTTGTGGCACAGGGAGAGGCTGTGCTTAGCGGTCACTTGTTGCTGATTTTGACCAAAACTTCCCTGCTAATGAAATTCACTCTCCAGCACAGGATGCACTTGCTGCCCACAGCATCCCAGGCTCATATACCAAGGGGAAAAAATCTGAAAAATATTTTTATAACATGTCCAGTATTTTCTGTCTGAGCAGAAGAGAGCTCTGCTGAGGAAACATAGCTCTGGGCATGGCTTGTGCTTAGTGCAGCTGAGCATCCCCGACACTGGAGCTGAGGAGCGCTGTGCTCACCCTCCCCTGCATGTATGCGGGGCTCAGGGAGCATCTTGGGGGGCTCCCAAACCCTTTGGCAGTCTGCATGGACATCTCTCAACTCCTGCTGAAACGCAGCCTGCTGCCAGCTCTGAACGCATCGCCCAGCCCTCGGGAGGACCTCAGCAGGGGGTTCTTTTAGAAGAAGTAGGATGAATTATATAGAGAAGGCTACCATTTCCAAATATCATGACAGTGCGATGTGCAGTTGATAGGAATGAGGTCCCTCTTCCTTAGTGCCAAAATCTACTTACAGGAAGCCTAAAGCAGAGCATCCTTCAGCTGTCCTCTGCAGGGCAACGCAAAGCATTGCATTCATGGCTCTGCCACTGCCTGCTCCAACCCAAAATCTCAAGACCGGAAGGAAAGGCCGTTTGCTCAAACACCTTTTGGGTCCTTCTGGTGCTCCCCTCTTTGGAAACAGGCACCTCAGCTACCTGCTGCCAGCTCCACTGCCAGCTCTTTAAAGGAGGGATGTGCTTGTGCCCTCCCATGGCCACTATGCCAGTGGCCAGAGAGCACATGGGGTTGCCCATCAACAGCATCTCCCTTCTCCTACCTGTTTTCTTCTTCTTGAGCTTCCTCCTGTATGGGGGGAAGGGGATGAGCATCTGCCACCAGCTCAGCCTTGTGACACCAGGTCATCACCTCGCACATGGTTTCATTAATCCAGTCATTGCTGATCTCTTCCAAGACAAGGTTGGTCTCCTCAGGTTTGCCAGGGACAATATGAACTGTAACAGGAACGAGGAAAGGGAGGTGAAGAAGTGGGAGCAACACATTTTCAAGGGGCTGGGGGCAGAGCCAGGGCAGATCCCACGTTTTAGCTACTTAATGGAGAGGTGCTGCCATATGCAAAAAGTGAAGAACCTCTCAGCCTGCACAGACCTGTGCAGCCCTGGTCCCCCCAAGCTGTGCCAGACAGATGCCTTGGGCCCTTTTGCCAGAAGGAAGAAGAAAATTCACCATTTTGTGCCAAACGCAGCCAAAACCCTATGAAAACTGTAACCCTTTGCATATAGATGCCTGTTGGCTTCCCTACACACGTAGCAAGCTCCATCAGAAGACAACCTGGCCCATCTCCAGGCCACATTTTGGCTCTCCTTGTAAACAGAAGCAGCTGTGGGAAGAGCCCAAAGCCTTTCCCCTTGCCAACCCCAGGTCAAACACCGTGCTAGCACAGCCCGAGGGCCCTGGTTTTTGCAGAGCAAGACTCAGCCCAGAGCCCACATTGCAACACCCTGAGCACCATGCCGCATCCTCTCCAAACAGTCCTCCAGGCATAGTGTAGGACGAATCCTGCATGCCCTGCCACTTCCCAGCATCACTGGGGGAAAACCCAGATCAGGTTACTGGGGAGACTGTAAGACCAGCTGCAAAGCAAAGAGCACAGGACTGACCCACGACAAGCCCTCCCCCTGTCCCAGGGGTACCCATCTTACCAAGTCAGGCACACATCGGAGAAACAGGAGAAGGAAGCACATCTGCATACTGTACAAAGAGTTTATTTTGAGGTTTGCCTGACAACAAAACTTACATGTCCACAGCGAAGCTAATAGGAAACATGCAAATTCGACTACAGAAGGCAGGAAACCCACCCACAGCCAGCTCTGTACTGTATTTACCCACCCCACAGTGCCACATTGCCTTTAGCCCTTTCCCTCTCGCTCTCCATTAATTAAAATGCTGGACAGCAATCGGCAGGACGGCTTTTAAAATGCACCACAGCTCTGGGATACATTATATGAAAATGGGGCAAATACTAAAACTGTAGCCTGGTACTAGCAGGGTTTGTTATAAACACAGGGGCTGGATCTCATGTTGGTTGCTCGGTTCATGACCCATTGTTACAGCTGCCTAGATTGTCCTGAAGAGATGCAACGAGATGGTGGGACACCTTAACATGGCCTTTCAGTATATCAAGGGGGCTTATACAAAACATGGAGAAAGACTTTTTACCAGGACAAGGAGCAATGGTTTTAAACCAAAAGACAGTAGATTTAGATTGGACATAAGGAAGAAATGTTTTATGATAAGAGTGGTGAGACACTGGTTGCCCAGAGAAGCTGTGGCTGCCCCATCTTTGGAAGTGCTGCAGGTCAGGTTGGATGGGACTTTGAGCAACCTGATCTAGTGGCAGGTGTCCCTGCCCATGGCTGGAGGGTTGGACTGGATCATCTTCAGAGGTCCCTCCCAACCCAACCCATACTGTGATGGGTTCTGCACAGGGGGTCTCACCCCACGCAGCCCGGTGTGCCTGCGCTGGCTAAGCCTGCCTGCACAACTCCGGGCTCGAGACAACCCCTGGGATCCCTTCCCTGCCAGGACACTCCTGCCACCACAGTTAGTGCTGCACCCAAGCAGCCGTGAGCTTTGGGAGGGAGCAGCTGCAGTTGTGGGTAAGGAGAGCCCGGGGTAAGTTATTCTATAAGGAGAGCCCGGGCAAAGGCTTTTAACCATTAACTCCTACTTATTCACTTAAAGATTAATCTCACCCGCCTGCATTTGTTGCTGCAAACTGGAGTCCTTTCCACTTGCTGAGAGAAAACAGTTAATGGAAGAAAAGAAATGAGCAGCTGACAAGAGCTTAGAACTTTATAATGTTACACCTTGGAGGCAGAAGTCTACTAAAAGAAGCCTGTGGGCTTCAGCTGGAGATCTCAGTGGTGAATGTTTGGATGTTGGGGGCAGGGGCATTGAGAGGGCCAGGAGTGCTAGGAGGCTGCAGCACAAGGCTTTCTGCCTTCAAGGTGTCCTGAGTGATACTTTTCTACCCTCCTATAAATTGTAGCCTGTCTTATAGACATCACCCTGCAAAACCAATAGCTCTGGTTCCTGGAGCCAAGAGGGAGCTGGGACGGGACAGCCCTGGGACCAGGGACACGCAGCCAGCATCCCTGCGCCAGTCTCAGGTCCCTGCCACCCTTGGGTGGGAAGGAGCTAGAAACCATTTGCAGATTCCCCTTTGCTTTTCCTCCCCAGCTGCGCTTTCTCCTCAGGCTGGTCTTGTTTGGTTGAGGGAAGGGCTGGCTCACCATGGTCTTCGTTTTCCATTTGTTTCAGAGGTGCTAAGCCCCTTTGCCCCCTGAAACAAAAGGAGAAGGAAAACATTAATGAGCGTGCTGGCAGTTTGATGCTGGGGCAGATCTCTTCTCAACCCAATTGCTCCCTTCCTTGGGCAGATTAAGTGACTTTGAGACGCCTCAAGGCACCAAAGCAAGCTGTAATGCAAGCAGCTGCACACAAAGGGTGTGACTGCCCTGCACATGCAGCAGCTTCCCACTGACTTTGCCTCTTTCCAAGCTCCACAGTAGCACTCGGGTCTCCGGTTCGTACAACCACGTGGAGAAATGCCTTCCTGCAGGGTTTCACACTCCAAGATCCCACCAAGCGGCTGCTGTCTTGGTGGGAGCAACCTCGCGCATGCCCCTGGGGCAATGCACAGCCTCTGCATGCCGAGGCAGGTCCCTGCTGCCATCCTGCTGTGTGGCTGGTGCAGGGAGCCAAACCTGTCTGCCTGCAGAGCTGCCACTTGTTGCCCTTCAGAGGCAGGCAAGCAGTAGTGTGAACCCCACAATGGTTTCCTACAACCATGCAGGCTCACGCCTAACACATCTAACCCCATGATTTTGTTTTCCCAAAGTATCTCCCTAGATGTCTCACACGGGCTCAGCAGCAAACATGCCAAAGGGGGTGATGAAGGCGGCAGGTTTGAATTCCCTTGTAATTCTTTTATCAAATCCCACTGTAATTCTTTTATCAAATCCCACCGGCCTGGCAAACATCTTCTGGCACAGCTTGAGGACAGACCTTGTCATCAGCACTAACAGCTGGGACCCGAGGATGTGGGCTGCTGTACTTGGAGACCTGCACAGCCTGGGTTTTACCAAGCCCACGCCACAACTCCGGGTCTGCTCCCACGTCTCAAGCAGCAGCAGCCTGTCATGGCCTCCCTGGGGGATTTCAGGGGCTCCTGAGATGGCACCCAGGGCAGATCGGGGGTAGGAAGGAGCTGCCAGCAGCCCCTCTTCCCAATAAATTTTCTGACCTCAGCAAGCTAACCAGCACAGTGAGATAGAGCAACCACTTACTTTCTTCCACGGCACTTGAGTTTGCTGCGGCCACTAGCTGCCAGGAGGAAAAGGGAAAACGTGAGATATTGCCCATTTTCAGTAACCCTAAATTTTTACCCTAAATGCAGTAAATTCAATAAATGCAGCACTTGTGCCCTGAATACCCGATGTGATTTCTTGGGTCATGTTGGATGGCTTGGTCGTGGGCACAAGCATCCTCACACATGATGTTAAAGGGCAAGAGCACATCAGTGAACTTGCCTGTGTGCAAGGGAAGGAGAGGACAGTATGTACAACTGCTGCTTCTCCCCAGAGCTGGACTGTACCTGGGTGAGGTGCCAGGGCCTGCACATCACCCAGTGCTGCACAAAAAGGCAAGGAAATAGTAAAGAAAGCACATTCTGTGGGGGTCTTGCTACTTAGAAGCCAAATCCTGGGTTTCACCAGCTAAGCAGGCCGTGCGGATTTGTTTTTTTGAAGGAGGTGAGTGACAGCCCAAACCACAGCAGGTCCTGGCACTGGTACGTGGTGGCACCTGCATGGCAGCGAATGCCCTCCCCACCAGGGACATGGTGTTCACATGTCCTTTGCCTATCCAGCAGACAGCATACCTGTTCACCCTGCTTCTCCCTGGTCACTGGCTGTGGCATCACCTTCTCCATCCCTTGGAGCAACCAGGCAAACATCCTGGTGACCAGAAACCACTGTTAGACCTGGCTGCCAGAGCCTTTGCTCCCACAGTAGCCGTCCCTCTGGCCACAGTACCCATGCAGAAGTTGCCACTGTGGTTACCTGCTGCCGTCCTCAGCCAGGGACCAAGGGCTGACAGTGGTCACCGGCTGTGGCTGCCCCTTGGCCACTGCTGGCTCCACTGCTGCTGCGGTGCTCTGGGCGGCTGAAGCGTTGCTTTCTGACTTTTCCTGGGTTTTAGTCCCTTTTGTGCCTGCTCAGGTATATTCGGAATGAGAAGGGGGATTGGCAACACAGCAGTCATCTTATAAATTGTTGGGGAAGGGGAGCAAGCAAAGAAGGGTCACCTCCCACAGGGGGACAGGCTTAGGGGACCTCCCTGGCAGCCCCTACCCTGTGGACCCAGCCTGGGATGAGGACACAGGTGGTCTGGGGACAGCTGTGGTGCAGGGGCAGCACTGTGATGCTGGGACCCGGCAGGCCCACCCCCTCAGCACAGCCAGCACCCCTTGGGAGGGCAGTCCCCACGCTGGTGCCAGCCTGCACCTGGGTGCTCAAAGGCAGAGTGTCTCCTCCGAAAGGGCCACCCAGGGAAGGGGGTCGCTCACCTGCTGTGGCGTTGCATTTCTGCTCCTTTGGCTCTGCCTGCAGAGGGACAGAGGGATGTGGCAAAGCACTGTCTGCAGCCCCGTGCCACCCTGGGTGGGCACATCCCCCACCTCAAGGGGACCCACGCACAGAACCCTACACACCCTCTGCTGTGGTTTTGGCCCCATTTCCTTGACAAGGGCCATTAAACAGACTCCGGCGTTGTCAGCACCAGTGAGCCCCAAATGGAGGGTCCTCGCTGTGTGCAGCCAGGCTGGGGAGCACCGGCACGGCACAAGGTCTCTCTTTTGCTCTGCTGAATTCCCCTGGGATTTTCATCCCAGGGTCCCATCCAGGGTCCCACCCAGGGTCCCAAGACAGGGAGCCCACTCAGCTGTCACCTCTGCCCAGTACCCCCCTGTCCTCCCCCAGCCAGGCAGTGCTCACCTCCAACTTTTTCAGCATCCTTGGCTGTGGCACCACCCTCTCGAAGCCCTGCACCAGCCAGTTGAGCACCCGTGCTCCCGCCCTGTGGGAGAGCACGCCATGGTTGGGGAGCTTGTCCTGCACCCCTTCTGATCGCCTGCACCCCCCTACCAGCCTCCCTGGGAACCCACCGCTCTTCCTTGCTGGGATCTGTGCCATCTTCAGAGTCATAGCCGTCCAGATTGTCCTCCTCTGGATCTAAGGGGGTTATCTCTGCAAGGAGAGCAGTGCCATGGGCATGGGGGAGAGCCACTGCTGGGAGCTCCTGGTCCCCCCACCAGGCAGCTCAAGGGGACAACAGTGCCAGCATCACCAGCTGGGGAGGTGAGATGTGGGAGTCCCAGAAAGGCCCCTGGGATGCTGCAAGCTGCGCGCTCCCAGCTCTCCTTACCCAAAGCATCCTCTTCCTCGTCCCTGAGGATCTGGACCTCCGTCTGAAAAGCCAAAGAGACCATCGCCTACCCAGCAACTGAAGGGGGGCTTATCCTACCATGTGGGGAGGGAAACCTGCCCTTTCCCCAGGGATGGATGAAGGCAGAAGCCCATGCAGGGCAGGTTTAAGTGCTCCCAGTTAGGATGAGGAGTGTGATAGGAAGGAAAAAAAATAAAAAAAAAAAAGAAGAAGAAAAGGTAATAAAAGCTAGAACCTCAAATATGCCAGATAGTTGCCTGGATCTGTCACTTACCTGATCAGGAATATCAATGCTTGTCTCAAAGCTCTTCCCAAGATCCTGCAGTGTCCCTGGGGTTGGGACCGGCTGGGGAATCACCTTCTCTAGCCCCTGGGAGAGCCAGGACAACACACTGCTCCCCACACTGCCAGGGAAGGGGGTGAGTCAGGCTGGGACCCCCTGTCCCAGGCATCCAGTCCCCAACTGAAAGCAAAATCCCAAGCAAACCACGCTGCATGCTGGAAGGTGCAAGAGCAATACCTCTCAAACACAGAGGCTGAGTCCTCAGCGACTGTAAATCCCACCTTCTTTTCCACTTCTTCAGTGGCAGCAGGAAAATAAAAAGAAAGCTCCCATCACCACTCTGCAAGCCCGGGTGTGCTGGATGGGGGGGGACCAGCTGGTAAAGTAACAGCTACTGCCCAAACCAGTGTATTTCCTCACGGCGGGGGCTTACCCTCAGTGTGTGCATGGTCACAGGCATCCCTGGGGTCACCAGCCTTCCCCATCAGTGCCTTCAGGGTAAAAGGCAGAAGATGTCAAAGAATGAGGCAGGGGGGATGGTGTCACCCACTCAAAGGCAGCTGCAAACCCCAGGGACTCCCCATCCTTCCTGCTGCCTCCCGGCAGCTCAGAGGAGAGGTGCATCCTGGCCCCATTCCTCCCAGGGATGCTGCAGAGCATCTGGGTGCCACTCACAGGGTCCCTGGTACCCCCCGAACTGGCTCCCTGCTCACCTTGGCTGGCTCTGGGTCCCGCATCGGCGCTGGGGGTGTCTCCTCTGTCAGATGGGGCACCGGGGGCTGGGGAACCACCCGTTCGATCCAGCCCAGCATCCCTCCACCTGCAGGTAGAGAGGAGGGGTCTCCAGCCGATGAGAGGCCAGCAGCAGTGATGAACACTCCCCAGAGAATACCAGGTGCACCAGCCACTAACGCTGTCCCCAGGGAAGCCCAAAAGCTCCTTGGCATCCTTCAGTTTCCACATCCTGCTTGGGAAACGTGCCAGTGCAGCACAGCCAGACAAAACCTGGCTCGACCCCGACCCCTCGCCATCACCATGAGAAAACTACGCCCTCAATTTTAAGCTCACAGGTTCAGTTAAACTTGCTTTTCCTAAATGTAAACGCTCATCTGGGGGTTCTTCTGCACAGCCCTCCATGCAGAATGCCTTCAAATCCCTTGAGATGGTTCCTTGGGGGCTGCCTAGCATCTTAAATCTTAATGCGCTGAGGTTCCTGGGTGGCGTGATGTGTGTCCTCAGGTCTTTGCTTGCCCCCACCTTGTGCAAGCCCAGGAGCCAGATTTGGATGTGACCAAAGAATCATCCCATGTGGCATCCGCAGCCCCTGGTGCACCACAGGCAGGCTCAGCCCTCCCAGAGACCCCACATCCTGAAAGCAGGACAGGGTGGCTATCAAACACCTCCCAGGAGGCTTGATGAGCAGAAACCAGTTAGGAAATTGCCTTTAACCTTCCACTGGGTATAAGGGATTAAGGAGCTGCACATGCCCTGGGAACAGCACGGAAAGCCTGGCAGTGCTGTGCAGCACAGTGGCATTTCCACCCGTGCTTCAGGACCTTTGCAGGTCCCAGAGAAGCCCGGGGCTGACATACATCACTGCGCCCAAACGAGCCCAGAGAAAGCCCTCCAGGGCTAGAGCGAGCCCCCCACAACAGGTCTCCTCCTCTCTTGACATAAGCTTGGGCAGCTGCAGAAGCCTGGAGCTTAAGCCTGTCCTTGGTCTGAGAAGGAAACTGGAGGACCAGGACCACTCCTCCAGTGCACCTGAGCAAGACAGGGGCAGAAACATTTGCAGGTCCCTAAAAAACTAGTTGCTGGCAGAAACAGGAACAAGCAGCCAGTGTTTGCCTGTGATGGCACCAAAGAGCAGGCAGCTGTGTGCAATCCCCCCATGTCACAGGCAACGGCCAGTGCCACTGCCCCTCGTGCCAGCTCTGCGGGGCTTGTGCCAGTGGGTGAAAGACCTTAGCCTCCAACAGCAACAAGTGAGGTGCAGACCTGCCATCCCCATTCAGAGCAGGGAGCACTGTGGCCTTTCCCTCATCTCCAGCATCAGATCAAGCCCCTCCACATCACCCAGCTCCATCGCCCTTGTGGCATTGCTCCCCATGGGCCTGACCCACTGCTCCCTCACCATCAACCCGCACCCCTGCTGCAGCTCATCCTCCGGCTCTGTTTCAGAGGTGGTCCTGCAGAAACCCCAGCCGCGTCCCCCACCTCCACTGCTGCCACTTACCCCAGTACATCCAGCACCACTTCTCCGGGAAGCCACCCCTGGCACGCACAGGCTCTCCCAGCCACTGCAGCTCACCACTGACCCCCACAAACCCACCCCAATCCGCTCAGGGCTCTGCAAGGATTAGCCCAGCGCTGCCTGTAAATGGGATTACTGGCACCCAGCTGTCCCGAATGCCTCAGCTTCCAGCAGCCAGCCTAGTTTTGGTGCAGGATAGTGTAAAGAAAACCCAAACATCCAGTAGGTTTGAGTATCCTCAAAATCCCTGGAGACACCAAAGCTACCCCAGGCACTCACCAGCTGGGTGCAAGCCCAGCAGTGCTGCAGGGAAGGTCTGCCTGCCACAGCCCAGGAGCAGGTGGGCGCAGGGACACGTGGATGATCAGCAATGGGGCTGCTGAAACCCCGTGGGGTGATGCAAAGGCTGAGGGTGACATGCCCAAGGATGCTCCACTTGCAGCTCTACCCCGATCCCAGAGGATATGGGGAAGGAGGTAGCAAATCTGTGCCAAGCTGAGCTAAGCCTCCCCTTGCTGAGCCTGCCAATTGCTGCCTGATCCGTTTACCTCCAGCCCTGCGTAACTGCCCACCTCTCCCATCACCCCTAATCTCGGCCATGGTCACACCCTGGAATCCTGGCACTGGATTCACTGCTTGATGTCTGGCCCCAGCTTCTGTCTTTGGCCAGAGCCCCCTGGCCCGATTCCTCCTTCCCCAGCCCTGCAGGTGTTCCCAGCCCAGCGAGCAACAAGTCTCCATCCTGCCCGGCCCCGGCGCAGCACCTCTGCAGCTTTGATTCACAGCTAGGGAACCCGGGGCATGGAGCAGTGGTCTCCCAAATCGCACCTCATTCCCCGCCTGTCAGGCCCAGGGAAGCTGACCCACAGGCATCCCTGTATTTCTGAGGTACCGTTCACTCTGAAGCAGAGTGATGACTGCTTACAGCTCAGCACTGGCCACTGATTTTAACAGCAGAAACAAGACTCAAAGGTGCTTGCTGTTACCCAGCCTCGGCTCTCCAGATTTTGCTCCTTGTGACTCCAGCCAGCAGAGCGGTCTCTGCCCCAGCAGGAATGCGCAGCAAACCCTCCACAGTGGCCAGGAGAGGACCTCAGGGCTCCCGTACCAGGCCAGGCAGCCCCCACCACCCCAGTTTCCCCCTCCTTGGGGTGGGCTCAGAAGCCCACAGCTGGAACAGCACCCGCTTGCAAACCTCCATCCCCCATAGCCCAATGGGATCAGGGTTACCCCGTGTGTCCTTCACTCCCCCAGCCACTCACACCACCTCCAGCCCTGGCACAGTCCCTGCGTGGTGGTGCCAAGGGGCGAGCGAGGCAAACTGTGTCCCTAAATGCGCCAGAGTCCTGTACATGCGTGTCACATGGAGCGGGCAGGCCACCGCCGCTCCTCCCCTGGCCCAGCCTGCCCTGGGAAACAGGCTGAGCCCAGATGTCCTGGTTTCAGCTGGGACAGTTAATTTTCTTCCCAGTAGCTGGTACAATGCTGTGGTTTGGGTTTGAGAACAACATTGATAACACAGTGATGTTTTTAGTTGTTGTTAAGTGATTTTTATACTAAGCCAAGGATTCTTCAGTTGCTTGGGCCCTGCCAGTAAGAAGGCTGGAGTGGCACAAGAACTGGGAGGGGACACAGCCAGGACGGCTGACCCGAACTATCCAAAGGGATGTTCCATCCCACAGAGCGTCATGCTGAGCTGGCTGGTTGTGTGATGAGAAGATGGCACTGCCTGAAAGAGCAAAGTGATGCAGGGACAGTTTCAGGTGGACTTTTGCAGGCTCAGGCTTGTGAAAACCTGCAGCGAGGGGTTCAAAAAAAGCAGATCTGATGATGGCTAAACCTGCACCCCCTCCAGGGACGCTCTGGAGACACCTCATCTTCAAGCCAGACCTGTGTGCAAAGGTCTTCGACTTAGTTCTGCAAGCATATTCCCAGGAGGAACCCCAGGATGGAAGGGGAAAGTTCTGCTCCTTACCTGGGCAATGCTTCCAGTACTCCTGGCGCATTTGCTGCACTATTTTCCATCCGTTTCTGTCATCCTTTAATTTGCATACTGTGGATAACTGGCTAGCTGAAAAGGGTCACATAGACATAGTCCAGCTGGCTGGACAAAAATGCACATCGCTCTCAGCTTACCTGAAGTAAAGCAAAAATACACTGTCCTTGGCTGTTCTTGTTACACAATAACAGGAAGATCGCGGTGGGAAAAGAATGTTGCAGGTGGGAACAGATAACTACAGAAGAGAAACTAGGGGCGGGCTTGGTAATTTAGGCAACTAACCAATAATGAGCTTAACTTTTGTAATATGTATGAGCTAATTATAACAAGGCATAAAAGGTGACTGTAAGGGACAATAAACGAAGTCTGCTGATCACTCATATTGAGTGACTGCGTCTTCCCTCCGTCGCAACAGCATACCTACCTTTTACATTTGTGGGGTAAGGCAGGAGGGACTGGCAACGATACCTGCACAGAAAACAGTTGCCAAGCAGGTAACACCTTCTGGAAACGCAGCCAGTCCTTAAGGGGCTCTTGGCAAGGTGCTGAGAGGATGCTGCTCCCACCAGCCACTCCTGGTCCTCCCCTAGCCAGAGCCTGGGGCTCCAGCACATGCAAAAGTTACATGGCTTTGCTGTCATTTGGGGAAATGAAAGATGAGAAGGTAAAAGCCTGTGTGAAGCACTGGTGGTGTCAATGCAGTTTACTTGCCTGCCCTGAGGATATGGAGTATTTCCTCAAACCACAAAGTTCAAACACAGGCATAGTTTAGGACTGTTGTTGACTGTGCTTTAACTTTCATCTTCCCATGGAAATCATCCAGCCAGGAATAAGAAATCAGGGCAGCTGGGAAAGGTATCCCCCTTCTGCCACCAGGCACGATCCTGCTCAGTGGCACTAACACCCTCCCAGGGCTCAGCACAGCTGGCACAGAGGGACCAGTAACCTGGTATCAGCGTCAGCCAAAGGGACGGGGGTCCCGCCCCTTCCCTGAGATGTGGGCATCTCTCCTCTTCCTCCCGAGCACCTCTCCCCTGTAACTTAAGAGCTCTGAACACAGCAGTCAGCCAAGAAGGGATGCCGAGATGTCTCCCAGCCACAGGATCCTGGATCTCAAGATTTTGGTTTCCCATCCCATTCCCTTCCTAAACCTTCCACCGGAAGCACTTTTTCAGTGATCCAGAGACAAACACTCATCTCACCTGGCCTCGGCGTGATCATCATCAAGTCAGGTCATCTGCAGATAGCAAGCTCTTCTCTTGCTATTGCAGGACTGGGGGATGCAAAAAAACCAAAACCTGGGAAAGCTGTAGAGTCATGCATGGGGCTTAGAGCACAACATGCATCAGCTTCTGCCTCCTGAACAGGCACTCCTTTTTCTGGCAGGCACGGAATCCTGCTTGCTTCTGCCCTGAAGCCCCAGCAGCAACCTCTGACGTGGGGAGGGAATGGTCCACCTCTAGCAAGAGGCAAAACCACACTACAGATTCTGCTTGCTTGGAGCCTGTCCGTACCTTGCATCTCAACTTCTGGTTATCAGGCAGATGGACCGTCACTTCTCTATCAAAAAAAGTTCAGGGGAAAGAAAGAAAACATGAACAAAAATATGAAGAGGAGCCAGACACAGCACAAAGACAGACAGGGGAGGCAGAGCTCAGCACATGGCCTCTGCTCCAGAAATCTTACACACCCACAGGAAGGTATAAATAACTATAAATTTATTAGTAAAGCAAAAACATTTGACACTCACACAGAAGAGCGGGATGTGTTAATACAATATATATACACACATACATGGAGTATCGTCTTAGAAACACACGGAGAGCAGTGTTAAAGGCACTGCAAGCCACACAAACCTCATCATCCCTGGCCACAACTTCCCATGGCCCTGGGAACTCCACCAGAGGCACGAGCACAGGTTAGGAGAAGCCCGAGAACTTCAGTGGCCATGAAATCCCTTGGATCCACGGCTCAGAGGCATTCAGAGACAAGCCCATCGTCCAGCTCCCACCTGGGGTCCTGCTCTCCCTGTTGAGCATCCCAGGCATGCTGCGAGAGCAGCAGCTTCACATCCAGAAAGCAGTGGAGGTGACTGCTGGGAGGTGCCGCAGAGAAAGCCTGGCAGCTGGGAGAAGCTGTGCTCACCGGGGCCTGGGGGAGAGCCGCCGTTCCCGAACCTGGCTGCCCTGCCGTTATTGCATCTCAGCATTATGCCTGCATGTGCAGGAACCTTCCTGCCGGTGAACTGGCCACCCAATGGAGGAAGAGTCAAACTCTGAAGAACAAGGGGGTTTTTGCTTATTATTAATAGCCAGGCTCCAGCTGCAGCCTGGACTTGATGGTAAATACCCCAGGGAAGCATAGAAAGTGCTCTTCTCCCTTTTATCAGTGCAAGGCCAGGCTTGAGTGCCCAGAGATGGTCCCAAATCACTGCCAGAAGACCGTTTGCCCCTTGCCTCCCACTCCAGCGCGTGGGCCCCAAGACCAGAGTGCACACATCTTCCCACCCAGACCGCAGGGGTGGCATCTGCTCCCCAGAGAGCTGGCATGGCTGCCTCGACATACCCACTGTCCCAGGGGTGTCCATGACACAGCTAACTCAGCTCAGCCACCTGCCTGATGCACACAGCTGCTCTGCAAACATTCCCAGGGGAACTAGGGGGCCTGACCCTACTCCAGCGCTGCGACTTCTCTCCAGGAACATCTCACAGCCCTCTGCGGACTTAACTCCCAGCCCTGGAGATGTGGCAAAGGGACTCAGCACAGAAATGGCCACTCTCACCTCAGTGCCCATCTCCTACAGCTCTGCTCTGGCACCTGGTCCTGGCTCAGACTTGCTTGCCAGAGCCACCTGTACCACACACATGATCCAGCCAAGCCAAGCTGCCAGGCCACAGGCACTGCCCATGCCCAGCAAGACGGACAGCCTCATGGCAGGAAGAACCAGAAGCACCCACTGGATTCCAGCAACATTTGGGTCCCAAACACCTGATCTCATCACCAGTGGTCTGGCATCACCTGGATCCAGCCACAGCCTGGGAGAGGAATTTGGGGTGAGGGGATGGGGGGGAAAGGGGGAAGAGACCTTGCAATCAAAATGGAAAAAATGGATGAAAACCAAACCACTGCTTACAAATGAAGAATTTAACAAAGGGCAAAGAAGCCAAGAAGGTCTTACAAAGGTATAAGCAAAACAGCTGTGGAAGGGAAGGGGCTGAGACACAGATAAAGGCATCCTGTAGGTAGGGTTAAGGGGAAGTGAAAAATCAGAGAAAAGCCCAGGTAACAGACTAGCTTCCTGGACCCAGGAAGCCAGGGGAACTGCACCCCTAGAAAGCGAGATTTATCTCCCAGACAACATCCATGCCATCTTCGGCCAGCCCAACCCTCCCCGCTGCCTCCCCAGCAGCATCCTATGCTCAAGCTGCCTGCCAAAGAGAACAACCCTTCGGGAGGGACCATCTTAAGTAGGGGCCACCTACTCAATGATACTCTAATGCCACACCACGATGTTTTCAGATCTGGAGACACCTACTCACAGGCACTGGCTAACGAACTGGACCTGTGCTTGTCCCTGCCAAGTTCCACACAGCATCCCCTCTCCCCCAGGCACAAGGCCTCAAATGCAGAGCCTGACTATGCTCTCTCTACCTAGGGCACTGCTTAGCTGCTGCCACATCCTAAGCAGAGCCAGAGCTCCCTGCTGGGACACCAAGGGCTTTCCCAGCTGCTCAGCACAAGGGAAACGCTCCCCATCAGTCCCTGTGCCCAGCTGGTACCAAATGGGCATGATAAGGCATTCTGTGGCCAGCACATGGTGTGGAGCTGTGTCCAGGGCCCCTCCCCTAACCAGCAGCTGCGCCAGAAAGAAGTACAGCCACAAAAGCCTCGGGAGGCTCCAGCAGCCTCCATTTCACACCTTCCTACTCAAGATGAGCCTCTCTGCAAGCTCCCAGCTCGGGGCACCGGTATCCTGGGTGCCACTGCCGTGCTCAAGCGTCAGGGCGACCACTGAACCCCTGGCTCTGTGGGACCCGCGGCAGCTGCGCTGGGCTGCTTCACACAAAACCGTGGCGGCCCAAGGCAGGAAGAGAGCGGGGGTTCAGGTGGGTGCCACGCTCCCTGGCTGGCCCCAGCCCCACGCTCACAGCCTCTGTCACCACCAAGCCCTTCTGTAAAGACAGGATTAGCCTTCCTTGGTTTAGACTAATTTATACCCTACAGTAAAGCATACACTGAACTTACTACATATTAAACAGCAAAAACCAGCTACCTAGAACCAAAGAGCTCTTTAAAAATCCAGATTATCACATCTTTTTTTTTTTAAAAGATCCAGTATGACATCAAGTTAAACTATACAGTATTTTTTAATGAATATTAACAAACTGCTTAAAAAAAAAAAGGAAAAAGAAACACAGAAAACTCAGTAGGAAGTTCTACATCTTTGAGGCAGCATGAAATAAGATAACCATCAGTCCCTCTTCCTTGGGCAGCAGAAAGCAAGGTCTGCTTTAATCTCTTTAAAGCTGCGTATGAAGAAGACTCAGCCTCAGGGTCAGACCTGTCACTGAACTGTCCCAGCCCCCGAAAATGCACCCAGTTCCCCCTCACTGTGCTGGAAATGGAAACGAAAGCCTTTCTCCACCTTTTAAATGGGCATCCCCTACAAGCAAAGCAAGTACAGCCCAACTCTCTGCAAGGTTCATCTGTCTATACTTGCCATGGACAGCGTCTATTGAACTTGTCCTAAACACCTGTGCAGCACATGAGCAACTTGCTGGCTGTGGTTCACTAATCACAGCTCATCACACTTCTACCTCATACGAGGGCCAGCCAAGATCACAGAAGAGCTGAGGCTGGCAGAGACCTCTGGAGATCATGCAGCCCAACCCCCTGCTCACACAGGGTCAGCTACAGCATCTCGTCCAGGACCACATCCAGTTAGGGCTTGAATATCTCCACAGATGGATATTCAACATCCTAATATCTCCAATGGCATAATGGGGAAGGCTGGTGGGCAACCAGGCAAGCATGCCTTCAACCTCCAAAGCATCTAACTGGCATGTAATAGGTCCCTCAGAAGCCAGCAAATTCCTGCAGAGGAAAACACCTGAGGCTGCATCGACCTTGCTAGGGGAAATTTATTTTTAAGTGATGTTTACAAGAACTGTGCAAAACCTGAAAAATACAGAAGAGGTAAAGAAAGAGTAAAGGGGTAAAACAGGACTCCCACAAGAGGGGAAAAAAATACACTTCCCCTTAACCCATTGCTCAGCTTCGCCTCCCCACGGAGCAGGGCCTGCAGCCAGGAAGGATTCTCCTGGCTCGCTCTGGTTCCCCCCAGCAAATCAGACACCAAGGCCCTGGCCACGGGGTGGGTTACCACTGGCAATGGTAACACCTCCAAAGTTGCAGGTTATTACTAGTGTTCATCTCACCCCTTAGCGTTCCAACTGCTGGGACGACCTTTGCCTGACCCCCCTGGAGGTACGCTAACGGCCCAAGTGGTGCAGAGAGGGAAGGGGCCTGGGGACTGGAGGTAAGTCTGGCAGGAGAGCTAGGTCCCTCAGGAAGCAGCTCTTAACTGCCAGGCTCTCAGCCAGCAGTAGGGCACAGAGGCTCTCCTCACCACGCTCTCCGGTAGCAGTGCGGTGCCTGCTACTCTTCCTTGCGCTGCTGACAGGGATAGGGGGTGGGCAGGCTCACTCAGAACCCTTGCAGAGTGTGACAGCCAGCAACTGCAAAAGCAGCAATGCCAAAGTGCTTTTTGGAGCTGTGAAGCCCCATGGCTTTTCCCTTTCTACACTCTAGAAAAGAGGGAGAGCAGAGGAGGTCGGGGCAGTCAATCAACGCTAGCGATCTGAAATGGTCCTCTCAACTGAGCTCGGACCAGGAAAGCTGGGAGACCCCAGCAGTGGAAACCTGCTACTTCCTTGCCAAGCAGCACGCCCCGGGAAAAGGGAGGGCTGGCTCTGCCTTGCTCCCAAGCCCTCTCCGGGAGGAGGGCTACCCAGCCCTCCCTGCCAACCCCACCAGGCAGGGCAGGGGAAAAAGGCCGCATGTGAAGGGCTGGTGCCCACAGTGGGCAGCTGAGCTCCCAGCACTGGAACTGCAGGTACAGCGTGAACTACAGTCCAGGGGATGCGAGGCAGCTACAGGCATCATTTCCTCTCCCCACCTCCCTCCTTTCCTCTCCACCCCTTCAAGATTTCCACATTGTCCATCGCTCCTGCAGTATAGGGGGCATATCAACCACAGAGGCCAGAGGAAAGTTTACCTGCCCACCCACCGTACCTCACCTTTCCCCCAAACTCCCTGGAGGCTGCCTACAACCAAGGACAGGGAAGGGGAGTCCGAGGCTCAGGAGCGTCACATGCAAGCTGAAAGCCGCTGAGGGGCAAGAGGCTCACGGCAAGCAGGCAGCCACCTGGTAGGCGCCCTCGGCCGTGTGCTGGACGCTGTGCTCCTGCAGCAGGCCCAAGTCCAGAAACCGTTCCCCACACCACATGCACTTGTACTGCTGCTCCCGAGCGTGCACGCTGTGGTGTTTGTTGAGGTGCTCGCGCTGCTTGAAGGCCTTCTCACAGGAGGGGCACTTGTAGGGCTTCTCGCCCGTGTGCACACGCCGGTGACGCTGCAGGTCCGAGGCGTACTTGAACCGCTTTTCACAGTCAGGGCACTTGAGGGGCTTCTCACGGGCCGGGTCGCAGCGGTGCTGCACAAACTCGGAGGAGGAGAAGAAACGTCTCTCACAGAGCGTGCATTTCAGTGGCTTCTCAGCACAGTGGGCCAGCTGGTGCTTCTGCAGAGCTGAGGCCCGCTTGTAGGACTTGTTGCACACTGCACACTTGAAGGGCCGCTCCGCATTCTGCACACATTTATGCCGCAGCAGCTCTGAGGATTGATTGAAGCCTTTCTGGCACACGTTGCACTTGAAGAGGTTTTCTATGCCATGCACGTGCTGGTGGTACACCAAGTGCGAGGGCTGCACGAAGCCCTTCTCGCACAGGTTGCACTTGAAGGGCTCCTCGGCCTTGTGTGTGCGGCGATGGCGCATGAGTGCATACTGCTGCTTGAAGCTCATCTGGCAGAGGTCACACTTGAAGGGCCGCTCCTCGCTGTGTGTGCGCTCATGCTGCCGCAGGTCCGAGGGGCGCTTGAAGGCCTTCTGGCACTCACCGCAGCGGAAGGGCCGCTCCCCGCTGGGTGTGCAGGGGTGCTGCAGCAGCTCCGATGACTCCTTGAAGTGCAGCTCGCAGACGTTGCACTTGAAGAGGTGCTCCCCTGAGTGTGCGTACATGTGGCGCACCAGGTGGGAGCGGTGCTTGAAGCTCTTCTCGCACACAGTGCACTTGTAGGGTCGCTCTGAGCTGTGTGTCCGTTTGTGGTGCACCAGGTGGGATGACTGGCTGAAGCTCTTGTCGCACAGCGTGCACTTGTACGGCTTCTCACCTGTGTGGATGCGCTCATGTCGGGACAACTCCGAGAGGTGCTTGAAGGTTTTCTGACAGATGGAGCAGCTGTAGGGCTTCTCCGAGGGGTCAATAGGCTGCGAATGCTCTGCCTCTGGAGGCTTGTAGGTCTTCTCACAGATAGAGCACTTCATGGCGTTGCCGTTGTGGACATTGTGGTGCTGCGCCAGCGAGGTCAGGAGGGAAAAGCCCATCTTGCAGACGCCACACACAAAGGGCTTCTGCTCCACCTGGATGCACTGGTGTTCGAGGAGGTCCGTGGCCTGGTGGAAGATCTTCAGGCACTGGGTACACTGGAAAGAGCGGTCATGGCCTGGCAAGCACTGGTGCTCATGGGGGTTGGAGAGATGAGCGAGGTCGTGGCCACACACACCACATTTGTGAGATGGCTCTCCAGCCTGAATGGGGGCGTGCTGGTGGTGCTGCAGACCAGGGTCCGGCTGGAGCAGGATGCCGTAGACGGCACAACCCAAGGGGTTTTCAGCAGTGCTGGGTGGGATGGAGTGCTCTGGGAGGGTGGCTGCCCCAGCGTGGTGCTGCTGCGGTGGTGGCGGCTGTTGTGGTTGCTGCTGTTGCTGCTGCCAGCTTTCTGACATGCTTGGGAAAAAAAACCGGGATTTTAGCGGTGACAGCTTCAGCTTCTCGGTTGAAAGGGTTCAAGTAAAAACAAAAATTGAAAGTATCCAAGATCCTGATATCCTGTAGCTAATCCCCTGAAGTCGAGGGCAGAAAATCCAGCCCACACCCAGGATCTTGGGAAGAAAAGAGGTGACTGAGACTCCAGAACTGCCTTCTTAGATGAGCACAAGTTCTTTGTCTGTTTTGGTTTGGCTGCTTCTTTTTTTGGACAAAAGAACAGAAGGCAGAAGCAAGCGCCTTGAAGACAAGAGGAGGCCTTTCTCCGTGCTGGCTGTGATGTGTTCACATTTGGGAAGGGCGAGGGAAGCAGCCCAGGGAACAGCTCTCTCTGCAAGGAAGAAGACAGCTCATGTCAGGTCTTGGAGGAAAGACGGGCAACCTCCTGCCACAGCTCACTTTGAAAACTCTCCTGCATCCCTGCAAAGCTACCCAGAAGCCAGCGTAGCAGAGCTAACCAGAAACGGAGCCCTCCTTGCTGCTGTGCAAAGGGCCCAGGACAAGGCACGCTCAGCCTGCAAAGGGTTGGGCTCTGCCTGGCCACAGCCAGGTATGCATTCGAGTGGCATTCTCTCACAAGAGGCTGCACAACTGCCCAGGTACCAGTCAGCTCAGCTGTTATGCTGTACACCGTCAGTCACCCGACGTCCCAGCCCTGCTAGGGGCACTGGCTGAGAACATCAGTCTCTCTGCACAGGCTGTGGTACACCAAATGCTGTGCAATCAAGATGCTGCTGGGTTAGATTTTACCAATACCAAGGCAGATCCCACCCTGGCTGAAACACCCCTGTGAAGCAGTTCTGCTCAGTCTGCAGCTTGCACATCGGGCACATTACCCAAGGGGCATGTGTAAGCGATTTCCCCCTCTCTGGGCAGCACTGGTAGACTAGGAAGAGCAAAGGAGCTCACGGGAAGGTTTGCCCTCAACATTATCCTATCCGCAGACAAAACACAGAACCCACAGGTATCATGCACAGCACCCTCTGTGAAGATAAAAGAAGTGTTAGAGCAACGGCTCGCCTGAACCTCCTACTAAACCATGAAATAAAAGCACGCTGGAGCTGAACAACCTACACCAGAGGTGCTGCCTGGCCTTACTACAATGCATTGCAGGGGGTTTGCTCACTGAAAGGTTTGTCTTCTAGAGAGAGAAGAGTATAACTCACCAGTGAGCAGCAGACAGCAGCAGTGCCAACACACCTCAAGAGAGAGGAAGGGGTCCAGGCCTTGACAAGCAGCAGCAGTTAGCACTCCTGGGCCACAAGCCCTGGACCTCGCAAGAGCACACTCATATCTGCATCAAACTGCCTGCCCTCACCCAAGGTAAGTAAAAACTCAGTCCTCCAGGAAAATGTTTGTTGTATTTTAAATTAAGCAATAAGGAGCATCAGAGAAACCCATTTCCTAGCGTCCCCACCTCCCCCAGTGCTCAGCCAAGACCAGACAGTGCCCCACAGCCTAGGCAGAGCTGCAGCTCGCTTCTGCCTATGGTGACACTGCATGACTGTCTGCCGGCACAATTCTGGGCAGTGAAATGCCCAAAGACCTCATTGCAGCCCTGCCAGCTGGCAGGATCCCTTCTTTCTCCTGCGCAGCTCACCTTAGCTGTCGCCAGGAAGGGAGGGCTCACAGTTACAACAGCTAGCCCCGAGCTCAATGGGACACACAACTTCAGCGCAGCACAGCCGCCACCTCCCCGCACAGGCAACGTCTACTGTGGCTGGCATGACCCGACAGTGACGGCACCCCAGACCAGCCGGCCCAGCAGGGAGGGGATGCTCCTGTCCCCCCGGCAGGGAAAAATAAGAAATACCAACCTTGGCTTACCGAGGGCTCTGCACGGGTACCCAAGCTGCTGCCAGCTCCGAGCCTAACTCATCCCTCCGTGGGAGGTGGGAAGCGACAACCATTTAAGGAGAGAAGACGGGAGAACAGAGGTACTTTCAAACTGGAGAAGCGGCCCGTGGCACGGCCTGCTCCGGCATGGTCCGGCCCGCCTCCCGCCTCCCACCGGCTCCCCGCCGTCCGGGCCTGCCGCTGCCGGGCCCAGGCCGCCTCAGGGAGAGGTGCAGCGGGCCCGCGGGGCGCGGGGGCGGCCGGGGAGCTCGGAAGCCAGCCGCCGCCGCCGCAGCCCGCGGTGAGGCCCGTCCCGCCGCCCGCCGCCCCCCATGGGACGGCTGCTCCGGCCCCGCCGGCCCGCGGCCGAACGCGATGACAGCGCCCCGAGGCCTTCAGCGCCGCCGCCGCGCCAGGAGGCCGCGCGGGGGGACGGGGGTCCCTGCCCGGCCGGGGCCGCCCCCGCCCCGGCGAGGCCCACACAAAGGGCGGTGGCGGCGACGGCCGGGCCCCTCACCTGCGGCGAGAGGCCCCTGTCAGCCCGCTCGCCGCCGGCGGGGCCGCGGCCTGCGCGCTCCGCCCGAGCCCCGCGCTAGCGTGGCGGCGGAAGCCGGGAGGAAGGGAAGGGGGCGCCGGTGCCGGAGGCGGGCGGGCGGCGGCCGCGGGGTGCCGGAGGAGGGAGCGGGCGGGCCGGGCCGGCCGCGGCGGCGGCGGAGGAGGCGGGGCGGGGCGGGCCGCGGCGGCTGCCCCCTGCCGGGCCGCGCCGACAACAGCGCCCCCGCCCGCCGGCACCGCCGGGGGGGGCGGTGGCGGGGCAGCGGCGGCCGCGGGCCGGCCATGAGGGCCGCGCTGGTGGGGTACAGCAGCTCGGAGGAGGAGGAGGAGGAGGAGGAAGGGGGGTGCCGGGGCAGCGGCGCGCAGGGCCCCCCCCGGGCCAGGTGGGTGCAGCGGGGGGACGGGGCCCTGGCGCGGGGGGGGGGGGCGGCGGCGGGACGCGCGGCCTTCCTCACCCGCCCTCACCCTTCCTCACCTTCCCGTCTGGTCCCCGCAGCGCCGGCCGCCCCCGCCTGCCCGCCCCCGTCGGCCTGCCGGACGGCCCGGAGCAGGCCACCAGCGACGACAGCTCCCGGCACGGCGGCCGCGTCCGCGGCTTCCCCCACGAGAGGGGCAACTGGGCCACCCACGTCTACCTGCCCTGTAAGTACCGATACCGGCAGGGGGCGGGGCAGGGGCGGCCCGGCCAGGTGAGGCCCAGGAGCCCCCGGGGCGCGGCGGGGACTGCAGCCCTGGGCCACCTGCCCGCCCCGGGGGCCCGGCCCTGACCGCCCGCCTGCCCCGCAGACAACGCCGAGGACGAGTTCCTGGAGCTGCTGGAGCTGCTGGTGGCCCACGCTCGCGCCCACGTCCCCTCGCTGGCTGCCATGGAGGAGTTCCACCTCAGCCTCTCGCAGTGCGTGGTGCTGCGCTACCACTGGATAGACCCCTTCGTCCGCTCGCTCCGGGAGCACCTGGCTTCCTTCCACAGGTGGGAGCGGGGCCGCGGGAAGGCTCCTCACGCCCTTCCCTCTCCCTCAGGGTCTCTGTTTGGCGGCATCGCACCGAGCCGCCGCCTCTGGCAGCGGGTGCTGCACCAGCAGGGGCCTGGGCGCTTTTCCTCGCTGCCTGGGGCTGCGACGCCGGGCTAGTCGGGCCTCAGCTGTCAAGGACGAGGCTGGAGCCCTGCTCTCCTCCAAACCACCAGTGGTTTCATCGATCATGGCTCAGGCACCTGCTGAGCATCAGCCGCTCTGGGGCTTCTGTTGCCCTCCAGGCTTTGCCGGATTGGAAACCAGGGAGGACGGGTTAATTTGAGCCCAGAAATGTTTGGCTTTCACTGGTTCGGTCCGACATTTGCCATTATCTTTCCACAGCTCACTAGAAACCCTGTCCCCTCCCATTTTCTGCTTTCTTCTTTTTTTTTTTTTTTTTTTTTTCCCCACCAGCTGAAATAGGATCTTTCTTCTTTCAGGTTCTTCTGTGTGGCTGACCAGGTGAAAGTTTACACCAACCAGAACAAAACCAGGTGAGTGAGCAGTGGGGCATCCTGCCTGCCTTGGGAGAAGGCTGGGCAAGGTACTGTGTGGATGGGAAGTATTACCCTGCCTGCCTCATAGTGACTGGGCTGAGCTGTGTGACAGGGCAGTATGCAATCACCTTGTCTCCAGAGATTTCACACCTTTCCCCAGCCACTTGCACAAATTTTTAGCTTCAGTGCTGATTCTCTGCAAGCCGTTGGGTGAGCCTCAAGCTGCAGGATTTCAGTCTTCTAAAGAGAGGTGATTTGCTCACAGCATGACCTGAGGCAGGCCCTTCCACTGGGGTTAGATTCATGCTATGGTCTCACAGCAGCTAAAGAGGCGGCCACATTTGCTGCCATCTCCAACCATTTGGTTGGTTCTGCGGTTTTGCAAACCCTTGTGCCAGTGTGAGCAGCTGGTGGTGAGCAGAGCTGAGGGCCACCTCTTCTGGCGGCAGTGCTGTTCATGAAATTGTAGTGCAAGTCTTTCAAGAGCTGGAGAGAAGTAGTTCAGATGGTGCTAATTCTCATGGGTGTCAGTTCAGAAGACTGATTCCAATTGAATGCAATTAAGTAGTTTAAATGTCAAAGCAAAGGTGATTAAAATTGCAAAAAGTTGCTGAATCTAGCAGGAATGGTAGCCCACAATAGTCATGAGTGGGATGAAGTGGATCCTGGGTAAGACTTAGTCTTCTCCCCTTCTGGCATCTAGAAAATGTCATCTAGACAGTCCTTGAAGAGATACCTCTTTGTCACATCTCTCCAGCTTGGTACTTCCCATTCCCTGCTTCCTCTCCCGCCGCAAAACCCCTCCAGCGGCAACTTCTGCTTTTTGCGTGCAGCTTCTGCACAGGCACAGCACTCTGCTGAAATATCTATCCTCAAGCATGTCCTTTGCCTGGAAAATGAGTTCTTATGTCCCAAAAGGTGCTGAGTTAATCTAGTAAATCTCTGTGGCCCTGCTTCTTTCTGCTACCGCATCTTTATTTCTGTTTTTCTTCAGAATATAGTCCTCTCGTTCTTGAATGCTTAAATCTGGCATTCCTCAAATTGTCTTTTGTTGGGGGTTAGGGAATTCGCCCAGCAGGCATGCAGGGCTAAGTATGCTTAAGGCAGCTGAAGCGAAAGGACCTCGGCTGTAGCATGAAAGGACGGCTGTAGCATGAAAGGACAAGGACGTTTGCTGTCTCTCATCTTTCTTTAGGACTTTTATTGGCTTGGAGGTCTCTGCTGGGCATTTCCAACTGCTGGAGCTGGTCTCAGAGGTGGACAGAGTTCTGGAGGAATTTGACCTTCCCACGTTCTACAAGGTGAGGCGTCTCCCACTTAACTTCCCTGCTGATCTGGACATGCCAGCTGAGGTTCTTGAAATGTTCACCTCAAGTAAACAGGAGCAGGGAGGTCTCCTCTGGGCTGGTCAGTGATGTTCGTACTTAACACCCTGAACACAATCCTGCTGAGACTGGGAAGAGCACAAGTCTATGACTTCTGCGTCACATCTTGTGCAGGAGAGTAAGGATATTAACTATCTGGTGGTCTCTTGAGAATCAGGTTTCTGGGATGAAGGGCCAGAGCATACATCATGGTTGCTGCCCTGCTGTGCATGGAAGCAGTGTTGTACTAGGACAGAATGGGCTTAGGGTGAGCACTATGGGACTGAGGGCAATGCTTGTGCCTCTTCCTTGGGCAGTTTCCTGGAGCATCGGTCCAGCCTCTTTGCTTGGTACTAGCTTTGGGGACAGGTTTTGGTTTTTGAAGGACCAAACCCTGATCTCTGTGTCTCCAAGAGTTGAGCAGGGGGCTCCTGTGGGTTATTTGGAAGTGACCTTACCTGCTCCAGGACCGGCCATGAGAGGTTCTCTGTGCAGCTGGAAAAACTTCTGCAGAGTTGATGATGGGGAGGCTGGGAAGAAGGCAGCCTTGCCCACTGGTGTCCAAAAAGGCTGGGGTGGGAGAACCAGGCCTCGCCTCACCTCCAGCACTGTCCATATCAGCTCTGCAACCACTGAGCACAGCTCCCAGCTGTGGGATCCTCCCACCCCTGCATCCCAGCCAGGGCAGCATCGCACCACGTCTCCCACTGAAGCTCTATGCATTGAGCAAAGCACAGGTCCTTTAGTCCTCGTGATCTGATCCCTGTTTTCCTTCAGGACCCATCGTTCCATATCAGCTTGGCCTGGTGTGTCGGGGACCTGTCTGGAAGGCTGGAAGGGCAGTGTCTACGGGAGCTCCAGGTGTGTCCCCATGCAGCATGGAAAGCAGGGGAAAAGCAGAGCTGGCATCCAGCCACATCTCCCTGCCGAGTGCAGAGGGTGGGAGATCCTCTTCACCGAGAAAGGCAAACTTCACTGGGTTGAAAGAAGAGAAGCTTTTGTGAGGAGCATGAGTTAAATTACCCTTCTGAAGGAAGTCGGAGGCTTCCAGCTGCAAATGGCTTCGTCTCTGACTTGGTTCAGAGAGGGGAGCTGCTGACTCCATCCTCTGGCAGATCCACCTTCCTGGTACTGACTCCTGTATCTGTTTTCCAGGACATTGTGGATGGGTTTGAGGACTCTGCACACCTGCTGCGTGTCCAATGGGAGCAAATCCGCTGCAAGTCAGGGAACAAGTACTTCTCCTTCCCCTTGAGGTAGGGGCCGATGGGGCTGTGCATTTCAGAGCCTCAGAGAGCCTGATGTTCAACCAAGGACTGTTCTCCAGCACAGCTCTGAGCAGTACACACACCTCCCGTGCTCTTCTTGCCTGCTCAACATCTCTGGGGTGTTTGTGGCCAAAGTCGGGCTACTTCCAAGTGTGAGTTGCTGGCTGAAGAAATGTGTGTTTGTAGCAGGTTTTGTCCTTGCTGCTGAATATACTGCAGTCAGCACTGGCGGGTTCCAGCCATTCCACAGTTGGTAATTCTGCAGATTTTTTTTTTTTTTTAAAGGAGGAAAAAAAATCTCTGTAAAAGCCACAGATGCCTTATGGGAAGGAGGAAGAAGGTAGCATGGGAAGCTGTTGCTAAAGGAGAGTGTGTCTCACATGGTTGGAAATAGCACTGCCAGATTGTCAGGAGACTCCGAGCACGGTTTGAGTAGCAAGAGGCAAGGACACAGAGTTGGACTGTCTTGCCAGAGCATCTCCCTACTGTAAGCCAGCTCAGACAAGTTCCTGAGTCATGTTGTGTGCGCTCTCACACTGCTGCTGCCTCTATATTCAGCATCGGATCCTTTTGCTAGACAGCAAAAGATGAAAGCTGGAGGGGAGAGGCTGGCAGCTCCTTGTGTTTCGGTGCTCCAGGCTGGGTCTAAAAGAAGAACTTTAAGATTGTGTATGCCATAAACCCAGGACTTTTTTTTGCTGGGCTGCTTCTCCGGGGAAGCTTGCTGCCGCGTGTGTGCGAGCCCAGGAGAGGGCAGTGTCAGCTTTGGCCTGGGCTGGAAGGGCAGTGCCCCTGCGCGAGAGTTGCTGCGTGCTTTTCCCCCGGGGAACAGCCCCTCCGCTGCCACGGTGACCCTGGGGACGATGACCCTGGGGACGGCAGGCTGGACTTTGGCTCTGGGGAGAAGCTTCTTTCCAACCCTTTTGTTCCTGTGGGGAGGTCTGCAGCGCTGCAGCCTCTCGGGTATTCGGAGCAGGATGCCTGCGTGCTGCCCTGAATCTTTCATTCCCCGTCTGTCTGATGAAAGACTGCAGGACTTAAGAGCAGTAAAAATCTCTCCTCATGCCATAAAGTTGTGCCTGTGGTGTATTTCAGCCGTGCCTTTCAGTCATGCCCGGCTCCCACACGGCTCGGCTGAGGCGGTACCTGCCAGCGGCCCTGCCAGCTCGGTGCCGCCCCTGCAACGGGAGCCGGGGGGGGGGGGGGGTGTCGTGGCCGCGGGGGCATCTCGGCAGGGGGTCTGCCCCGCCACCACCCACGCCACGGCTGTTCTCCACAGCCGTGACCCAGCCCTGCGCGGACGGCAGCCGGTTAGTTTGCGGGCCTGGTTCTGCGTGAGGAGGCGTGTGAATGCGGCCCGGGCTCGCTTTAGGGGAAGGAAAACAGACCCGGCGCGGCGCGCTGAGCCCCTGGGTGAGGGAGAGCCCGGGGAAACCGCCTCCGGTACGACCGGGCCCCCGGCCCGGCCCGGCATGGCGCGGCACGCTCGGGCGGCTGGCGGGCGGGGCCACGGCCCGGGAACGGCAGGCCGCCCGACATGGCGGGGACAGCGCGGGGGGCGGGCAGCCGCGGCCCCGCCGCCGGAGCAGGTGGCGGGGGGCGGAGCGACGGCGCCGCGGCCCCGCCCCCATCCCGGCCCCGCCCGAGCCGAGCCGAGCCGAGCCGCGCTGCGCCGCCGCGCCCGCGTCCCTCCGCCCCGCGCCGCGCCGCGCCGCCAGCGGGCAGGGCACGGGAGCCGAGCCGCGCCGCGGGGGCCGCCCATGCGCCCTGCGCGGCCGGCCTGATCTCGCACACAAAGGCGGGCCGGGAGGCGACGGGCCGCGCCTGGCAGCGCCGCCCATGCACCGTGTGCAGCCCCCCGCGGCGGCCCGGGCCCGGGCCATGAGGGCGGTGTAGCTCCGACACCGCCGCGCTCGGCCCGGCCCGGCCCGGCCCGGCGCGGCTTGGGGCAGCCGCAAACCGGCGGCGGCGGCGCGGCATGGCAGGAGGTGGCGGCGCCCCCTGCCGGGCGGGCGGAGCGCTGCGGGCGGGCGGGCGGGCGCCGCTGCGGGTGCTGCTGGCGCTGCTGCTGGCGGCGGCGGCGGCGGGCGAGGAGATCAACGCGGAGGTGAGCGGGGGGCGCGGGGCGGGGCGGGGGGCTGCCCCGGGACACCCGGCCCGCACCTGCGGCCGCCGCTGCTGCCGGCCCCTGGGGCGCCGGCCGGGCCCGCAGGTGCAGGCGGGGGGGGCCGGGTCGCCCTCGGGGGCGGCGGGCGGCAGCGGCGGGGGGAGGAAGCGCTTTGTGCCGACGCGGGGCCGCGGCGGGGGAGCGGGTGAAAGGGCCTTTGATAAAGTCTCCGCTCCGCCACCCTGCCGGGGGGGTGGGGACGTGGTAAAAAAAAAATAATCATAAAAGATTAAAAATTTTTCAATATTAAAATGTAATAATGAAAAAATAACAAGTTAAAATGAGTATAGAAAAAAGTTGTGAAAATTGGAAATTAAAAAGGAAAAATACCCCCAACCGTAGAAAATTGAAAAGAGGAAAATGAAAAAAAAACCCAAACAAAAGAGCAATAATAAAAAGAAACAATTTTTTTAAAAAGGAATTTAAAAAGACAAGAGAGGTGGAGGCTGGTGCAGGAAGGAAGAGCCCCAGCGCGCCCCAGCAGCCCTCCTGCCCCTGGGAGCCGCTGCGCTGCTGGCCCTGCAGCACAGAAGCCCCTTTGTGGGTAGAGGCCAGGGCGGGGGTCCCGGGCGGCCTGGCCCCACGTCCCTCTGCAGCTCCCGGGGGACACCCCGGAGGAGCCCACAGGCAGGCTGGTCCCCCGCCAGCTGTCTTCTCCCTGGGGTCAGGGTGGCCGACAGCCCCCCGAGATCGATCAGAGGGTCCCCCACGCACCTCGCGGGGCAGGGCTGGGGCTCTGTTCCCTGCCTACCAGACACTGCCCACATGCTCTGGCTTGCCTGTGCTGCCTGCCCTGCCTGCCCGGGTGTGGCATTCACCCCTGGCAGCTGGCGCAGATGCCCCATGGCAGGGGATAGGGCTTGGGGGCAGCGGGCCAGATCCTGCCCCATTGGGGTCTCAAGGAGCCCAGGTCCCCCGCCACGGCCTCACGCTCGGCTCTCCCCGGCATAGGCATGGCTGCGGCTCTATGGCTACCTGCCGCAGCCCAGCCGGCAGATGTCCACCATGCGCTCAGCTCAGACCTTCTCCTTGGCCCTCGCTGAGATGCAGAAGTTTTACGGCATCACCGTCACCGGTGTCCTGGACGAGGAGACCAAGGCGTGAGTTTCTCCGTGTCCCCTTGCTCTAGCAAGAAGGCAGCTCCACTTCCTGGCTCCTTGGCTTTGCCTGCCAAGCCCTGGAGCACTGCCTGCATCTGGAAGTGTGGGTGCTGTCTCCCGTGGGAGCTGTGTCTCCCCTCTTGGGGACTGCACCCCTGCAGCCAGGACACCACCCTTGCCGCCCATGGCTGCTGCAGTCCCTCAGGGACCTTGGCTGCAGGGGGCTGAGCCCTGGCTCCATGCCCTCCTGGCAGGTGGATGAAACGTCCCCGCTGTGGGGTGCCAGACCAGTTTGGGGCACGGACAAAGTCCAACATGCGGCGGAAGCGGTACGCACTGACAGGGCGGCGCTGGAGCCAGAGTCATCTCACTTTCAGGTACCCAGCACCTCCAGGGCTTCCCACCCCCGCAGGCCATGGAGAGCTGTGGACCCCTTGGGCAGCACATGCTGTCCTGGGCCATTGCCAGTGAGCTCTGTACCCTCAGCATCCAAAACTACACGGAGAAGCTGGGTCGGTACCACTCGTATGAGGCTGTCCGCCGAGCTTTCCAGGTGTGGGAGCAAGCCACTCCGCTGGTTTTCCGGGAAGTGCCCTTCGAGGACATCCGGCAGAAGCGGAAGAAGGAGGCAGACATCATGGTGCTCTTCGCCTCTGGCTTCCATGGAGACAGCTCCCCCTTCGACGGCGTCGGGGGATTTTTGGCTCACGCCTATTTTCCTGGTGCTGGCATGGGGGGGGACACGCATTTCGATTTGGACGAGCCCTGGACACTGGAGAACACGGATGTGTCTGGTGAGCTGAAGGCCAGGGAGGTGATGAAGGCAACCAGAGGAGCCTGGTGACCCCTGAGTTTGAGGGGGGGGGGATGCACTGGCGTGGTCAGGAGTGGCAGGGAGAGCAGCTCTACCATGGGTGATGCAGGCAGCTCCCACCGGAGCACCCTCATCATGGGGTGCTGGGGTCAAGGACCCACCCCATGCATCATGTCCTTTACCCCATCTTGCTGATGGTGCCTTTCCCTGCAGGGAACAACCTTTTCTTGGTGGCCGTGCACGAGCTGGGGCACTCGCTGGGCTTGGAGCACTCCAGCAATCCCAGCGCTATCATGGCCCCCTTCTACCAGTGGATGGACACGGAGAACTTCCAGCTGCCCGAGGATGACCTCAAGGGCATCCAGCAGCTGTACGGTGAGGAGCTGGGTGGGGGATGAGCCCAGAGGCAGGATGCTGGGCATGTGCATGGGGAAACTGAGGCATGGACACTGCTGGTCTGCATCACCCCATCCTGTCTCTTGCCTGCCCGATTCAGGTACTGTGGATGGGCACCCTCAGCCCACCAAGCCTTTGCCCACCGTTACACCCCGGAGACCTGGCAGGCCAGAACAGAGACCCCCTAAGCCACCCCCTCCAAGGAAACCAGAGCGACCCCCCAAACCTGGCAGTCCAGACCGACCTGACCAGTACGGCCCCAACATCTGTGACGGGAACTTTGACACAGTGGCAGTGCTGCGTGGGGAGATGTTTGTGTTCAAGGTACCTGCTGGGACTCCCTCCTGCCCCTTCCCTGGGGATGTGGTGGGTCCCTGGGTGGGAGGACACAGACACAGGCGGACAATCCCCCCCACACACGCCCCCTGACAAGATGCCAGGCACTGGGGCTGTGTCCCTGTGTCCTCCCCATCTTCTGCCAACACGCCATTTCCCACCAGGGCCGGTGGTTCTGGAGGGTCCGGCATAACCGGGTGCTGGACAACTACCCCATGCCCATCGGGCACTTCTGGCGGGGCCTCCCCGGGGACATTGATGCTGCCTATGAGAGGCATGATGGGAAGTTTGTCTTCTTTAAAGGTGAGCAGGGAAGCTGGGTGGGAGGGCCAAGGTAGAGGGGGGACCCCAGCGTCCCCCTGCCAGGCTGCTGAGAGCTGGCTAACTTCATCCCATCCTGATCCAGCCAGAGCTGCTGTCTGGTCCCAAAGGGAGGGGTTGGCTGCAGGTGTCCTATCCACATGTGCACCTGCCACTGCAGCTGGGCATTGCTGCTTCACCCCCCTTCTCCATCACCTCTCCCTCCAGGTGACCGGTACTGGCTCTTCCGAGAAGCCAACCTGGAGCCTGGGTACCCACAGCCCCTGGTCACCTACGGGCAGGGCATCCCCTATGACAGCATCGACACGGCCGTCTGGTGGGAACCCACGGGGCACACCTTCTTCTTCCGTGGCGACAGGTGAGTGTCTGTGGGGGTCCTCCTCCCTGTTATGCCACCTCCTGGTCCCTGGCAGTGGGGAGACACAGCAGGCAGTGGAGACCCCCATGCTCCTCACTTGCTTACTGCCTCCCTCCCCTAGATACTGGCGCTTTAATGAGGACACCCGCTCAGTGGACCCTGGGTACCCGAAGCCCATCTCCGTCTGGGTGGGCATCCCTCCGTCACCCAAGGGTGCCTTCCTCAGCCCAGATGCCTGTAAGTAGAGGATGAGAAGAGGGGTGGGCAGCAGGGGAGGGGACCAGTGGGGATAGGGTCACCCCTCTGGCTGCCTGGCCATGGGCGATGGAGGCCGGGAGGCTGCCCAGAAGTCAGCAGTGAAGCCCCTTCTGAAGGGTCTCACCAGTCCCAGGGCAAAATCTGCTGTCCTGGGCAAACTGCAGAGGTGCCCAGGCTGCAGGGTGCCCTGCACCTGCCCACTTACCCCTTGCTTCCATTTTCTACCTCCACCCCCAGCCTCCACCTACTTCTACAGAGGCACAAAGTACTGGAAATTTGACAACGAGCGGCTCAAGACAGAACCAGGTTATCCCAAATCCATCCTACGGGACTTCATGGGCTGTCATACGGAGCTGGTCCCAGACCCTCATCCCCGCTGGCCTGATGTGGACCGACCCCCCTTCAACCCCGATGGGGATGGGCGGGCTGAAGGCAAAGAGGAGGAGGAGGAGGAGGAGGAAGATGAGGAAGATTACAGCAAGGGTGGCCGCCAGCCAGGCGGGGACGTGGATGTTGTGGTGCAGATTGATGAGTACACACGCACCATGAGCGTCGTTATGGTGCTGGTGCTGTTGGTGCTGCTGCTCTGCATCCTCGGCCTCATCTACGTCATTGTCCAAATGCAGAGGAAGGGTGCCCCCCGAATGCTCTTATACTGCAAGCGCTCCTTGCAGGAGTGGGTCTGACCCTGGCTCCCTCCCCAAACTGCCCCCACCACCATGGTGCTAACAAGGGACCTGACCTCCCCCTCCCCATGGCCCACCCCATGGCCTTAGCACCTCTGTCCCATTGTTGCTTGATGTCTCCAGCCTTAGAAAAGGGGAGGTATGCCCACCCCTCCCAGCCCCCTCTAGAGCAGCCAAGCTGGGACCAGGGGCTGGTCACAGGGAGGGGGCTGGAAGGACAATTCAGGTCCTGCCTGCTCCCCGGTACCTGCACCCCCCACCAGCCATGACCCTCAGGTTGCCACCCATCATGTTGCACCTGCCTCTGCCACAGGGTCCCAGCAGGGTCCCTTCCTCCTGCTTGAACCTGCTGCGGCTGTGCCTGTGCGGCAGGGGGGTGGCGAGCAGGTTGGGGGCTGCTAGTGAGTGCCATGAGCTGGCAGGTCTCAGCTGCCAGCACCCGCAATGGCACGGAAGAGCGAGAGGAAGGGAGGGCTGAGCTAGAGACCATGGTTCCTGTTGAAGTGGGGGATGTGGTGCCTAAAGACAGTGTGAGGGGCAAAAGACACCACTGCTGCAACCCCCTGTGGGCTCAGCTCAGCCTGGACCCTGCCGCCACTGTGGGGTGAAGCCCTGGGGACACGCAGTCCTGTGGGCAGGCGGTGGCCGTGGCCATGGCCATTTGTACGCGCATTAAAGGGGTCAGGTGCGTGGAGAGCCATGGTGCCGTCCTTTCTGCTGCGGGCTGGGGGCAGGAGCCACGGGGGCTGTTCTGTGTGAGATCTGTGGTAAGGGGGGCTTGCTTGGGGTGCCACCCTGCCTGGCACCCACAGGCTGGGTGCCATGCTAGGGGATGCGGGGAAGAAGCCAGCATTGCTGGCAATGATGTCCCCCTCAGTGTCCCTGCCCTGGGGCTACCACAATTTTTTTTTTGGGGGGGGGTGGGGTCGGTGGGGTGTCAGCAAAAGCATTACCATCTTCCGCACAGCAGTGGACAGAGCTGCCTTTCACCAGCTCCCACGGCAGTGGCAATGGCCTCACCGGGAACACAGCGTGCCTTGTTCTCCCCTGGCTGGCACTGTGCTCCAGCCCCAGGGCAGCCACCTCCTGTCCCCGGGGCAGGCCCGGTGGCCGCGGCAGCTGGGGGACGGGGCACAGTCCCTCCTGGAACCAGTTCACCGGGTGCTCCAGCTCCCTGTCCCTGTGCGGCCCCAGCCGGTTTCCTGGGGGGAAGGGGATGGCCATATCCTGCCTCGCTACTGTCTCGCAGAGGAAAGCGGGAGGAGTTGTGACCACTGCAGCCATCAGGGCAATAATCACGGGAGTGGGAAAGATGAGACCTGGGGAGTAGGAAATTGGCGTTATCCAGTGAAAAACATTGCTCAAGTCTGTAATGGGAAGGACGAGCATGCAGAAGTGATGGATGTGGCCATTTCCTGCCCCTGCTGGGTGATGCTCCCCAGGGTGCTGAGCCAGCGCAGGCTTTGCTCTGGAGCCACAGGGGCAGCCCAGGAAGCTGCAGGGTGGGCGGCAGAGGCCTGGCCCATTAATGTCACCAGTGGGAGGCAGGCCATGGCAGGCAGGGGTGGCGTAGGTCTGACCCACCCTGACGGGCCTGGGCTCCAGCCAGCATCCCCTTTCCTCCACCTGCCGCCGCCGCAGCAGGACAGGACCAGCACCCGTGACCTCCCCCTTTCCCTGTGGGGCTGGTGGTTTGGACACAGGGCTTGGTGCAGGGAGCATTAACTTGCCCCAACAAGGTCTCCCCTCCCCGGGGCCCTGGCTGCTCCTCTGCCCCCATCCCCACCCTGCCAGCCCTGGCAGGAGAGGAGCCCCCTCTGCAGGGGTGGGGATGAAGCTTTTGCGCCTCCTCACCGTCCTTCCCCCTCCCCAGGACTCAGAGCTGCTGGCTTAGTGCCCAAGACTCAGTTACAGCCGCTTCCTGGCACTAAATTACCTGTGAGCTGCTCTACCACTCATCAGCCACTAATTACTTTGAAAAGCGAAGGAGCTACGGTGGCTCTCACCCTGCTTTCCCGGGGCTGCCGGGGGGGCACGGCCTGGGCCACATGTCCCTTGCCCTGGTCTCCCATCTCTGCCCACACTGGGCAGAAATTCCCAGCCTTTAGCTGATTCTCTGGGAAACACGCTTGACTCGGACTCAGCACATTGCAGGCACCAAGCAAGCAGCCAACATCAGGGTCAGAAAAACCCTGAAGAATTGGGGGTGGAAGGCGGGGCGGGGAGGGAGCGGAAAGGTCTCAAGTGGCTCTGGGCTATTGTAGTCCATCAGCCAGGCTGTGCTGGGTCACACTCCTTGGCTTTTAACTCCTTTCAATTCGGTTTTGACCATTTTGCCCAGATTTGTGCTGGTGTGGGTCCTCCGGGGGGACCTACAGCTCTGCTGGACTGGGAGCCCTGCCGTGGGGCAGCAAAACACCCCAGCCTCTTCTGGGGCACTTGGGGTGCTGAGGTAGCCAAACCGGCACCGGCAGCTACCAAAAGGCACGAACCTGGCCAAAAGGCAAGGCAGTGGGAAAGCGTGGCCAGGACTTGCCACTCTCCACCCCCGCAAACGCGGCTCCAGAGGCCGGCGCAGATGCATTTCCCACGCTAGATGCACTTCCCGTGGCAGATGCATTTCCAACACCGCATTTCTTTCCCACGGCAGCTGTGTTTCCCCTCTCTCCCAGGGGTGCTGAGGGCTCAGTGGGATGCAGGGGTGGGGACCCTGAAGCCTGGTACCTGGAGAGAGGCCTGCCTCACAGGGAAAGCCAGCTAGAACAGCCAAGGATGCGCAGGGCCAGATGCTCGCGGCATCCCCTTCCTTGGGCAGCCCTGCCATGGCAGGGTAGGGGGCTCCCTGCTGATTCGGGGGGGGGGGCGGGGGCTGGAAGCAATACCCCAGGGGGAGTTGGGGGTACTGGCAGCAGAGGTCCAGGCTGCCTCGGTTTGACGAGCTAGGACATCACTTCCCACCCCCCTCCTGCTTTTCCCCAGATGCTGCAGTGGAGCCCGTGCCAGAGCCTGGGGCCATCTGGGAACACTCAAGGGCAGCAGTGAGGGACCCCGCCGGAGATAAAGCCCAGCGTCTCGGCAAGGCCCCAGCTCTTCGCCGGAGGCTCCTGCTCTGCCCTGCGTGCCCACAGCAGGGTGGGCCTCCGGCCACCCAAGGACACAAGAGCCCAGGGAGGGCAGGGATGCACCTGCTGCAAGGGACAGGGCTTTTGGTGGCTGGGGGGAGTGCAAGCGCTGCTCAGTGCTGCCAGGCAGCTCTGCCAGGATCCACCCCTACCAGGCAACTCCCAGCTTCCCAAAAATAGTCTGGAGAAGCCTGACCTGGAAAAGACACGGAGTGCTCAGCGTCCTCCAGGCTAGGCCAGGCCAGGCCATGCCATGCCAGGGCAGTGCTGGCCACTGCAGGATTTGGTTCCACATGCTGCTGGAGTGTGGGTGACGGGGGTGACCAGGGCTGGCAGGGGCTCTCTCTGCCTCCTTGGCATCACCACAGAGAAACCACGCTTCCTCCTGCCTCCTCCTCTTCCTCTGCAAGCTAGGGCACAACCTCCCGTGCACTGCTGAGGAGACGACCCGGAAAGCGGAGAGGAAGCCGCGCTTGGTGCAGAGGAAGAACTGGGGCTGGGATATGTTAATTAGTGACCAGGCAGCCTCAAGGCCAGAGGAAACTACACTTGAGGACAGAGAGAACTGCCGTGGGGCACTCAGAGGGGCTGAAACCGCTGCCGGTGTGCGCTGCAGGCAGGACTGAGGCTCTGGGTGCTGCCTGGGCAGGGGTTAGCGCCAGCACAGCCCTGCTGGGGACACCCCGGCCAGCCACACTGAGCTCAGCACCCATCTGCGCTGCTCATGCCTGTCATCTCCCATCACACCCACTGCGCAGTCACCAACCTGCTCCCCACGGTGCCAGACCCTTCATCTCACAGGGAGGAAAACTGTTTCTGGGGCCGCAGGGGCGACATGTGAGGTGACGGCGCAGCAGAGGCAGGTCTGCTTCAGCACAACGTAGCATCCATAATCTCACTTCTAGCAGCTCCGAGGCTTTCCTCCTCATATCCCAGGGTAGCTCTCGGGGCACACAGCTCCTCCCTGATCCAAATAAAATCTTGCTTGGGTGGTCCCATTTTGCAGCTTACTACCAGGGGAAGCTGCCGGGTAGGTCCCCCTGCAGGTGCCGGCGGGGCAGGAAGATCGGTTCTCCCTGCGTGCAGAAGTACCCGAAGTCCCCAGCACGGTCACCCATCTTTCCGGAGCGGTCACCAACGGCAAAACTCAAAACAAGTATTTCCCTGCCCTCCAGCACTGCCTGCCCCACGCCGGACTAGCACAGCACTGGAGGTATAATCCCTCTACAAAGATGACAACATTTGGCCCAGGACATCCGGGAAGATGCAGAATGGGAGACACAGGTCAAGGAGCAGAGAGTTTGGCCCAGATGTTTTTTGATTCCTGCGTATCACCTCTGTGATCAGAGATCTGTGCTTTATGTCAGGATCCGCTTGAGAGGAAGGAGACAAAGCGCAAGGGGACAGTCACAGGCAGGGACAGAAGCCCGTACCAGTGTCCCGCCACTCCTCTGGGCTGGACTCTCACCCAGGCCGATTCTGCCCCAGCAGCAGAGCAAACAAGACAGCAAGCTTTCCAGGAAACCCCTGCTGTCTGTGTCGCCTGCTTCCCCTGCCAGCTGCTGCCACCTGCCCAGGCAGAGCTACCGGAGCTGAGGATGTCCCAGCCCCCGGAGCGGAGGGATGTCCCAGCCCTGGCTTGCACCACATGGTGAGTGCCAGCTGCTCCAGCTCGGTCTGAGCACATGTGCTCCCTGGTCCAAGCCGGGGAGGGTCACCCTCCCACCCCTTGCTTCCAGGTGCTGCAGCCCACGCACTCGCTGTCCTTCAGTGGTCGAGATTCCAAAGGGAAGCTTTACCTTTGACGCAGAAAGCAGGCTCCCAGCACTGCGTCTTAAGAAGAAGGTGAAAAGCCAGCAGAGGCAAGGAAAATTCACCTTTGGGCAGGCCCCGCTCTGCCCTGGGTTGAGTACAGGGCTCCCTGCAAAGAAAGATGCCGTTCTCTCCCACTAGACATGAACTGCAGGAAGGACTTAAGCAGGAAGGACGGAGAAGGCCACCCACAGAAACGTGAACAAGGAGATACTTAAGACCTTTTCTCCACAGGCTGCCTGCACTGAACCAGGACTGCCACTCCATTCACCCCTCATACCAACAGCAGCCATCCTCTGGGCAGACTCCCATCTCTGCACCCTCGTCCTTCCTGCCTTCCTCCATGCTCTCCACATAGGAGAACGCTGTGTCCCAGCCAGGTCAAGAGCCAGAACCAAAGCAGCAAGAAGCTGGGTGCTCCATCACAGCTCTGCATACGTACACTTACTCTAGGAAACGACCGCTGACGGGATGCCCGTGACACTTGGACCATTCCACCAGCAGCGTCCTCCCATCCCGCAGGGAGAGCATCCAAACTCCAGTCAGCTTCAGCCAGATGGTTGAAGTTTTGATGTGAGAGGGGGATTAGAAGAGGAAGATTTTTGAAGAACACCGTGTAAATCCACCACTGTCTGGCCTAAAGGAAAGGGCCAGTATCTGATGGTGCTCCACACTGTACAGCAAGTAAACAGGAAGATTCAGTACTTTGTTTCTTATTAAAAAATACACAAGAGGGTCCAAATGGAGGTAAGGGTTTACAGCTGGGAGTTTATTCCAGCAAATCTGCTGGCACAGCTCCTACAGGTCAGGCAGGAATTGGCAGCAGGGCGCATCTAATCTCTCTGCAGAGGCAGCCAGCTCAGGCCCCGGGAAGCCCAGCCCCTCTTAACGCATTAAGGTCACTCAGAGCAAGCCCAGCTCCTTGAGGACAAGGGGTGACTCCCACACGGGCCCCAGTGGGGCAGGGAAAGGCAGCGACAGCTCCTGGTGGGTGCTCAGCCACCAACGACTGCCAGAAACACATGCTCATGAGCCAGGCCTTGTGGGAAAGGATGCACGCTCTAGCCTGCCGGGGTCTGACGGATTCCCTCAGCAGCTTCCCCCCAGCCCCGGCAAGCCTTGCAAACATGGCAGGAAAGCCTTGCCATGGACTTCATTAAGGCTAATCCTTGGCACACGATACAGCGTGATTCCACTTAACAAATCTCAAGTCCGGCCAAGCTTCAACAACGTCAAAGCACGAGAGATGGGGCCTTTCCACGTGGGCTTACTTGGCCTGACTCCTTAGAACTACCAAGCTATCCCACTGCTACAAAAATTGGAAAGATCCTCTCCAGAAAGCCTTCTGCAAGCGCAGCTCAGCACCACACGGCAGCATGGGGTCAGCACCTCCCGTTCAAAGCCCAGTAGCTTTCAAGGTGCAAATAAGGCAGCTGCACTACAGGTGTCCCAGGAGCCTTCACAGAGGTAAAGTGGGCTCTGCACAGAGGAGGGGCTGCCTGTCAGGGCGCACAGACATGCCAAACCTTTCAGCCAGGTGGAGCCAGCAGTCAGGATTAAACCCGCAATCTGGGGCAGATGTCCCCCAACAAGCTCTCCTCCTCCTGGGTGAGACCAGCTTTGTTTTCTGGGACAATAATGAAAGCGAAGCCTTCCCTATTCACTGCACAGGCCAACACTAGGGAAGGATCAGTACCCGCCTCAGGCACCCACCCACCAGAGTAGCTGGTGGGGGGGTGGGGGGCTTGGCCCTGGGGAGGAAAGGCATCAGCTGCTCCCAGACGCTCTCTGTTACTGGCGAGGGCTGCAGCCTCCCCTCAACAAAGGCAGGCTGGTTTAAGGCAGGGAAGGGCAGCTTCAGCACAGGAAAAGACTTCCGCTCCTGTTATGCTGCTTTGCTAAACCTCCCCTCGGATCCCTGGGGAAAGGGACAATTTGGCAGCTGGAAGACTATTGTGTGCCTCTGGCTATAAGTAGCTGCTACAGGCTTGGTTGAGAGCTAAAGCCAGTTGTTTAACTACACAGCGAACAAAGCTGTGCCAAGACAGACAGGTTAAGACCAATTTGTCGCTGCTGGAAAAATGCCTTCAAGTAAGAAGAGAAAGAAAAACCCATTTCCACGTACTAAAAGTGAACAGCACGAGTTTTTGTCATAGGTAGAGCCACAGACCCCATGGACTGCAGGCAGATCCTGTCCATGGAGGGAAACCTTACTATTTTTCCTCTCTCCAGACTGCTGCTGTTCACATCTGTGCTATCCCTTAAAAAAAAAAGTGAGACTCCAAACAAAGCCAAATGCAGAGGCAAATTCTACCATCTGGGTTCCTAAAGAAATTCTTTGGCACTTTCCAAAGCACTAACACGTGCAAGTTAAAGGATCCATCAAAAGAGGAAGAAGCTAGAAGCAGACTTAGTCAAACGTTTAATAACTTTCCAAGAGTGAGTATTACATCCATATTTAGAGTATATATAAAATAAAAGATGGAAAATAAGGAAACAAAAAAGAAAACCTCTCTGTGCAACACAAGACTGGGTACCAGGCCACTTGCAGTGTTCAGGCTCAACACTTTACGAACAGCTAGGAAAACTCTGATTCTGTGCAACTCACACACCAACAACGTAGTCCCAGACCTGTTACACGGTTCATTGTGTCCCGTCCAGAAAAAGGATCCCAGATGAATCAAAGTTACCCTAGGCAAGGTGAGCTGATCTAAAACTTGGTCTCAGCAGGGCCTTCTCTTCCACCCGACCCCAAACATTTCTTGCATCTCTTCCCAACGCGGAGTTATTGCTGGACAGAGCAGGGAGAAGAAAGGACACACTTATTAGACTCGGCAGCACCAAGACAACTGTACCGGCAGGGCTCCAAGCGTTCCCCAGACACCCCCGGGAGGCTGCTACAGCCCAGAAGGCAGCGACAGGCTCCCCAGAGGTATTGCCTACTGTCAACACTGCCTTCCACCTCCCACTAGGATCAGCACCCAACACCCTCCCTCAGCTCCTTGAAATCTTGCCCAGGAATCTTCTCTGCTTAAGAGCAGCATCCGCACTGGGCCAGGCTGGCCCTGGCAAAGAAAGTGCCTCCTTGCAAGCCTCCAGACTGCTGCCAATATGCCAGGGACTCCTCTCCCATCACCATTAAGAGCAGACCTTGGCACATCCTCCAGCTGGGCAGCCACAACCTCGCTTGTGCCCTTCCCACCGCACAGCACCACCACCTGCACTGGGCAGGGAAGAGATCAGAGGGCAGTACATTGGGCTAGAGGGATACAAACAGCATCTCTCCTGCAAGACAAGCGTGGAGCTGCCACTAGCTCTGAAGAGCAAGGGCGCTGTGCTGAGTCATGGGTGAAAGCTCCAGAGAGATGCTGGGAGCCTGCCACCCTGTCCAGAGTCCTTCAACACCAACAGGGAGGACGTGGGGAGCAGGTGCACAGCTCACCCTGCTCCTAGATGGGAATGACAACTTCCACATGTTGTAGCAGGAAAGCCACCCAGCAAGGCACCCCTACCAGACTGCTCACCCTGACAACACTGAGGTGCTCCCTGGCTGACAGCCAAAGCTGGCCAGAGCTCTGCTGCTAGAAGACACTCTGCATTGTGAAGGCAGCAGGAGGAGGAAGAGGATGGCTGGCCTGACCCAGCGGCTGCTCCCACCCTCCTCGCCCACAGCTAGCTCACCTTGGCCTTGTTCTGGACAGGCAGGTAGAGTTTGAACTCAGCTGGGAGCTCATCCTCAGAGTAGAGCCGGTCAGAGAAGTACACCCGTCGGATGCGACAGTTGGCATGGATCTGAGAGTCAAAACAAAGAGTCAGTTCACCTTCCCTATGCTCTTTCCACATCCAGCTTTGCTGTCGTGCAGCAGCATGGATTCCTTGGCTTAGCAGCTGGAGAAAAGACCTCACTGCTTCTCTCTGAATCTGGCAGGGCATGAGAAGAAAGTGGCCTGTCCCCTCTGCTTCCATTAGATGCTCTCTCCAGTGATGCAACCTGGCTCAAGAGATTTGGCCAAGCTCTGGCATCTCTGCAAACTGGCATCTGCCTTTGCTTAGAGGGTTCCTTGCTGTGAACCCACCTCTGCTTCTCCACTGGTATCAGCAACTGCCACCACACTCAGCCTCAGCTTGCCGCATTTTCAACACTCCCTCTGAGGGGCCTCCCTGAGGTCAGGAATGAGACTGTCTGGTCTGAGCTGCCTCCACTATCAGCTGGCAGCAAAGAAGTCGCCCCAGTCCCCCTCACGGCTATGTGAGAAGGCAGACATTTCCCAGTTGACTGTCTGTACCTCTCGGGGCAACCCCACTAGGAGCTGCAGCAGCCCCACCATACGAAGGCATGCTCCGCACACAGGCATTCCTCAAAATAATGCTGGGCACAGTGAACACGAATCCCTAGCACGTGGAACAAGTTTCACAACTTCAGCAGAAACAAACGCCGCGTGAGCTCTGGCCCAAGGCACTCAGTGAAGGCAGGGTCACTCCACCCGCACTAGGAAACAAGCCTGATGGGAGATAGGGACCCTAACACCCTGGGTCCTTACCAGCAAGGCTCCTACCTGGCCAGCTGCTGTCTGGCATGCCTGAACAGCAAGGCAGCACACAGCTAATTCCCAGCAGCCCTCCACCCAGCAGGATGCACGGCATGCCACAGGGAACGTCAGGTGGACAGCAACTCTTACCCTAACTGACAGCCAGCAAGAGAAACAAGATGGAAACGGGCTCCTTCGTCCCAGTCCAGTCCAGTGAAGTGAAGGACACCAAGACTGCCTCAGTCAGGCCTTTGCTCCCCTCCCGCAGTGCTCTGCAAAGAGCAGGACTGGCAGAGGAACCAGCCCGGGCTAAATCCAGATTCCCAATCTACAGCAAGGCTGTCCCAGCCAGCAGGAAGGCTACCAACCATCGGTTTCTGTGGGCAGGACATGCCTCCCTCTCACCTGAACTCTCAGGGTCTCGATGTAATTTGTCCCGTAAGCTCGGCGTGTGAAGTCCGACAGGTTGAGCTGGATTTGGTTCCAGCCATCATCCAGCCGCATGGGCATGGTACAGATGAAGGGCTTCACCCGAGTTGTCCTATGGTAGGTACTCGCCCGGAAACGCCGGCGCATGTTCTTATCATCCAGCACCTGGGGCAAGGAAGGCAGGGTGCTGACCCCAGGCATTAGGGGGCCCCAGCTCCCCAGGACAGCAGCTGCTCTAGACTCGGGTTCTACCCATCTCTGAGAGAGGGCTCTCCTAGTCCCATCCCTCCATTTCACAGCAGAAGTATCTTTAACACAGGAAACAGACCCATTTTCAGGAATAGCAACAATGTGCTTGTGACCTGACCGATGCCCCCATAGCAGAAGAGCTGACACATCACACGGCCAAGAAAGCAAAACTGTTTTGGGGAAAGCCCCAGCCTAAGACTGCAGGCTCCCTGGCTCCTTCTCCTCACTGGCCCTGGCGGGCCTCCTTCGCTGCATAAGTGCTCCTCACCTGCACTTCAAAAGTGAAGTATTTCTTCAGGTTCTTGACGATCATCACTAGGAAAGGTAGTGCGATGCCCAGGGTCTCATTTGGGTCAGCAGGGCACGTGATGTATGTGGTACTGAGCAGGACAAAAAAACACATTAGCATCTCACATAGCACAAAGTGCACAGCCTGAGTCCCAAGTCTCTCCCTTGACCTAATGCAGTCTTGCAGGACAGGCAGAAAAAGACAGCTGTGACTGCAAGATCCTAGCAACAACCAGGGCCTCCTGTAACAGGAGGGACAGTTTCAGAGGTAGCTGCAGGGGGAACAAGATAAAAGGGCCACAGAATGCATTCCAAATGTCACTGTTCTCACACAGGGCGTGAAACACCTTCCTGGACAGCTTCACCTCCCCCATTTCAAGGTCATGTCAGCACTGTTTCTTAAGACAACCTCCTCCTACCCTTGACTGAACAGGTAGGGCCCTCCAGAGCACAGCAGAGGTCACGAACCCTAAAAGCACACGTCACGCCTGGCAAGTTCTGTATCAACACATGTTGGGAGGAAGCAAAGCCTTGGCTCAGCCTGCCTGCAGGAGAGGAGTCTCTGCAGCCCTTACAAGGAGCTCACTGCTCTGAAACACCCCTGGAGAAGCCCTGGAGACTGGGAACCCACTCATGGAGCTGGCATCTCTCTTCCTGGGCGATGGAGACAAGGTTGCCAAGTGAAGCACCTTAAGCAACTCCCCTCATAAATCTCCCTTTGATCTTCCTGCTGTTGGGAGAACAGCAGAGCAGGCCAGGCCTAAGACAATACAAGGTGCAGGAGGCAGTGCTGCTTTCTTAGTAGTCAGCGGCACTGACTAGGGACCAGGTATCAAATACAGCTTTCTTTGCCCACATGATGGAAAAATAAAGGGACTTAATTTTTATACTTTAGCCCAGCAAGGATTACAGAGCGCCCTACAAGCACTTCCAGGGAAAGGCACAGTACAGTGCCAGAGAGGGGTATCAGTGATCTGACCCCAGATCACGTTCTTCAATTTACTGACAAAGAGATTGTAGTAGAGTCTAGAGGAGACATCTGCTGGGCACCAACACCTTTCACGCTGCTCCAGGGCCAAGCCCCCAGAGCGCACTAGGGCAGAAGAACATGCCTTCTCCTACCTGACATTATCTCCTTTGATCTCCAGCACCAGCGACTGAATGTCATTGTCAGTGATTCGCTTGATATGGCCATTGCGCACCTGGACAAAAAGTGGGGCAGACAGCACAGACGTTACTTGAGAGGCACCCACAGCTCTACTGAGGGGGCAGGCGGGGGAAGATCCCAGGAGGGCACATCTACGTTCACTTGGCTCCCATCGTCCTGGACATTGCTGTTCCCAAGGCTTTGATCACTGCCCCAGCGTGCCAGGACTCCAAAACAAGAGTTCGTGACCCAGCATGCTGCATGGAAACCGAGTGCAAGACTTTGACCTATCAAAACACACTACAGCAAACACAATCACTCGAGCCTCATGTTAGAGGTCCAAACAACCATACAAGTGTCAGAGCAAGACCAGCCTAGCGTGGGATAAGGGGCAGAAACAAGTATGAGCTATACAGGGCCAAGCAAAAGATGCCACCAGCCAGCCACTGGTCACCAAGGGGTCTTAGTCTCTACTGCTGGATATGCCTGACTGCCTCTGTGGAAGAGCAGGACCGGATGACAGCTTGGTTAAAATTCTTCATAATTACACCACATGCAAGCACAGAGCCAGCATCTCCTCTGCCGAGGGTCACAGGGATTTGGCTACTCAGATGCAGCCAGCTCCCCACGGAGCTCAGGGCCAGAACCAGAAGCCAACACCATTCATTTTTCTCTAGAAGCAATATGGCTGAATCCCAGGGTCTGAGGATTTTTTTTTTTTAAAGGAAGCAGCTCACTTCCCAACAAATTTATCTCCATTTAAGACACTTTTGCTAATTAACCCCTCTGCTCTTCCCCAATGCTAGATCAGCAGATTGCAATGCTCCTTCCAGCTCCACAAATTAACTTCTTTGGCACCTATCACCACTGCTAACGTATAGGATACATTAAGCTTCTAATGGGACGGTTCCGGTCATGAGCTACAAAATGATTTACAGGTTTAGCAACTAACATTCAAAGCTCATTCCAGGGCCAGACTGCAGCAGAACCCTTCCTCCCAGGCCTACGTAGCTCAGTGTAAGTTTTCACAAGCTGCACTACCGCCCGGCTGCAGGGAGATGGTGGCCAGGTCACGCAGGCGCCCTTCTGCACAAAAGCCAGCCTGCCTGCACGTGCCTGCAGCCAGCGCGGGCAGAGCAGACACACAGACACCATCCAGTGTCGGCTGGATCAGGCGGCCAAGCAGCCTCACCATTTTGTAAGAGAAGGCTGAACGGCACCAGAAGCACTCGCTGCCAGGGGGGGCTCAAAGCGCTGCCCTCCAGGACTCTGTGGTGCCAAAGCCCCAGCTTGGCCCCTCGGCTTGCTGCAGAGCCCGGCTCCGTGTCAGAGGCTGAGCTCCCCTCCTGCCTGCCTTGGGGACCACCCCCCTGACAGAGGACATGTTTGGGTCACAGCCAGAGGAGCACATTTCTTCCCCCGCCACCTCCGAGGGCCCCTTCGCAAGGAGCTCGCACAGACCAAGAGGTGACCTCCAGCTCTACCAGGCACAGCTGCCAGCTCTGTGCGGCACAGGGTGGGAGGGATGGTCCTGCTGTGCTCACAGTGGCTGCTCAGCAAGAGCTCGGTCTTCAGGGGCTTTGCCTTACCTCATGGAAGCTCAGAAGGATAAGATTTCAGAAAATTTTAGGAATCTGAACAAAACACTCCACATTTCTACTTGGCCAATATTTTCTGGCTATCTTAAGGCTAAGAAGGTGGATTTTTGAAGCTAGCAAAAAAGGGTAACAGCCCTCTTAAGAAAATAAAAGTTCTTCAAAAGCCTAATAGTCTCTGAATCAGGATAACTGTGAAGTTACTTGCTGTCTAAAGACAATAGAAAAGCTTTTGCAGATGCAAACCTTAAATCCCTCAGGGTTTGGAGGGAATCGTGGCTACACAGACAGTTGTGTCCGAACATAGGCGTTTCTGCAGGCTGCCATTGCTGCTAGCAACACTAGTCAAATGCAACAAAGACCAGAGGAAAAGCAGCAGCCAGAAGCAATACCCCCCAGGCGCAGGCACCCGCCCACCCACCGGCAGATGGGACACCACGGTCCGAGGCCGACCTCTGGAGGCTCGCTCCCGCATCGTTGCCAGCCACCAGTCGTTAGGCGACGGGCTTGTGCCAGCAACAGCAAACTGGCCATCACCCAGACTACTGGAGGCATGGGTGCACTTTCTCCTCAGCACAGGCCAGCAAGTCTCACAGCCAGCGGTGGATCCGGAACAGGCACGAGGCCTTTTTGCCACCTCCCTCCTCCAAGAAGGGAGAGGAGGGGCAAAACAAGAGGCAAAAGCAGGAGCTACCTGGCTCTGCTGTAGCACTCGGTACACACAGATTGGAGGAGTGAGCAGCATGGCCTGCCTGTATTGGAGATGCGGAGATTTGGGGCACCACAGACAAGGATGCTGTGCGACAGAACTAACAAGTCAGAAGGGCTGCAAGAGAGGACCTGAAGACTGGTCAGTATGTCCCCATGCATCGCTGGGGGGACCGTAGTGGCAGGATGCTGCAGAAATAAACAGATGACTCTGACCAACAAAGCGCTGGAAGGCAAACACGTCTCCAAACCAGACACGCAGTGCTGGAAGGCAGAAGACAGCACAGCCCAGCAGTTACCGGCTCTAGGCAGATGAGAGTGAAGGAGGAACCTCTGCCTGCAGGTACGGTGGGACAGTCACCGTCCTCTTCCCAAGGCCCGGACACTTCAGTCCTGCCAGAGTCCTCTGGAACAGGATGCTGGTGGCCAGGACAGATTGGGCTTGGCTGGGTTTGCTGCCAAGGCCTACCCAGAGCCTACCCACAGCCCCTGAGGGAGAAGGCAGAGAAGGGAACGACTGTATCCTACCGCTCAGAGGGAGGTTTACAAATGCTCACAACAAGGAAAGGCTTCCAGCAGCCCATTTCTATCGACACCTTTTTCAAATGAAGAAGCCTCTATGTCACACTGTCTCCATCAGCACAAGCAGTACACATCCTACTAGGGCTGAACAAAATACGGTTTTCCCCATGTCAGAAAAGCTTGAGTTTCCCCAGGAGCTGAAAACAAATAAATCACTGTCTGCTGGTACTTTTTGCAAAGATAAGAGTCTATGTTAGGACAGCTGTGAATCCAGTAGCCAGGGCATTCACCTAGGACGCGGGAGAACATCAGATCCCTTGTTTCCAGTTCGGACCAAAACAACAGGTGCGTTTCATGCAGCCCTGAAGAGGGCAGCAATCACTTACTGCAAAGTTCTGGTTGCTTTCCCAACTTCCAGAAACCCCAACCATAACCCTCTCCTCTAGTGATGCCAGAGCTGGACCATTCCTGGGATGTCTGCATTTGGACAGATCAGTATTTTCCAAGAAATAAACCCAGGGGGAAAACCCCTTACCGTTTCTGGACTTTGACTCATACCATGAAGGTGCTGCCCAAGCCAGCTGCCAGCCTGGCTCTCTGCAGCTGGCCTGGCAGGTTCTTGCACCAAGTCAGAGAGGCTTTGTTAGCAACTTAGCAGCCAGCTCCCGACTTGCAGCAGGCCATCAGCACCCAGACCATCAGTGGCACTTCCCCACACTAAGTTCACTCAGTCTTCACACTGCCCAACGCGCGAGTCAGCAGCATCAGCAGGATTTTCTGAAGGTGCTGAGCAAGTGAGATGACACCCATGCGTGGTGGAGTAAAGACCCAAGGGACTCCTCAGCTCCAAGACAGCAAGATGCCGCCCTTCACCTTCCAGTGCTGCGAACACACCAAGGGCGTCAGATCAGAAATGCCAAAGCTATTACGAACCCACTGCCCCAACTCCTTTTAAACGGAAAAGCCAGGTGAAAGAGCGAGCCATGCTGATATCCACAGGCAAAGAAGTCAGAAACCCCACTCTGGTTGCACACCTTTGTGAGCAGGGCAATCCTTGCAACAGGCTCGCCCAAGCTGGCCACGCTTCCTCAGGACAGACCTCTAAGCAAGGAAGAGCACCCACGCACAGGGCTGCTGCTGCTGCCAGAGGAGCTCAGCCACACGCAAGTCCTGCAGCAAGCGATGGAAACAGCCTGCACACCCAGCTCCTGATCTTGGCAACAGCAGTGGCAATTTTTTGTCAGTCTTTTCGGGCCAATCCGGCAACAACTGCACCCAAATGGACCACTGCTTATGTCCACCACGCAAGCAGAGCTCCTGCTGGCTACCCCACATGCAGCATGATTGCAGCAGTATCACCCTGCCAGGACGATTCACACTGGGAAGTCTCCAGTCCAACCTCCACCTCTAAGCAGGGTCAGCCCACATTACTCATGGCTTTATCCAGTCTGGAGGCATGCTGCATCCCTTTGTCTAAGGGTCTTTAACGTATCCCATCCTCACACCATCCAAATAAGCTGCCGATCCTTTTCTAAAGTCATGAATACTTGTGCAAAAGCCCGAAAGTAGGCACACGCACACGGCCAGGCTATTCAAGGCAACCCACTTCTTGCAGAGTTGCATGGGCCCCCCACTGATGGGAAACAGGACAGTTCTGTGTTGCCTGTCACAAATGCTCACGCAAACCCACTGTGGTCAAACACTACTGCTGCCCGCTGAGCTGCCTCAAAGGCTTTCATTCCTGCTGAAACCACAAGAAATTCAGGTTAGCTTCAAGCACAAGCAAATGAATACACGTTGCAACCTCCGAGAGGAACGCCTACTCTCAAGAGCGTAACAAGCGTTGTGCAGAAACACCTTCAGGTAGCAACAGAACCACGGATGGTTTGCGGAGGGGAGGAAGCAGCAGATCCCAACGCCTCCAGACTTCCTGATACGGGCTCCCTGCGGCAAGGTACCTGGGGGAGGGCAGAGGACCCTCAACAGAACCACTCTAGAAACCACAGAGAAGAAAAACAAACAGATGAAAAACTCATGACTTCCTGGACACCCTAGAAGCCACCGTGCTGCCTACCTTTAAATACCTTTAGCTAGTCTGTCTAAAAAATAGGTCACACACGAGAAAAGACCCCCATCTCAGTTACGCCCAGCCACCACGGCAGAGCTGCCTTATGCGTCGAAGGGTCACGTTGTTTTCTGCTGCTTATTTCCAGCGTCCAACGGTTTTTGTAGCCTCTTGCGGCGCTGCAGCGCCTGACAACGGGCTGGCCGCGCCGCCGGCGGAGCTCTTCTGCTCGGCAAGGGAGAAGACACCTGTATAATAACATGTTTTCCTCAAAAACCAAAAAATAATGCGGGGCGGGGGGGGGGCGGTAACCCGGTGCGGGCGGCTCAGGCCCCGGCGGCCTGCCCAGAGCATCCCCGCGGTGCCGGCCTGGCCTCACGTCACCTCACGCCCCGCGCAGCCCCGGGAGGCTGAGGGGAGCAGCCGCGCCACTCGCCGGTCCCGCCGCCTCACCTTTTGGTCCCAGATCCGGAGCGGGTGGCTGCCGATGCTGTACAGGATCGAGAGGAACCCGCTCTGGAAGGTGTTCTTGAACATTGCGGCGCCGAGGCGGGCCGGGCCGGGCCGGGCCGAGCGCCGGTGTCCCGCGGCCGCGCTGCGCAAGGCCACGGCGGTGCTACGCGCGGCACACAGATCCCTCCGCGCCAACCTGCGCTTCCGGGTCGCGGCGCCGCCGTCACCAGGGAAGTACTTTCCGCGGCCGCCGCTGCGGGCACGGCCCGCGCTGGGGCTGGGGGCGCTCCGATTCTGTCACCGAAACCAGGAACCAAACCCGGTCACACCAGCGCAGCATTAAGAAGCAGGCGCTCCCTTATTGCAGCGCTGGGCGCTCGGGGGCGTCTCCGCACATCAAGCACACCTGTCTAATGTCACCGTTACATTTAGACACAAAATTACAAGGCCGTACACTCCCAGTTGCAACGACGGGTTAGTAATTTGCATATAACTGTAATATTTGCTGTGTCACCCTTTCCTGTTGCTAGGCTTGCTCAGGGGAAGGGTCTTTGCCTGGGCAAGGGTCTTCTTGACCTGTGGGCGTGATTTTTAGTGTTATAATGAAGGGAGTTCCCTTCAGGATGCCTTAAAAGTACGTTTTGTTGCCAGGTTGGGCGGCTGGATATCGGCCTTGCCAAGCTGTCCAGTAACTCATCCTACACACACTAGAACCTGGGCGCTCTGGTTGTGGCCTGCAGGGTAAGGACTAAGGGTACTGTGGTCTATAGCACGGGGACTCCCAGTAACCGTCTGGGATAACAGGCAGCACAGCGATCACACCTCACTGGTCAATAAGTGCTAACAAAATCCTAACACGGAGGTTAACGCCTTAAAATCAAAATGCTCTTATAACTAACTGTTACATAAACACAAAATATAGAAAGATTCCGTAAAATCATAAGATAATCTGCAAAACCCAAAACATCCTTTGCAGAGCTTGACAGGCCATACAACACCCATTGAGAGCCTACAGATCAATATGAATGAGAAGCTCATTGTCGCAGGGTCCCAGTCAGGGTCCATTCGAGTTTGGGACTTGGAAGCTGCCAAAAGTACGTTTCTGTGAGTTTTCACTTCTGTTAATGCACGCTTTTTGGAATATCCTTATGCTCGATATGTATACTGACCCAGAAGAGTACTTCACTCAAGGAACAGGAGCCTGGCATTGCTTTCATCTTAATTTCCAGCCCTCTCAGAGGGCTTTTGTGCGCTTCCTACTGAGACTGCAGAGCTGCGTGTGCACGCTCAAACAGAAATTTGTACGTGTATTGTGGATACTGATCTGAGGAACTAGCTGCCAGGGTTTTGACCTGAGTGTGTTTGAAAACTATATCCCACATCAGTTTCCATGCATGTATAGTGTAACTAGGCGTATGGAATTTGTATTCGGTCTCCTTGTCAACATCAATAAAGGGATCCAAAATCAGATTGGAAGATTTAAGTATATTAGGTTTTGTACAAGTCCAGGAATCCCCTGCTTGCTGGCCTCTTATTCTCATTCTTAGGCTCTAACTTTTCTTTTTTCCCCTCAAGTGATTTTTCTCTTTTGCTCTTGTGTAACCATATAAATTAAGACATAATTTTAATAATAATTATGATCTCTGATTTTAATAAAAATTATATATAATTTTGTATTGTATATATTTTTCTATTTTATATATAATTTATGTATTTATATAAATATATAAATTATTTAATATAAATTAATAAAAATAAAATAGATTGAGCTCTGATCCTTGAAAGACCAACTGTTGAGTCATGCTTTATTTACTGTATTTTTCTCAAATCCTAGAACAAGTTTGCAAAGGCACCATGAAGCACTTCGGCGCATTCCAGGAGGAATACCATAAAATGACTGAATACTTCTTACAGGTTGCTACTTGTTCATAGAAAGGATATGTAATGGAAATGGACTTACACTGGATGAGCTAAGAAGGCAAATGGCATAAATAATAAAAAGCACTTTTGTTGTTCAGATGGTTAGAATGTCTTCAGTTATAAAATAAGTTTGGCTATACCAGTGAGTGGAGAGTAACTGATCTGGCTGAATTGATGAGGAGACCTGTGAGCCAGTGTCTATGCAAATGACCGCTCCAGGTCTGGCTCTAATGCTGAAAAAACTTGGAATGAAGAAAACTGCTAAGAGATTTTTTGTACTTTTAGCAGCAAGGTATTGATTTTCTGCGCAGGAGAGGAGGTGGTTTGCACCACAGAAACTTGTTCCAAAGCAGAGGTGTGAAACAGGCTAATTTATACATTTGACATACATGATTGTGACATTTTCTCATACATTATTCACGTAAATGCAAAGTCTCATTACATATTAATGATGGGCAGAGTCTAGGTGGGGCCTGGGTGGAGTTTACGCAGAGTCTTCTCTTGGCATCAATTTTGAGAGGGTCCTTCCGGCCTTCGGCCCCGCTCAGGCGAACGGGGGCTGGGATATGTTAATTAGTGACCAGGCAGCCTCAAGGCCAGAGGAAACTACACTTGAGGACAGAGAGAACTGCCGTGGGGCACTCAGAGGGGCTGAAACCGCTGCCGGTGTGCGCTGCAGGCAGGACTGAGGCTCTGGGTGCTGCCTGGGCAGGGGTTAGCGCCAGCACAGCCCTGCTGGGGACACCCCGGCCAGCCACACTGAGCTCAGCACCCATCTGCGCTGCTCATGCCTGTCATCTCCCATCACACCCACTGCGCAGTCACCAACCTGCTCCCCACGGTGCCAGACCCTTCATCTCACAGGGAGGAAAACTGTTTCTGGGGCCGCAGGGGCGACATGTGAGGTGACGGCGCAGCAGAGGCAGGTCTGCTTCAGCACAACGTAGCATCCATAATCTCACTTCTAGCAGCTCCGAGGCTTTCCTCCTCATATCCCAGGGTAGCTCTCGGGGCACACAGCTCCTCCCTGATCCAAATAAAATCTTGCTTGGGTGGTCCCATTTTGCAGCTTACTACCAGGGGAAGCTGCCGGGTAGGTCCCCCTGCAGGTGCCGGCGGGGCAGGAAGATCGGTTCTCCCTGCGTGCAGAAGTACCCGAAGTCCCCAGCACGGTCACCCATCTTTCCGGAGCGGTCACCAACGGCAAAACTCAAAACAAGTATTTCCCTGCCCTCCAGCACTGCCTGCCCCACGCCGGACTAGCACAGCACTGGAGGTATAATCCCTCTACAAAGATGACAACATTTGGCCCAGGACATCCGGGAAGATGCAGAATGGGAGACACAGGTCAAGGAGCAGAGAGTTTGGCCCAGATGTTTTTTGATTCCTGCGTATCACCTCTGTGATCAGAGATCTGTGCTTTATGTCAGGATCCGCTTGAGAGGAAGGAGACAAAGCGCAAGGGGACAGTCACAGGCAGGGACAGAAGCCCGTACCAGTGTCCCGCCACTCCTCTGGGCTGGACTCTCACCCAGGCCGATTCTGCCCCAGCAGCAGAGCAAACAAGACAGCAAGCTTTCCAGGAAACCCCTGCTGTCTGTGTCGCCTGCTTCCCCTGCCAGCTGCTGCCACCTGCCCAGGCAGAGCTACCGGAGCTGAGGATGTCCCAGCCCCCGGAGCGGAGGGATGTCCCAGCCCTGGCTTGCACCACATGGTGAGTGCCAGCTGCTCCAGCTCGGTCTGAGCACACGTGCTCCCTGGTCCAAGCCGGGGAGGGTCACCCTCCCACCCCTTGCTTCCAGGTGCTGCAGCCCACGCACTCGCTGTCCTTCAGTGGTCGAGATTCCAAAGGGAAGCTTTACCTTTGACGCAGAAAGCAGGCTCCCAGCACTGCGTCTTAAGAAGAAGGTGAAAAGCCAGCAGAGGCAAGGAAAATTCACCTTTGGGCAGGCCCCGCTCTGCCCTGGGTTGAGTACAGGGCTCCCTGCAAAGAAAGATGCCGTTCTCTCCCACTAGACATGAACTGCAGGAAGGACTTAAGCAGGAAGGACGGAGAAGGCCACCCACAGAAACGTGAACAAGGAGATACTTAAGACCTTTTCTCCACAGGCTGCCTGCACTGAACCAGGACTGCCACTCCATTCACCCCTCATACCAACAGCAGCCATCCTCTGGGCAGACTCCCATCTCTGCACCCTCGTCCTTCCTGCCTTCCTCCATGCTCTCCACATAGGAGAACGCTGTGTCCCAGCCAGGTCAAGAGCCAGAACCAAAGCAGCAAGAAGCTGGGTGCTCCATCACAGTTCTGCATACGTACACTTACTCTAGGAAACGACCGCTGACGGGATGCCCGTGACACTTGGACCATTCCACCAGCAGCATCCTCCCATCCCGCAGGGAGAGCATCCAAACTCCAGTCATCTTCAGCCAGATGGTTGAAGTTTTGATGTGAGAGGGGGATTAGAAGAGGAAGATTTTTGAAGAACACCGTGTAAATCCACCACTGTCTGGCCTAAAGGAAAGGGCCAGTATCTGATGGTGCTCCACACTGTACAGCAAGTAAACAGGAAGATTCAGTATTTTGTTTCATATTAAAAAATACACAAGAGGGTCCAAATGGAGGTAAGGGTTTACAGCTGGGAGTTTATTCCAGCAAATCTGCTGGCACAGCTCCTACAGGTCAGGCAGGAATTGGCAGCAGGGCGCATCTAATCTCTCTGCAGAGGCAGCCAGCTCAGGCCCCGGGAAGCCCAGCCCCTCTTAACGCATTAAGGTCACTCAGAGCAAGCCCAGCTCCTTGAGGACAAGGGGTGACTCCAACACGGGCCCCAGTGGGGCAGGGAAAGGCAGCGACAGCTCCTGGTGGGTGCTCAGCCACCAACGACTGCCAGAAACACATGCTCATGAGCCAGGCCTTGTGGGAAAGGATGCATGCTCTAGCCTGCCGGGGTCTGACGGATTCCCTCAGCAGCTTCCCCCCAGCCCCGGCAAGCCTTGCAAACATGGCAGGAAAGCCTTGCCATGGACTTCATTAAGGCTAATCCTTGGCACACGATACAGCGTGATTCCACTTAACAAATCTCAAGTCCGGCCAAGCTTCAACAACGTCAAAGCACGAGAGATGGGGCCTTTCCACGTGGGCTTACTTGGCCTGACTCCTTAGAACTACCAAGCTATCCCACTGCTACAAAAATTGGAAAGATCCTCTCCAGAAAGCCTTCTGCAAGCGCAGCTCAGCACCACACGGCAGCATGGGGTCAGCACCTCCCGTTCAAAGCCCAGTAGCTTTCAAGGTGCAAATAAGGCAGCTGCACTACAGGTGTCCCAGGAGCCTTCACAGAGGTAAAGTGGGCTCTGCACAGAGGAGGGGCTGCCTGTCAGGGCGCACAGACATGCCAAACCTTTCAGCCAGGTGGAGCCAGCAGTCAGGATTAAACCCGCAATCTGGGGCAGATGTCCCCCAACAAGCTCTTCTCCTCCTGGGTGAGACCAGCTTTGTTTTCTGGGACAATAATGAAAGCGAAGCCTTCCCTATTCACTGCACAGGCCAACACTAGGGAAGGATCAGTACCCGCCTCAGGCACCCACCCACCAGAGTAGCCGGTGGGGGGGTGGGGGGCTTGGCCCTGGGGAGGAAAGGCATCAGCTGCTCCCAGACGCTCTCTGTTACTGGCGAGGGCTGCAGCCTCCCCTCAACAAAGGCAGGCTGGTTTAAGGCAGGGAAGGGCAGCTTCAGCACAGGAAAAGACTTCCGCTCCTGTTATGCTGCTTTGCTAAACCTCCCCTCGGATCCCTGGGGAAAGGGACAATTTGGCAGCTGGAAGACTATTGTGTGCCTCTGGCTATAAGTAGCTGCTACAGGCTTGGTTGAGAGCTAAAGCCAGTTGTTTAACTACACGGCGAACAAAGCTGTGCCAAGACAGACAGGTTAAGACCAATTTGTCGCTGCTGGAAAAATGCCTTCAAGTAAGAAGAGAAAGAAAAACCCATTTCCACGTACTAAAAGTGAACAGCACGAGTTTTTGTCATAGGTAGAGCCACAGACCCCATGGACTGCAGGCAGATCCTGTCCATGGAGGGAAACCTTACTATTTTTCCTCTCTCCAGACTGCTGCTGTTCACATCTGTGCTATCCCTTAAAAAAAAAAGTGAGACTCCAAACAAAGCCAAATGCAGAGGCAAATTCTACCATCTGGGTTCCTAAAGAAATTCTTTGGCACTTTCCAAAGCACTAACACGTGCAAGTTAAAGGATCCATCAAAAGAGGAAGAAGCTAGAAGCAGACTTAGTCAAACGTTTAATAACTTTCCAAGAGTGAGTATTACATCCATATTTAGAGTATATATAAAATAAAAGATGGAAAATAAGGAAACAAAAAAGAAAACCTCTCTGTGCAACACAAGACTGGGTACCAGGCCACTTGCAGTGTTCAGGCTCAACACTTTACGAACAGCTAGGAAAACTCTGATTCTGTGCAACTCACACACCAACAACGTAGTCCCAGACCTGTTACACGGTTCATTGTGTCCCGTCCAGAAAAAGGATCCCAGATGAATCAAAGTTACCCTAGGCAAGGTGAGCTGATCTAAAACTTGGTCTCAGCAGGGCCTTCTCTTCCACCCGACCCCAAACATTTCTTGCATCTCTTCCCAATGCGGAGTTATTGCTGGACAGAGCAGGGAGAAGAAAGGACACACTTATTAGACTCGGCAGCACCAAGACAACTGTACCGGCAGGGCTCCAAGCGTTCCCCAGACACCCCCGGGAGGCTGCTACAGCCCAGAAGGCAGCGACAGGCTCCCCAGAGGTATTGCCTACTGTCAACACTGCCTTCCACCTCCCACTAGGATCAGCACCCAACACCCTCCCTCAGCTCCTTGAAATCTTGCCCAGGAATCTTCTCTGCTTAAGAGCAGCATCCGCACTGGGCCAGGCTGGCCCTGGCAAAGAAAGTGCCTCCTTGCAAGCCTCCAGACTGCTGCCAATATGCCAGGGACTCCTCTCCCATCACCATTAAGAGCAGACCTTGGCACATCCTCCAGCTGGGCAGCCACAACCTCGCTTGTGCCCTTCCCACCGCACAGCACCACCACCTGCACTGGGCAGGGAAGAGATCAGAGGGCAGTACATTGGGCTAGAGGGATACAAACAGCATCTCTCCTGCAAGACAAGCGTGGAGCTGCCACTAGCTCTGAAGAGCAAGGGCGCTGTGCTGAGTCATGGGTGAAAGCTCCAGAGAGATGCTGGGAGCCTGCCACCCTGTCCAGAGTCCTTCAACACCAACAGGGAGGACGTGGGGAGCAGGTGCACAGCTCACCCTGCTCCTAGATGGGAATGACAACTTCCACATGTTGTAGCAGGAAAGCCACCCAGCAAGGCACCCCTACCAGACTGCTCACCCTGACAACACTGAGGTGCTCCCTGGCTGACAGCCAAAGCTGGCCAGAGCTCTGCTGCTAGAAGACACTCTGCATTGTGAAGGCAGCAGGAGGAGGAAGAGGATGGCTGGCCTGACCCAGCGGCTGCTCCCACCCTCCTCGCCCACAGCTAGCTCACCTTGGCCTTGTTCTGGACAGGCAGGTAGAGTTTGAACTCAGCTGGGAGCTCATCCTCAGAGTAGAGCCGGTCAGAGAAGTACACCCGTCGGATGCGACAGTTGGCATGGATCTGAGAGTCAAAACAAAGAGTCAGTTCACCTTCCCTATGCTCTTTCCACATCCAGCTTTGCTGTCGTGCAGCAGCATGGATTCCTTGGCTTAGCAGCTGGAGAAAAGACCTCACTGCTTCTCTCTGAATCTGGCAGGGCATGAGAAGAAAGTGGCCTGTCCCCTCTGCTTCCATTAGATGCTCTCTCCAGTGATGCAACCTGGCTCAAGAGATTTGGCCAAGCTCTGGCATCTCTGCAAACTGGCATCTGCCTTAGCTTAGAGGGTTCCTTGCTGTGAACCCACCTCTGCTTCTCCACTGGTATCAGCAACTGCCACCACACTCAGCCTCAGCTTGCCGCATTTTCAACACTCCCTCTGAGGGGCCTCCCTGAGGTCAGGAATGAGACTGTCTGGTCTGAGCTGCCTCCACTATCAGCTGGCAGCAAAGAAGTCGCCCCAGTCCCCCTCACGGCTATGTGAGAAGGCAGACATTTCCCAGTTGACTGTCTGTATCTCTCAGGGCAACCCCACTAGGAGCTGCAGCAGCCCCACCATACGAAGGCATGCTCCGCACACAGGCATTCCTCAAAATAATGCTGGGCACAGTGAACACGAATCCCTAGCACGTGGAACAAGTTTCACAACTTCAGCAGAAACAAACGCCGCGTGAGCTCTGGCCCAAGGCACTCAGTGAAGGCAGGGTCACTCCACCCGCACTAGGAAACAAGCCTGATGGGAGATAGGGACCCTAACACCCTGGGTCCTTACCAGCAAGGCTCCTACCTGGCCAGCTGCTGTCTGGCATGCCTGAACAGCAAGGCAGCACACAGCTAATTCCCAGCAGCCCTCCACCCAGCAGGATGCACGGCATGCCACAGGGAACGTCAGGTGGACAGCAACTCTTACCCTAACTGACAGCCAGCAAGAGAAACAAGATGGAAATGGGCTCCTTCGTCCCAGTCCAGTCCAGTGAAGTGAAGGACACCAAGACTGCCTCAGTCAGGCCTTTGCTCCCCTCCCGCAGTGCTCTGCAAAGAGCAGGACTGGCAGAGGAACCAGCCCGGGCTAAATCCAGATTCCCAATCTACAGCAAGGCTGTCCCAGCCAGCAGGAAGGCTACCAACCATCGGTTTCTGTGGGCAGGACATGCCTCCCTCTCACCTGAACTCTCAGGGTCTCGATGTAATTTGTCCCGTAAGCTCGGCGTGTGAAGTCCGACAGGTTGAACTGGATTTGGTTCCAGCCATCATCCAGCCGCATGGGCATGGTACAGATGAAGGGCTTCACCCGAGTTGTGCTCTGGTAGTTACTTGCCCGGAAACGCCGGCGTATGTTCTTATCATCCAGCACCTGGGGCAAGGAAGGCAGGGTGCTGACCCCAGGCATTAGGGGGCCCCAGCTCCCCAGGACAGCAGCTGCTGTAGACTCGGGTTCTACCCAACTCTGAGAGAGGGCTCTCCTAGTCCCATCCCTCCATTTCACAGCAGAAGTATCTTTAACACAGGAAACAGACCCATTTTCAGGAATAGCAACAATGTGCTTGTGACCTGACCGATGCCCCCATAGCAGAAGAGCTGACACATCACACGGCCAAGAAAGCAAAACTGTTTTGGGGAAAGCCCCAGCCTAAGACTGCAGGCTCCCTGGCTCCTTCTCCTCACTGGCCCTGGCGGGCCTCCTTCGCTGCATAAGTGCTCCTCACCTGCACTTCAAAAGTGAAGTATTTCTTCAGGTTCTTGACGATCATCACTAGGAAATGTAGTTTGATGCCCAGGGTCTTCTTGGGGTCAGCAGGGCACGTGATGTATGTGGTACTGAGCGGGACAAAAAACACATTAGCGTCTCACATAGCACAAAGTGCACAGCCTGAGTCCCAAGTCTCTCCCTTGACCTAATGCAGTCTTGCAGGACAGGCAGAAAAAGACAGCTGTGACTGCAAGATCCTAGCAACAACCAGGGCCTCCTGTAATAGGAGGGACAGTTTCAGAGGTAGCTGCAGGGGGAACAAGACAAAAGGGCCACAGAATGCATTCCAAATGTCACTGTTCTCACACAGGGCGTGAAACACCTTCCTGGACAGCTTCACCTCCCCCATTTCAAGGTCATGTCAGCACTGTTTCTTAAGACAACCTCCTCCTACCCTTGACTGAACAGGTAGGGCCCTCCAGAGCACAGCAGAGGTCACGAACCCTAAAAGCACACGTCACGCCTGGCAAGTTCTGTATCAACACATGTTGGGAGGAAGCAAAGCCTTGGCTCAGCCTGCCTGCAGGAGAGGAGTCTCTGCGGCCCTTACAAGGAGCTCCCTGCTCTGAAACACCCCTGGAGAAGCCCTGGAGACTGGGAACCCACTCATGGAGCTGGCATCTCTCTTCCTGGGCAATGGAGACAAGGTTGCCAAGTGAAGCACCTTAAGCAACTCCCCTCATAAATCTCCCTTTGATCTTCCTGCTGTTGGGAGAACAGCAGAGCAGGCCAGGCCTAAGACAATACAAGGTGCAGGAGGCAGTGCTGCTTTCTTAGTAGTCAGCGGCACTGACTAGGGACCAGGTATCAAATACAGCTTTCTTTGCCCACATGATGGAAAAATAAAGGGACTTAATTTTTATACTTTAGCCTCAGCAAGGATTACAGAGCGCCCTACAAGCACTTCCAGGGAAAGGCACAGTACAGTGCCAGAGAGGGGTATCAGTGATCTGACCCCAGATCACGTTCTTCAATTTACTGACAAAGAGATTGTAGTAGAGTCTAGAGGAGACATCTGCTGGGCACCAACACCTTTCACGCTGCTCCAGGGCCAAGCCCCCAGAGCGCACTAGGGCAGAAGAACATGCCTTCTCCTACCTGACATTAGTTCCTTCGATCTCCAGCACCAGCGACTGAATGTCATTGTCAGTGATTCGCTTGATATGGCCATTGCGCACCTGGAAGAAAAGTGGGGCACACAGGACAGATGTTACTTGTAGAGGCACCCACAGCTCTACTGAGGGGGCAGGCAGGGGAAGATCCCAGGAGGGCACATCTACGTTCACTTGGCTCCCATCGTCCTGGACATTGCTGTTCCCAAGGCTTTGATCACTGCCCCAGCGTGCCAGGACTCCAAAACAAGAGTTCGTGACCCAGCATGCTGCATGGAAACCGAGTGCAAGACTTTGACCTATCAAAACACACTACAGCAAACACAATCACTCGAGCCTCATGTTAGAGGTCCAAACAACCATACAAGTGTCAGAGCAAGACCAGCCTAGCGTGGGATAAGGGGCAGAAACAAGTATGAGCTATACAGGGCCAAGCAAAAGATGCCACCAGCCAGCCACTGGTCACCAAGGGGTCTTAGTCTCTACTGCCGGATATGCCTGACTGCCTCTGTGGAAGAGCAGGACCGGATGACAGCTTGGTTAAAATTCTTCATAATTACACCACATGCAAGCACAGAGCCAGCATCTCCTCTGCTGAGGGTCACAGGGATTTGGCTACTCAGATGCAGCCAGCTCCCCATGGAGCTCAGGGCCAGAACCAGAAGCCAACACCATTCATTTTTCTCTAGAAGCAATATGGCTGAATCCCAGGGTCTGAGGATTTTTTTTTTTTTAAAGGAAGCAGCTCACTTCCCAACAAATTTATCTCCATTTAAGACACTTTTGCTAATTAACCCCTCTGCTCTTCCCCAATGCTAGATCAGCAGATTGCAACGCTCCTTCCAGCTCCACAAATTAACTTCTTTGGCACCTATCACCACTGCTAACGTATAGGATACATTAAGCTTCTAATGGGACGGTTCCGGTCATGAGCTACAAAATGATTTACAGGTTTAGCAACTAACGTTCAAAGCTCATTCCAGGGCCAGACTGCAGCAGAACCCTTCCTCCCAGGCCTACGTAGCTCAGTGTAAGTTTTCACAAGCTGCACTACCGCCCGGCTGCAGGGAGACGGTGGCCAGGTCACGCAGGCGCCCTTCTGCACAAAAGCCAGCCTGCCTGCACGTGCCTGCAGCCAGCGCGGGCAGAGCAGACACACAGACACCATCCAGTGTCGGCTGGATCAGGCGGCCAAGCAGCCTCACCATTTTGTAAGAGAAGGCTGAACGGCACCAGAAGCACTCGCTGCCAGTGGGGGCTCAAAGCGCTGCCCTCCAGGACTCTGTGGTGCCAAAGCCCCAGCTTGGCCCCTCGGCTTGCTGCAGAGCCCGGCTCCGTGTCAGAGGCTGAGCTCCCCTCCTGCCTGCCTTGGGGACCACCCCCCTGACAGAGGACATGTTTGGGTCACAGCCAGAGGAGCACATTTCTTCCCCCGCCACCTCCGAGGGCCCCTTCGCAAGGAGCTCGCACAGACCAAGAGGTGACCTCCAGCTCTACCAGGCACAGCTGCCAGCTCTGTGCGGCACAGGGTGGGAGGGATGGTCCTGCTGTGCTCACAGTGGCTGCTCAGCAAGAGCTCGGTCTTCAGGGGCTTTGCCTTACCTCATGGAAGCTCAGAAGGATAAGATTTCAGAAAATTTTAGGAATCTGAACAAAACACTCCACATTTCTACTTGGCCAATATTTTCTGGCTATCTTAAGGCTAAGAAGGTGGATTTTTGAAGCTAGCAAAAAAGGGTAACAGCCCTCTTAAGAAAATAAAAGTTCTTCAAAAGCCTAATAGTCTCTGAATCAGGATAACTGTGAAGTTACTTGCTGTCTAAAGACAATAGAAAAGCTTTTGCAGATGCAAACCTTAAATCCCTCAGGGTTTGGAGGGAATCGCGGCTACACAGACAGTTGTGTCCGAACATAGGCGTTTCTGCAGGCTGCCATTGCTGCTAGCAACACTAGTCAAATGCAACAAAGACCAGAGGAAAAGCAGCAGCCAGAAGCAATCCCCCCCAGGCGCAGGCACCCGCCCACCCACCGGCAGATGGGACACCACGGTCCGAGGCCGACCTCTGGAGGCTCGCTCCCGCATCGTTGCCAGCCACCAGTCTAGGCGATGGGCTTGTGCCAGCAACAGCAAACTGGCCATCACCCAGACTACTGGAGGCATGGGTGCACTTTCTCCTCAGCACAGGCCAGCAAGTCTCACAGCCAGCGGTGGATCCGGAACAGGCACGAGGCCTTTTTGCCACCTCCCTCCTCCAAGAAGGGAGAGGAGGGGCAAAACAAGAGGCAAAAGCAGGAGCTACCTGGCTCTGCTGTAGCACTCGGTACACACAGATTGGAGGAGTGAGCAGCATGGCCTGCCTGTATTGGAGATGCGGAGATTTGGGCACCACAGACAAGGATGCTGTGCGACAGAACTAACAAGTCAGAAGGGCTGCAAGAGAGGACCTGAAGACTGGTCAGTATGTCCCCATGCATCGCTGGGGGGACCGTAGTGGCAGGATGCTGCAGAAATAAACAGATGACTCTGACCAACAAAGCGCTGGAAGGCAAACACGTCTCCAAACCAGACACGCAGTGCTGGAAGGCAGAAGACAGCACAGCCCAGCAGTTACCGGCTCTAGGCAGATGAGAGTGAAGGAGGAACCTCTGCCTGCAGGTACGGTGGGACAGTCACCGTCCTCTTCCCAAGGCCCGGACACTTCAGTCCTGCCAGAGTCCTCTGGAACAGGATGCTGGTGGCCAGGACAGATTGGGCTTGGCTGGGTTTGCTGCCAAGGCCTACCCAGAGCCTACCCACAGCCCCTGAGGGAGAAGGCAGAGAAGGGAATGACTGTATCCTACCGCTCAGAGGGAGGTTTACAAATGCTCACAACAAGGAAAGGCTTCCAGCAGCCCATTTCTATCGACACCTTTTTCAAATGAAGAAGCCTCTATGTCACACTGTCTCCATCAGCACAAGCAGTACACATCCTACTAGGGCTGAACAAAATACGGTTTTCCCCATGTCAGAAAAGCTTGAGTTTCCCCAGGAGCTGAAAACAAATAAATCACTGTCTGCTGGTACTTTTTGCAAAGATAAGAGTCTATGTTAGGACAGCTGTGAATCCAGTAGCCAGGGCGTTCACCTAGGACGCGGGAGAACATCAGATCCCTTGTTTCCAGTTCGGACCAAAACAACAGGTGCGTTTCATGCAGCCCTGAAGAGGGCAGCAATCACTTACTGCAAAGTTCTGGTTGCTTTCCCAACTTCCAGAAACCCCAACCATAACCCTCTCCTCTAGTGATGCCAGAGCTGGACCATTCCTGGGATGTCTGCATTTGGACAGATCAGTATTTTCCAAGAAATAAACCCAGGGGGAAAACCCCTTACCGTTTCTGGACTTTGACTCATACCATGAAGGTGCTGCCCAAGCCAGCTGCCAGCCTGGCTCTCTGCAGCTGGCCTGGCAGGTTCTTGCACCAAGTCAGAGAGGCTTTGTTAGCAACTTAGCAGCCAGCTCCCGACTTGCAGCAGGCCATCAGCACCCAGACCATCAGTGGCACTTCCCCACACTAAGTTCACTCAGTCTTCACACTGCCCAACGCGCGAGTCAGCAGCATCAGCAGGATTTTCTGAAGGTGCTGAGCAAGTGAGATGACACCCATGCGTGGTGGAGTAAAGACCCAAGGGACTCCTCAGCTCCAAGACAGCAAGATGCCGCCCTTCACCTTCCAGTGCTGCGAACACACCAAGGGCGTCAGATCAGAAATGCCAAAGCTATTACGAACCCACTGCCCCAACTCCTTTTAAACGGAAAAGCCAGGTGAAAGAGCGAGCCATGCTGATATCCACAGGCAAAGAAGTCAGAAACCCCACTCTGGTTGCACACCTTTGTGAGCAGGGCAATCCTTGCAACAGGCTCGCCCAAGCTGGCCACGCTTCCTCAGGACAGACCTCTAAGCAAGGAAGAGCACCCACACACAGGGCTGCTGCTGCTGCCAGAGGAGCTCAGCCACACGCAAGTCCTGCAGCAAGCGATGGAAACAGCCTGCACACCCAGCTCCTGATCTTGGCAACAGCAGTGGCAATTTTTTGTCAGTCTTTTCGGGCCAATCCGGCAACAACTGCACCCAAATGGACCACTGCTTATGTCCACCACGCAAGCAGAGCTCCTGCTGGCTACCCCACATGCAGCATGATTGCAGCAGTATCACCCTGCCAGGACGATTCACACTGGGAAGTCTCCAGTCCAACCTCCACCTCTAAGCAGGGTCAGCCCACATTACTCATGGCTTTATCCAGTCTGGAGGCATGCTGCATCCCTTTGTCTAAGGGTCTTTAACGTATCCCATCCTCACACCATCCAAATAAGCTGCCAATCCTTTTCTAAAGTCATGAATACTTGTGCAAAAGCCCGAAAGTAGGCACACGCACATGGCCAGGCTATTCAAGGCAACCCACTTCTTGCAGAGTTGCATGGGCCCCCCACTGATGGGAAACAGGACAGTTCTGTGTTGCCTGTCACAAATGCTCACGCAAACCCACTGTGGTCAAACACTACTGCTGCCCGCTGAGCTGCCTCAAAGGCTTTCATTCCTGCTGAAACCACAAGAAATTCAGGTTAGCTTCAAGCACAAGCAAATGAATACACGTTGCAACCTCCGAGAGGAACGCCTACTCTCAAGAGCGTAACAAGCGTTGTGCAGAAACACCTTCAGGTAGCAACAGAACCACGGATGGTTTGCGGAGGGGAGGAAGCAGCAGATCCCAACGCCTCCAGACTTCCTGATACGGGCTCCCTGCGGCAAGGTACCTGGGGGAGGGCAGAGGACCCTCAACAGAACCACTCTAGAAACCACAGAGAAGAAAAACAAACAGATGAAAAACTCATGACTTCCTGGACACCCTAGAAGCCACCGTGCTGCCTACCTTTAAATACCTTTAGCTAGTCTGTCTAAAAAATAGGTCACACACGAGAAAAGACCCCCATCTCAGTTACGCCCAGCCACCACGGCAGAGCTGCCTTATGCGTCCAAGGGTCACGTTGTTTTCTGCTGCTTATTTCCAGCGTCCAACGGTTTTTGTAGCCTCTTGCGGCGCTGCAGCGCCTGACAACGGGCTGGCCGCGCCGCCGGCGGAGCTCTTCTGCTCGGCAAGGGAGAAGACACCTGTATAATAACATGTTTTCCTCAAAAAAAAACCCCAAACAAATCCGGGGGGGTCCCGGTAACCCGGTGCGGGCAGCTCTGGCCCCGGCGACCTGCCCAGAGCATCCCCGCGGTGCCGGCCGCGGCCTGGCCTCACCTCACCTCACCTCGCCTCACCTCACCTCACCTCACCTCACGCCCCGCGCAGCCCCGGGAGGCGCCGCCTCACCTTTTTGTCCCAGATCTGGAGCGGCTTGCTGCCGATGCTGTACAGGATCGAGAGGAACCCGCTCTGGAAGGTGTTCTTGAACATGGCGGCGCCGCGGCGGTGCAGTCCGGTGCAGTCCAGTCCAGTCCGGTTCAGTCCGGGCCGGGCCGGCCCGAGCGCCGCTGTCCCGCGGCCGCGCTGCGCAAGGCCACGGCGGTGCTACGCGCGGCCCACAGATCCCTCCGCGCCAACCTGCGCTTCCGGGTCGCGGCGCCGCCGTCACCAGGGAAGTACTTTCCGCGGCCGCCGCTGCTGTGGGGCGACGCGGCAGGGCGGGCCGGCGCAGCCCCGGGCAGGCGCTGGCGGGGCACGGCCCCCAGCGCGGAGCGGCGGCGGGCGCGGCCCTGCCTGGGGCTGGGGGCGCCCCGGTTCTGCCTCCCGCGCCCGGCGGCGGCGCTCGGTGCTCACAGCGCGGGCTGCAGGGTCGGGCCTGGGGCCGAGGGGGCCCCTGTCGGAGCCGGCCTCCGGGGCGGCCTGGCGGCAGGGGCTGTGGGGCGGCCGGGGCCGCGGTGTGCGCCGCGGCCGGCAGGGAAGGCCTGAGCGCGGCAGGACTCCGGCCTGGCAGGGCCGTGCCCGGCTGCTGAGCCCCGGGCCCCCGGCCGCCCCGCAGGCCGCGCCGGCCGGGAGCAGCGCGCCTGGGTGAAGCCTTGGCTGTGCAAGGCCGCGCCGTAGTGAATGCGCTGGCGGTACCGCATCTACTGAACGTTTGGAGCTTAGGTGGGCACGTTTTTAAAACCTCCCAGTTCTCCCCCTGCGATTCACAACGACCAGACAACAGGGAACACTGTGGGTTGCTGTTTCCGATGCCAAGCTTTGCTCACAGAGTGTTTTTCAGCCTGGGCTCTGCTGCTTTCTCCCAGACCTTCCATTCCTCTGCTGGTTTTACAAGACTGCAGTGTCCGGACAGCGTTTGCTCCACTCTTTGCTGCTTCCTTCAGCCCCAGTCTTGCTCCCATGTTCCCCAGCTTCATTTGCCCCAGCAGGTAACACCATCCATCCCCCTCCGGGTGCTGCTCAGAGCAGCCTGTGTGTGGCCGCAGGTACACGTGCCCGTCGGAAATCCTGTGTGACTATCGATGCCAGTAGTTCCATTAAAATGAGAGTGATAAATGCTCACGGCTCAGCCCCATGTCTGTGGACGTGCATTATTGGGTAGTGCTACCGTGAGGTGTGAGCACCAGAAATCAGCTCCTGTCACTCCCAAGCTGTTTCCTGACTCAGGTCTTCAAAGATGTGGCCAGGCCCTTTCCTGTACCTCTGTGGCCAAGGGAAAGGCCAGCACCTTTGATGGCAGGGGAAGTGAAGGGTGTTTCGGTCACACAGTGGCAGTGGGTACATCCCACCCTCAACCAAGCCATTTCCCAGCCACCTGATGCCACCCTGGCTGGAGCTGGCTGCAGCCATGTGCTTGGAGCTCTGTTACTGCATGTGCTGGTGTAGCACAAAGAGGGACACTCTGGTGCTGGAGGAAACCGCTGGGATGTCTGGAAAGCCCAGAGGAGCCTCCTGTGCATCGGCCAGTGCAGGAGGCTGTCCCAGTACTGTGTCATGCCTGCTGTCACAGTGGCATTTCATCAGACAGCATTTCAGGCCAGAACTGCTCCATCTCCATGTGGAAATGGGCCAGATTCTGAACTCACTGATACCAGAGATACCTGTCATGAGGCAGACTGGCCATGGTAGGAGGAAGGGGCAGGAAAGCTCTCAAACACAGCAACATTGTCATTGTGGTACCTTTAGCTTCTCCTTGATGCTCCAAGCCAGCCGGGGATACCAGTGCTGTTCAAGGGTCTTCCCCATGGGAGACAGGCAGCAGCTCCAGCCGTCTGGCTTGTTTGAGCAGGAAGGTGCTGATCCGTGCCCATGGGGGAAATCTGGATTTTTGGATTAGTGGAAAGAGGAATCTTTGCCCTCCTGGAGAAGCACCAGCCCCTGGGCCCAGGAGTACCACATAAGCACAGAGGGACTGCAGTGCACAGTGCTGGGAGGTGGGCAAGACTCCGCAGGGGCTCAGAGAGAGCTGTGTCAGACCCAGCCCCTGCCAATGTCTGTGGGGGTACCCAGCTCAGCCCATGCAGTACCGAAACTCAAGCATGAATTTATTTGCTCGAGCAAATAAAGGTGCCCAAGGAGTGAACCTCTGGAAAAAACTTTCCCAAAAGCAAAAAACCAAAGCAGCTTTCGACAAATGTGAGAAACAGATGACACGGTGTGGCTGCACACACTCTCCCTCCCTGCCCTCCACCAGCTGCCACTCTTCAAGACAAAATGGTGCCTCTGCCTTTTGCCAATACCAGTTGGCGAAACCCTTTGCAATCAGGATTCACAAAACTCCTTGCACATGAGCACACAGGTGTGCACAGTCCTGTCCCTGCTGTGTCTGCTGCCTGGCTGCCAAGGGACCATTTATTTGTCCAGGACGTGAGTCAAACCCAGCACATTTCAGAAGCAGCCCTTACGTGAGCAGGGGTAGAAGGGGCAGTGCACACTACAATCCCAAGTTTTCATGCTGTTTACTTACCCCTTTTAAATTGTTCCTGCTTTCAGCCTCCAATAGAAAGCTTTATCTGTCAGAGTATGTTCGCCTTCGTGCTCTGAGATCACTGTGCCAGTGATAACCCTTGTCTCTTACTGCATGACTGCAAAGAAACGTGCTATTTTTTTCCTTTTGTGAGCTGGGATAAGATGCAGTACCTTGACGATATAAGGCGTGGGGGGCTGAGGTACAGCTTTACTGGTGTGAAAATGCTTTTCAGGCCTTGCATGGCTGAAGAGGCTTAACAGAACAGTCTGGGCTAAAAATCCCATTTTTAAACTGAAATATATTACATTTCTTCCTGCTGTAATATACCCATAGCATCTATTTTCAAAGTATAGACACTAAACAACATAAAAAATACTATCCTGCATGAGCTTTACGGTCCTTCAGTTTAACTCCAGGCCCCTGTGTAGCTCTTGTTGCTAATGAATGCCCCAATCCAAATCCTGCTGACAACCACAATGTTGCCTGCCGGTTGTGCTTGTCTCTCCCTTGGGCTACGAACGCTCTGACTGTACTAACCATGCATTCCCTTGCAGCACCCGGCTTAGCAGCACTTTCTCCTTTGTTTACAGTGCCTCACACAAACAAGTGGAGCACACAAAAAGCAAGGCATTATTTAGAAATGATCGGCTATATTTAGTCAGTGGGTTACAGTATACTTCATATGGCACAATTAAATAACTTGTTCCCTTAATCAGATGGCAAGAGACAACTGGGATAAATATCCAGCTGCCATTCCTGAACAGCCTGCTCATTCACATGCTTTCCACTTACCATTTTAATGGCATGTTTTGCTGCAAGTGATGCACGTAGAAATATGTTGCGGTTTGAAATTGTCGCTATTTCTCAGTGACTTTTAACAAAAAATAATAGCTGTTGACTCTCCTCCCTCCCCAGGCATGGCTGGGCTAAAGGAGAGGGCAGAAAGAGGGAAGCCTAATGAGATGTTAACACATGTTGGTAGCCAAGGCTGGCATTTGGGAAGGGGCCTCTGGGAGATGTATTTTGATGAGATTCACGCACTGACGTTACCCACCTGGAAGATGTTGGTATGTTATATCAACCCTGTTCCCAATTCCCAGGGTGTAGAGGGATTGGATTTTGAGGAGCAGGTGGAGGAAAAGGCCCATCCTAAAAGAATAATCTGGTCCGAGAAGTAAACAGAGGATGCCCGCTCCAGAAATAACTGTCCACTAAAGCACTTCCTGCCCTTCAGAGTTCCCAGCAATCCGATGCCTTCCGAGGAACAGGATATTTGGGAAGCTCCTGGAATGCCGCTCCTCTGAAGTTTCACATTGCTGGGTGCAGTTGCTACAGAATAACACAACAGCTCTCTCCAGTATCACTGAGCCTGCGCTTGCCTTATTGCACACAGCCCAGGATCATGGCTTGGGACATCCTAACCTGGAGCATCACTCTCTTGGCTTAAGCCATTGCTGGAGAGCTGGTGCCTGGGGCTGGCTGCATGGTCCAGTGGGCCGGCTGGAAGGGCAGTGCCTGGACCAGTAAAACCAGAACTGGATTCAGTCAGTACCTCTGTGAGCCAAAAGCCTTCACTGCATGACAAAAAGAACAAAGCAATGACTTTGTGTCATTGAGCGTGTGGTCCTGGGATTTATCCAGATGACTCCAGCCATCTTTCCCAGCCTGGATTTTCCTACAGGAGCAGGACTGGATGAAGGGCAGCTATAATAAGGAAAGCAAAAAGGGAATTAGGCAGGAGATCCATAGCCACCACATACAAGAGGAGGCAAGGCACGCGACTGGCTTTGGATGCTGAGGGAACTCAGACAAAGGACCTCATGCTGGCTGAATGCTGAGCAGCACAAGAGGAGGAAGCTGGGCTGCTGCTGAGCAAGACAGAAAAGCAGAGGGATGTAAATATCAGTGAGTGCAGGCGGCAGTGCTAGCATGTGCTGGAGCTCTTTGGCAGAGAAAGTTGAGGAAGGAGGACCTGCTGCCTCGGTGGGATCACTGTGCAGTGGATGTCACAGTGCGGCAATGGGTGAGAATGAACAGAACCTTTCTGACCCTGGACAAACTGGACACAAAAAATGGGCAGGCAAAGAGTTGATTTTTGACAAGCAACAGTTAAAAAGAGTCATTGAGAGCATCCTTTAGAGACTAGCTGTTGACCTGGAGAGGACCTGGGCTGCAGCAGGTGGGAATGGGGGACATGACTCAACGGTGTTAGGAGAGCGATGGATGAGGTAGCAACAGCACTTGGATGTGCCACCATGCTGCAGGGACCTCACTTCAGTGTATGCTCATAGCGCTGCTTCCGCCCAGCGCACATGGCCCTCAGGTGGACTCTGCCATGGGTTCCTCCCTGCAGGGACAGGCTCTCACTGCTGGCCAGAGCTATACCAGCTAAAAAGAGTCGTGCTGAATCTAAGCACCACATCAGCACGGTCCTGAATACAACAGGGCTGTCGTTACACCATGCCTCAGCGACGGACCAAGCCCTGCCTCACAGTGCCAGTAGCTTCAACTTACCTGATGTACACGTCCCTAGCTGGCCTCACATCATCACATCTCCAGGTGTGGCACATGAAGACAGAGTGGGCAAATTTCCACTTGCAGGCTTTGTGTAAGGACTTGCTCCTGCATTTCCACTTCAGCCACTGCCCAGGGCTGGGCAAGAGCAGCACCTTTGTGGTTCTGTGCCAGCAGGAGCTCGCAGCTCACCTTACCTGAGCTCCCCTCCCTGAGAACTAGCCACGGGTCTGGCTTTCCCAGTGAAGAGCCTCGTCTCAGAGGTACCCTTAGCCTGGGCAGCTTCAGTATAGGGGAAAACCGTGCAGGGATAAACACACGAGCAGTGAAGGAATGGGACAATGGAAGAGAAATGACTGCGTACAGTCATACAGAGTCCAGCTGCAGGTTTTTAGACCAGAGTTTCAAGTGGTTACTTAACATCTAAGACCAGAGCACAGCTTGGACAACCACAGCATTGCAGCCAGGCTCCCCTGAGAACTGCTGGTGAAGCACCACATCTGTAGGGGAACTCCTGCAATGTAGAGGCCTACAGGCAAGAGTTCCATGCTCAGGGCTTTGCAGTGATGGTGCTGAGAAGGAGAAAAGTCTCAGTCCATGAAAACAGAAATTATGGGAGCTCCTGCAGTGCAGAGACAGAGCTGTGCCCAAACCCCATGGGCGGGGAGAAGCAGGTACCAGTTTTAGCGCCCAGGCCACCACCCAGGCAGGCACCTCCAGAAGAGTGTAGGGACCTAAAGAGGGACACCCCAAAGGTGGCAGGCGGCTCCTTTGCCTCTGCCCAGTGATTTTGTACAACCAGCTCCTCCTGCTCTCCTTGCCCCACCTGTCCCAGCAGGGCACAGGGAATGGCTCACACTGCCAGCGTTCTCCAGTGTGGCCGGTCCTGCCCCACAGCTCCCTCCCCACTGAATACTCCTCTTCGACTGCTTCTTTTAAAACTTTTATTCAACAATATAGAGTTCTTTCAATTATCATAGAGAACTGTCCATCGTGATACTACACCCCTGTGCCCTGGCAGAGTGAGGCGCAAGCTGGCCAGCCATGGTCTGTCAGAGGTTGTGGGGGAACAGCCAGGATGGAGGAAGGAAAAACTAACCAACTGCTTTGCACACCCTTCACATTTCCATGCTTTCTGGGTCAGGAAGAGCTCAACAAGGAACCAAAGGCAGAAGAACCTTTAACACTTGGAGGGAAGGGCTGCAGTCACAAAGAGGCGAGTGCCATCCAGCCAGGCGTGCTGCCCCGCTGTCAGCCCTGCCTGCGCCGCACAGTCTGCCCGCCGTCACTCTACACGCGCCGGTAGGATGTTTGATTTGGTTCGCATTCTGCTTATGGAAAATTGGGAGCAACAGCATCGGACCTGAGGAGAGATGGGAGGAGGGAAGTGAGCATTACAGGGCACTGCCAGCTTGACACAGCGCTCCTCCGGCAGCAGGTGACAAGGAGACAGATGAGCATGTCACCCCACGTCCTGCCGCCCTGCTCCCAGCCAGCCCAGCTGCCCTGCGTGCCCCTCCGGACACGGGGACAGCAGGGGATTCTCAGCCTGCTTTGGAAGGCTGGCAGCGTGAGAGGGGAAGGCAGAGCCAAGCAAGGAGACAGAGTCCAACAAACCAGCACTTTGATGTGCAGCCATACACAAACTTGGACTTTTTTCTCCCTAACCTCCAGTGTTAAGTCTCCCTCCGCTGCTGCAAACATCTCCACCAAAGGCTTCTGTTGTGCCATAGCACACTTGCAACAGGCACAGACAAGCTGGAGAAGTTGCTTACCGCATCCCTCAATAGCTGCTGTGGTTCTGGTTTTGAGCCTTTCCTCTTATAAGGCACTCAGCCAAACTTGTGCTCCACCTCTGCTAGGGAGCTGGGGCCAGGCCAGCCGAAAGGCCAGGATGTGCACCAGGACTCTCCCAACTTTCTCCAGGAGAAAGCATATGAAGATGCACATTCTCCAGTCTCCTTACTTCCTAAGGACAAGACACCACAGTCTCCTCCAGCTCCTGGGGCTGTCCCTATGGGCAGGATGCCACTTTGCTAAGGTCCGAGGAAAGCAGGGCTGCCTGCTCCCAGTGCTGGAGGGGCCGATGGCTGCAGGAACTGGCCCGAGCTGCAGCCAAGCATCCCCCGCCCCGGGATCAGGAGACTCCACGCCCTCCTTGCTTCCAGGCTACACTTGCTCAGCTGCCACATTTCCTTCTGGGATGAATCTGTCACAGCTTATCCTACTCTAGAACTGGGGTAGGGATGCAGAGAGATACACGGCAGGTTGTTCCAGCCCTTCTGGTTACCGCAGCCAGGGAAAGCCATTTACCCATTTCACTCACTGGGAAAAGCATCCCTCTTCCTCTGCTTAAGGGTACCAGGAAAGAATTTCTGACTCAGGCTTACAGAACTGATACTTCCCGAAGCACCACCCTAAAACTCCACCATCAGGTTCGGCCACTGTCAAGCACTCGTATAGAATGATCAACATTTTTCACCTACCCAAATTCCCACACCGAACCCACTGTTCTTCCCCACGCCTCTTGTGCCTTGGCTCTCTGGAAGTTGGGAATGGCAACACAAAGGAGCTGGAAAATGGGTGAGTTTCCCTCATAGCAACTTGGACAGGCCACAAGAAACATCCACTCCTTCCTCAACTCAACAGAGCAATTAAATACATGTTTAAAATCAGTTCAGAAATTGACGTCAAACTCGCAAACGATCCCTGCTGGTATTAGCACAGCTTAAGAGCAGAAGAGACCCACATCTCAGGCCAGGCAGCCTGCATGTTGGGCAGATGGAAGAACAGAGGGCTGGAAACACTCGCCGAAGCCTTCAGCAGCATCTGCAGGAGAGTTAACGCTAAGAAGGGTCCTGTGGCACAGACGGCTCCTCAGCCTTGACACTGATAACTGAGACCATGCACTGGTCACACCTCAGGGTGCGAGGAAAGAGCTACTCCCTGCTCAGCACATCTGCAGAAAATGCCATCAACTCAGGCTGCAAGGAGACAAGCATGGGGGAACGCGCATGGAGAACCCCCTGCCTCCAGCCATGCATTGGTGACTTCTCATCTGACCAGCCACGGAACAGACCGACCGAGACACGGGCCAAGCCCAGGGTACCACCACAGCCAACTCCCATGCTGTACCCAAAATCTTGCACCTCCTCTGCGGCCCCACAGAAGCGGAGACAATCTGCCACAGTGAAACTCTCAGGGCTGACAGCATGAGGAATTGCAACCAAAGGCTAAGAGGTCTGAAAATACTCAGACAAGAGGGGCTGGAAAAGCCAACCTGCCCTCCTCAAGGAGGCAATGCCTTCAGCTCTCACCCTTTCTGACTATCCCATAGATTTGAGACGGCAGACGTTCAGACGTATAGATATTTATTGGTTTCAGTGAATTATACAAATGGATTGACCTGCTATCGATGCCAATAGAACTTTATTAGAATATGGAATGTAAACAGATGTTTCAAATAGAAACATTGTAACCTTATAAAAAATTAACTATTTCGACAATGCCGCAGAAGGAAATTCTGTGTTTAGGTGCTGGTGGGAAAACACTATCTCCAGCTTCTACATTTGAGTGTCACCAGAACCACTTGATGAAGTTACACACAGAACCAGTAGAGGAGGCAACTGTGAATTGTGGGGCTATAAAGCCATCGAGGGATCTGATGAAAGAATCCACAAGACGAACCCCCCACCCCCCACAACATGACCCCAGAATTCAACAAATGGCTGACTTTGTTAAAACACTACATTGGATCCCAAGTCCTGGATCAGTAGCTGCACAGCCCCCCTCCCTGACAGACCACGCCGCTGTTTGCTGACCCCTGCCCCTCCCTGTGCTCTCCTCCCTGTCCTCCTCTCCACTCCCCCATCCTGCGGTGCTGGATTGAACCGCTCCAGAGCTGTGCTCTGGCACAAGTCTGCATCTGGCATGAATTCTCATGGGAGCCACGTCATGAGGTACGTGGTTGCACACCTATCACAAGAAATCTTGCAACACTGACTTTCCTGAGCTCGGTGGGAAAGTCTGGATAGCCCCTCCCCTCTCCTGCCACAAGAGCAGCTCTCACATTCACAAGTTTCCAAAGCAGGTCTATTGAGTTTCTTCTCAGAGTGAGCCTTTGTCAAACACACCTGGAGGGGGGATCCACCTCCCCCCAGCAGCCTGGATCAGCGCCTTTGTTTTAATGCTCTAAACCAATCCTGAGATGCTGCTGGGTTTGTGGGCTGTTTTTTGTTGACACCCCCCCCCCCACCTCCCCCCTTTCCCCCAACATTTGCAATTGAAACTAGAATTCAAGGGCCAAATTCAAGCCCAGAGTGAGCAGTAGGACTTGGACCTCAAAACAGAGTTGCACCTGCTGACCCCCAGCCTGAATTTGGTTCGTCCAGAGTTTACAAGTCAGAAAGGCATGTTTAGTAAGAGGCATGCTAAGGGCTGATGGTGGAACGACCAAGTTGTCCCCACCAGCACGGTGGGGAAGGCTGGACTGAGAAGGAAGAGAAAGATCCATAGAGATGTGAACCAGAATCAGTTGTGTTGAGCCCTGGGGGTATCACTACATGTTTAGCTCTTGCAAGACCATTTGCCCAGGGCTTTGGTACCACAGGGTTAGAGTTACATTAACCACAACCACCAGAGAGGAACTGAGGTTTATGACACACACACCCCCCAAGGTTAGATTTCTGCTGAGTATAAAGGGGAGGGGAAGGGGGGTGTCCTTGGTTCTTTTCCCTTCACTGTGTGACCGAAGGTTTTGCTTTTATTTGTAAACATCTTGAATTACCCGTCGTTTTCCAGTCTTCATCGCGCTGTTGTCAGGCCACTGGAGAGCACAGCGTTTTCAGAGCTGGGCTGGGACTGCTCCTTCACCACTGGATCTGGAGGAGACACAAACCAAGCAGGAAGGGGAAACAGCATTTTAATAAAGTGGAAGCTCCACCCTGGCAAACACTTCCAAAGAAACTGCCCTCAAAGCCCACAGAGCTGCTAAGGCTTTCACAGAGCAGGGAGCCCAAATTTTCCCCCAGAACCCAAGACCCCTCTCCATCCAAGCTGGCCCCAGCTTCTCCACACTCACAGAAATAGGGGTGCTCCATCGCCTCCTTCGCAGTCAACCTTTGTTGATGGTCATATCGCAGGAGCTTGTCCAGGAGGTCTAGGACTTCAGGACTGACCAGGTGTCTGTTCTCACTGTGGATGAAGTTCTCCCAGCGCTTCCGGGAATGCCTGCAAAGGGACCAGCTCTCACTGCCCAGCTCTGACCTGCACAACAGTACCCAGAGGTCCCAGGAGAATCACCCGCCACTATCCGCTTCTGAAAAGGGACGGCTGTGACAGACTGCCTGCAGCTCTTCCTGGCACAAGCTACTGCTCAGCCAGCACTTGCCCAAGGGGTAAAACCCCATTCTTTAGGTACACAGTTGTGAGGATGCTCTGTGCCTGGGAAAGGCACAATATTGCACATTCCCTTCTGTTTACAGGCATGAGACAACAGCATGCAGCAGGCAGGGTGACACCCTTGGGACCAGAAGTGCTCTGGCTAGCCAGCCAGCCTCACAGAAGCTGTCCTCACTATCCCATCCACCTCCAGTCCTTTTCAGAAATCTCGGCTGGGAGATTTTGAGCCCCTCAGGCCACACTCAACTCCAGTGTCTACATCTCCCACTTCTAAGATGTCAATGAGCAGGAGAAGGAAGAAACAGCAGATGGCTTGTGGCTCCCGGGAGAGACAAAGGCAAAGAGCCTGCACTTCAGCGACCTCCTGAGATGCCATCAGCAGCCAGATGGGAGATCTGCAAGCAGCACTGTGACTCAGAAGATCAAAGCAGGCCCTTGTTGAGAGTCCTTCAAGGGGACGGACACCTGCTTATCTCCCTCTCTGTGTTACAAGGAAAAAAGGCAGCACTTCACTTCTCTACTTACTGGCCCAGGATATCATTGAAGTGTGGGTCCAGTTCTATGTGGTATTTCTTGAGGTACCCATACAGCTCATCTGTGCCCAGGACCTTTGCGATGCGAACCAGCTGAAACAAAAGGCATGTTGAGAGAGAGCAGAAGGGCAGGCCACCACTCTTCTGCACAGGCAGAGCTGCCCAAATCTAAGAGCCCTCCTGGGAACATCCCAGATGGAAGGAATATCTCGCTTGAAACGTGTTTTTGCAACATGTGCAGAAAACAAGTCTCCTCCACAAGGCAGTGAAGCATAATCCCAGATGACTTAACTAAGCACATAGCAACATCCTCCCAGCCTGGTGGTCCAGTCCCCAGAACCTCCCCCCTATACACACAGAGATGAGGCAGCGACAAATGTCTCATGAAGTAAGCCAGGTAGCAAAGTCTTTACTTGATCATAATTGTCCTGGCCGTGGAAGAAGGGCTCCTTTCGGAAGATCATGCTTGCCAGCATACAGCCTAAGCTCCACATGTCTAAGCTGTAGTCATACATCTGAGGGGAAAAAGGAGAAGCTGTCAGGAAAGGCATGCTCACTACAGCCTGGTTCCCCAGCCACACAGGCAACCTCAGCCTTTTCACTTCACAGCCAGCCTCTTTCCAGCCTAGGCAATGCCCTGGGAGGCAAAACCAGACAACCCAAAGGTGGCCAAAGTGCAACCACAAGTGGTATCACTGGCTAGCAAGGAGGAAGCAGACTCTTACTTGGTAGTCCACAAGGAGCTCCGGTCCTTTGAAGTACCTAGAGGCCACACGGACATTGTATTCCTGAGCTGGATGGTAGAATTCGGCTAGACCCCAGTCTATGAGCCGCAGCTGAACATGCAATAAAGAGACACAAAGTCAGGAGCCGGTTAGGCTGAAGCCACGTTGGCCAAACCTCTCGATCCCGTGATTGAATCCCAAGCATGGAGCTTGGGATGCAGGGAGGTGCACTGAGGACAGAAGATGCTCTCAGCAGCACTCTGATCAGGGTCTTCTCCTTATCACCAGCTGGTGGGGCAAAGCCCAGCTTAGGGAGCTCCTCTGCCTCCCGAGTCCAAGCACACTGTTACTGCTGGGCAACTGGCTCCTTAACCAGTGCCACCAGCCACAGCGGACAGGTCATCGTATACTAGGAAACAGGCAAAAGCCAGTTGTCTTATCCCACTGCTTAGAGGGGCTGGGCCAAAGGCAGTGTTCCTTTTAACTGGAGGCTGAGAGCAGGAAATGAGGCGGGAGGGGGGGCCCACCACGTTCTGCAAGGCAGACCATCTTGTCCACAGCCACAGGGATGGATGACCTGCCATGTTACTGAAGGACAGCAGTTGTAGTAAGAGATTTCCCCCTCCTTATAAACCTTGCTTGTACAGCCACCGCTGACCGACAGGCAGGGACCTATGGACCAGCAACCAATTTGCTGCTGCAGATCCCAGGTGCCCGGGGAGACAGGGACGCACAGCACCTGATGAGGTACAAGTACCACGATGGGGCTGGGGGCAGCTCCCTGTGCTGCTCATTTCCATGATAGCAAGTTGGGTACAAAAGTTTTCTGTGACCCAACTAGCACACCCCAGAAGTGAGAAAGCCACTGCGGGACAAGCAGGCTGTACCACAGGAGGAGCTTATGTTCCCTAGGTAAAAATATCCACGTGTATTTCAGACAAGGCCACCCTTCTGTTCCCTACTGCCACACCTCCCCAGGTGGAGATTAACAGCCCAGGCCTCATCTTCTAAGCAAAGAAACCCAGCATGGGTGGCTGCAGGGAGAAGAGCAACCTCCAAGCCGTGGGCTCCCACTGTAGTGCTCCCCAGTGGGACTTTGGCCATCTCCTAATGCTGGCACAAGCGGAGGGAAGCCGGTAAAGAAAGGTTAAAGGGGTAAGTACAGCTGCCCAGGCTATGGGTACAGAGGTGTCAGAATTTCAAGTTTCCCTGGAAAAACCGTACTTGTAAGCCCTGGTGCCACAATACCTTTTTCTGTTGGTGGTCTATCATGACGTTGTGGGGTTTGACATCCCTGTGCATGATCCCCATGCTGTGACAGTAATCCAGGGCCTGGCAGACACACGTACATACATTAGACATGTCTGTAACCACAGCACAGCATTAGAAATAGACAGTTCTGGGCCAGGAGCAAGAGTGCCCCATTCATGAGGAAGTGCTGCAGCCCTGGCACAAGAAACTGGCATTTTCAGCTCTTACGCTGCAGATGATGAAGTGACAAGGTGGCAACAAGACTATTGATTTAATGTATTGCAGTCACAGGTCCTGGAACAGTGTTCCCTGCACAGGAGCTTCGATGCTCCTTGAAGAACACGATGCAGAGAGGTGTCCCACCTGGTGGCAAGCCCAGTGCTCCAACCCTGTGTAGCCCTGTACTTCCTAGGCCATGTTCTCTTCCCCAGAAGGGGATGATTCTTACATGCATATATAGTTTTATGGCCTTCCAGTGCAGCTTTCCACCTGTGTCCAAAAACACACATATGCTAGAAAGTCCCCTCTGCCCTGCTCATTCGAGCCAAACCTGCACTTACAAAAGGCAAGTGACAGCACGCAAGGGAGAGTGAAGCTGCTTAAAGCTCAAAGGCAGGAGGCACACATAAGCTCTCCAGTTCTGTGACCTTGCACCACTTGCCCCCCCATGCAGCTGTTCCCTTGAGCAAGGGGGCGAGCATGTTTTCTCATCTCCAAGGGGGAGGGAGATCCATCTATCAATATATATCAGATGCTCAGAGATCTCCAGCAGCACGAAAGGAGGGTACAGCCTGCAGTCATTCAATATCCAAGACATCAGTGCCAGGGAAGTAACACTGTCCTTGGGCCCCTGCCGCAGTGGGAAGCACAGGAGGCGACAGCTTCCATCACAGCAAGACCTCAGGGAGTACCCCTGCAACGGCACACGGCCTTGCAACCAACAGGAGTCACAGCAAACAGTGGTCCTGGGATACAGGAAATCTCTAACAGGTTGGACAAACTGCTTCCAGGGATGAAGCTGTCCTAGAGTCTTGCTTGTCTCAAGGCTGGATCATCTAAACCTCATCACCCCTCCTCCCACCCTAATCCCAGGCTGCCTCAGGCTCCCTCCAGCCTTCAGTAGGAAGGTGTTTCACTTGCGGACAGGTGCAGCAAGCATGGGGGTGCAGAGAAGAAAGCCTCCCTCAAGCCCACTAGATCTGTTTCAGGAAGTCTCCTGCAGTCACCAAGTCCTGGAGCACAACGGGCTTTCCTTAGCCTGTCCCACTCATTTCCAGAGGCAGGGGACCTGCAAAGAGCCAGCTGAAAAGTTCTGAGGCCCTGCTAGGACCTGACACAGCCAAGCTGCTGCTCCAGCAGGTCAGTGCAGAAAAGCCCTGGGATCAGCTGAAATCTGTAAGCTCTCCCTAATGCCCTGCTGCCTCCTGTGTCCTGCAGCTAGAGACCCCAGAGAGGCATCGCAGCAGATCTCACAGATATGCCATGCAGCTCCGGGAGCATTTCCATGGGGAGGGGCAAGCTAGGCTAGTAAAGAGGAGGTATTTACGGCACTCCTCACCCTTCATCAGAGGGGCAGGGAAAGCTTTGGCTGGGAGTCTCAAAGGAAAATACCAACATTACAACAACATACAACAGCCAGCATAATCAGAAGCTTTGCTCCTCAAGACCACATTCATGGGGTTCTGGGCCCACAGGGCACTGAGCTGGCCAGCTTGTTCTTGAAGTGTCCTAGATGGCCCACCCAGAGACACAGAGGTCTAAGACCAAGTGGGCAGAAGTCACCTTCCGGGGCTGCATTTGAATACAGCAGCAGAAGAAAGCCTGGAGCTGGCAATCCCTCTCTTCCACTCTCCCTAGCATGCTAAAGCGTCCCCAGTTCCCCAGCCCCGCAAAGACCTCTCAGTGCTGGGTCTGGCTGGAAGGGAGTTGATTTTCCTCATGGCAACCCAAAGGTGCTAGACATCAAGCACAGCCCTACCTGGCAACTAACAGTCACAAATGCCTCACGGGGAAAGAACAGACCCCAGAGAATGTGAGACTCTTTGCAGGTAACCAAAGGTCCCCAGTTTGGCTGTAATACCTCACAACAAGCCAGATAACCAGGGAAGGTTTGGGAAGAGCCCTGGTTATGAGACATGGACTCTGCATTGAACACAAGAGAAATAACTGCTTAGCAGCACTACCCCACGAGCCCCGCTACTGCCTTTCTTATTCCTGGTCTCCCCATCCAGACTGCCATATGCAATGCAACTCACCTTCAGCAGCTCATACATATAAAACCGAATATCAAAGTCTGTCAGGATCTGGTACAGTTGCTGAAACAGATTTGGGGAGGGAGGGAACGGGGGCGGGGGGGGGGGGGAGGGGGGAAGAGAAACAAAAATAAATACTCCAGATTAGGATTAGTTTTGTTTCCTGCACCCCACCTGTCTCCAATCACTGACCCCATTCCAGATCCCCTGTGAACGCTGTCACTCCCGAGGGCTGTCCTGGCCTCAGATCTGCCAGGGTTACATGCTAGGAGATCCAGAGAGGACACAAGAGCTCCTGTGAAATGCTACCAGGATCATTCAGACCTATCATGACTTCTTTCCAGCAGGAGACAGGCAGGCTGTCTGTCCAAGGAGAAGAGAGCAAGCTCTTCAGAGCATGCTGGAGTTGCCACAGATGATCTTGCCTCTCTGTTCACATGCACAGTCATCACAGTGATCTGACAACACCAACAACAGGATTCAGAGGAGGCAGGCTGGGAACACATGGGTAAGGTTTCTGAGTGCTCAAGGTGGGGCAGGGAGAGGAAATCATTAACCAAGGAGCGTGGGCTGGGGAAGCACAAAGGGTAGACACAGCCTCAGAGCTGCGGAGGCTCCCCTCTATCCCAGGATAAAGGCTAACGCAACTCGACAGCACGGAATGCTCGTGGGGCTCAGAGGGCACAGCTCCGAGTCTCAGGGAAGCACTTGTTGCCCGCGCATTTGCCACCCACCCCTCCTCTGCTGTCCTTCTGTGGCTGTTCATGCAGAAGTGACAAAGATCCAGGGTGCACTTTAACCTGCACCGTGCCACCAGCACCATCGCTGGAGAGAACTCATCATCCTGCTGCTCCCACACCAGGTCACAATTGGCCCCAAATCTACCTTCTGCTCTGTATCTGTCCGTGGCAGCAGTGCCAGCCTGACCCTACCAGACTGTGCCCTCATCCAGGGAAAGCAAGGTGAGATACCAGGACAGGGCAAGGAAGGACATTCACAGGGCAGCAGTAGAACCAGACCCCTCTGCCCTTTCTAACCAATAAGGATCATCTCACAGCTCAGTCAAATCACCAATTGCATCAGCACTGGAGCCAGCTGCCCATCATGGGCACCACTTGGCAGCTTCAGGAAAAATCTGAGAACAACGGACTAAAATTCACACTCCAAGAAAGCAGCCCTGGTCCTGGATTCCCTCCAGGCCCACAGAGAGATCCTCAGGATCCTCTCTTACTTAGGGTCAGCTCCAAACAGCCCCACCACCCCCAGTACTGCTCTGGGAAATCATTTGACAACATACAAGTATCACTTACACACACAGAGCTTTAAGAGCTTCCAGGACACAAGGTGCGTTGTATTCTCATGAGCTGGGATGATGCTAATGCTTCGGAGCAACCCACTGAAGCAGGGAGCAAAAAAGACATAGCCAGAAGCTACAGCAGGGATAGATTTCCTGACTTGGTTGCACATGGCTCTGATGCATGGCCCAGGGCCAGCAGAGGACAACTGAGCCCTTCCAGGAGCCCATATAAATGGCTTGCTTAGGTAACTAACACTATGGGGGGGACAGAGATGCTTAAAACATCTTTCTGGGAATCACTACCCTATTCAGCTTCAGCTGGCGACATCAATGCACCTGGGAAGGAGAAGGGCAGGAGAGGCAGCAGCAGAACAAGGCTAGATCCCATCTTCCCCATTCCCAGGCTTCTCTACCTCTGGCTGCCTATAAGCAGGGAGGGGATGGAAGGGAGGTCACCAGTGCGTTTCTTCTCAGGCCCACGATGCTGTAGCTTCACTGACCCATAGCCTCCAGCAGAGGTAGTGGCTGGGCAGCCAGCTTTCAACAGACTTCCCTGGAAAAGCTGCCTGTGAAATCCAGCACACCTGACCCTCCCGCTGCGCCAAGGCTGACAGTGGCTGGCAGCGCCCAGGCTCCGCTTGCTGCAGGACCAGTCCCTGCAGAGGCACGCTCAGCCTCGCCACGGGCAGCCGGGGGATGCAGAAGGCTTTGAAGCCAAGGGAGCCAAGGCTTCCACGGCAAGTGGGTCCCACACAGCGGCTGCCCCAAGAAGGCTTTGACAGTGGGCTCCAAATCCCCTTCGCTCAGCCTAGCAGGGCAGAGCAGACACTTCCTTAACAGACACATCCCACGCTCTGCTCTTACAGCTGACCCTTTGGAGTAAAACCATCAGAAATGTCACTGTGGGGATCACTCAGACCCAGCTAAATATCTGCTCTGCTAGTTGCCAGCACTAAGGATCACACAAGGCCTCAGAGACCTGGGCTGGTCTCCTTTCTCCATACAGAGCGTGAGGAACGGCCAACCTCACCCACAGTCAGCCTCTACCCCTCTCCAGCTTTCAGTGATATTTTGGCACATGTCACGTAACCCACTGTGGACTAATCCCGTTAGTGCCCAAGGAGGCAGAGACATGCTTCCCCTCTCCATGGGGCTGACAGGGGTTGAATACTTATTCTTTGCCCTTGACTAACACAGCTGACTAATTGCAGGAAGCAGCACCTGCAAAGCAACAGGGTGGCTGCAAGGAGCTGTTGGAGGAGAGAGACACTGCTTTGGGGTGCGGGGTAGGCAGCAGCAAAAGAAAAGGGAACAGTTCCCAAATCATCCTGGCCTCGGCAGCCATGCAAGGGAGGAGAATTCTTCATACTTCTCCATTGCCTATGCAGGGCAAGAACTATTTTTTAAAATAACCCTAGATGTACAAGGATAAAACTCATGAACACACTTCCTTCACAGCAATTTGGCCTGAAAACTGACCATGGTGTAGGCTAAGTGGAAGATTTGACTCAAAAGCCTGCTGTCCCCACAACTCCTGCAGGCAGAACATCCTGAGGCAACCTTTCATTGCTCACCTTCCTTGCCCATCAAGGAGCAGCCCACCTTCAGCTGCAAACCTGCTGGTGTGTTTTAAGAACAAACCAGCAAACTCAACCGTCTGCTCCCTTCTTTCCTGAGGGATTTGCCTCTTCAGGGCTACAAATGGCACAGAACCAGGTATGCACACAGACTACACAAAATGTGTGACAGCTGACAGTGGCTGAAGGATAGGTGCCTCATTTCTAGTTTGAAACCAATCAGCCAAAGACATTAAATTTCACAAGTTACTCAACTGACTGCGTTACTCTGCAGCACAGCTATCATTTAAGGCAGATGATTATGGGTAGCCTAAGTGCTCACAGACAACAAGTAATATAGTAGGTCTGAAGAGAAATACTAGCCCTGTACACAAGCTGCCATCCTCATGCAGCAGAATATGCATTTAGTCTAGTTCCAACTCTTCATCCCTACAAGTACAAAGCCATCACTTTCACAAGAGCCTAACCAGGTAATTGAAGAAAATGTAATCAGCTCCTTGGAGCTACCATCTAATTCTCCTGTTTATACCATCATTTAAAAACAGCCAAACCCTGTGGAATACCAAGCTTGCACTTCTCATCCAGAATCATCCACAGCCATGGCTTAGGCCCCACAGAACTGCAGGTTCTGCCCATGGACAGAGTGCTGAGGAAACCCAGCAGCCATCGGCATGGGACATGAACAGTTTCCTGCCATTTGAATGGGCAAAAGGGTGAAAGTATTAACATTAACCAAAAAATAATAATGTTGAAGGAAAGAAATTGCCAGAAAGGAGACAACTGAGGACCCATCCAAACTCGTGAGCGACTATTGCCAACAGGACAGAGAAAAACACAATCCTGTAAAATGGTCAGCAATCACTTGCTGTACGCAGGTCGCCCTAAGAACCCCCTCACACACCCTGAAGGTGATTTGCCAGCAGGATGCACGGTGCTCGTCAGTACTGCTGAATCCAGAAGTCAATGCAGAGATGGGCAGATCAGCAGCAGCCATGCCAAAACAAAGAAAAGAGGTCCCTGTCACCAGGATTAGCTCACATGACACTTCAACAGAATTCGGCTGCCTGAGGAGATCAGGACTGTGGAGCAGAGGGGACAACGACTGGGTGCTCTCCAGCTGCTTCATGTATAGAGGTATAGGGCAGGCCAAGACCTCCAGCACAAGTGGTCTCATCTACTCTGTGCACTCTCTGCATGCCGAGGCACCTCAGAGCAAGGGAAGAGACAGCTTGAGAGCCTCCGTATAGAAGAAGATATCCATAGGTACCCATGAGTAGCAGCAGCTCTGTAACCTGCCAGTTAGCTGCGGCCCCAAAAACCTACCCAAACAGGCAGCAGAGCTCATGGGAGTGTAGCTCAAATAACCCACGTGCCCCATAGTAGCTACTGAAATTCAGGTTACAAATCAACTCCGAACACAAGCAGTCACACTGCATGCCCTGGGGGACACACTTGCATTTCCAAGACAAGTTATTCCTGCCTTGTACCAATCAGCATCAAAAGCATCAGTACTTTCTGTCTTGGACTTGTACAGCTGGGAACCTGGACTTCCTTGAGGAGCCAGGCTTTCTACTAGGAGCCTAGAAATGATCCGCTGCAAACTCATGTATTTGCCTCTAATGCAACAGCCAGAGCTAAGCACTGTTACTTCTGCTGCGGCCAGACCAATGCTGCCTTACCGGCTGCAACAGTGCCTGCAATGGCTCTCGGCACGGCTGGGATGGCTGACGTACCACGTGCCCCAAGCCCTGCATTTCTCACTTAGGAGTCCCTGTTGGCCACCGGCCTGAAGTCACTACTTAACGCTCCACTTTGTCGATACATTTCAGTTACTGGGTACCATCTTTGATGATAATTTTTTTCCTCTAACGACATGACAGAGTGGTGTAATCACATTTTGACTAGGAGACACACAAAGCAATCCTCAGCAAGGTGTGCTGCTGCCCTAGCAACCTATTTTATCTCAAGCCATATATCAAAAATAAAGTTAAAAACTTTCCCGCATCAGACTTGTGAAGAGTCCCTGGGTCACCAGGAGAAGCACAGGGGCACATTCCCAACGCACACGCAGCATTGGAACAGCCCAGCTGATGTCAATGAAGTTCAGGCAAACCAAGCCTGCTTTAATTAGCCCTGAAATTCCACCTCATAGCACTCCTCTCAGGGCTATTTACTTGATGGAGGCGACACTCATTCTCCCCAATCAGAGCTGTCTGGGCAGACACTGCTGTGACTGTTATTCTAGCTTCTGCAGTAGGTCTATACAGGAGGGCACTACAACTGCCACCGCCAGTACGGCTGTGCACAGGGTCCCACCCAGCAGGATTCAGCTCACCAGACCAACCCCAGAGGGACAGAAACAACACATGCTGCCTCCCAGCATGCAGGGCTGCAGGTAAGATTGTCCACGGGCCAGCTGACAAGCTGCCCTCTTTCCACTGACACCAACCCAGGGTCCTTCTCTGGGCGTTTGGTGTATCTGCTGAAACGGCATCCTACAAGGCACGTACCTACACAATGCTCTGGCACCGTCCCGCTACATGGAACAGAAGAGATCTCTGCAGGAGGGGATGACTGCTGGCTTTCTAATGGCAACTACTCACTTAATTCTCCACCAGTGACTTAATGACTGAGGGTACAGATTCACAAGAGGGAAGCAAAGATACCATTAAGACGGGTGTGCCTGCTTAATGATATATCGCTTTTGTGTATCAGCTTGCTGCTGCGAGCCAGAAGCGTTTCAGTAGCACAGGCAGCTTGTAGCTGCACTCAGACAGAAAGACCCCAGTTTTGGGAAGGAGTAATACCACTTGGAGCACCCCAGAAATCTGAAGAGCCACAGAATAGGCCACAGCCTCTGGCAAGCAGAAGAGCTCTCGATATGCATCCATGACTGCTCAGCCCCTCCCCCCAGGCCCACTAACAGTGGGAGACAGGCTCTCCAGCCTCTGCCACCCCACACTCCCCAGGTCTGAGGGATTCCAGCCCAGATCAGTGTCACCTGCTCCATCAACTGCACTGCTGTAAATAGAGCATCACAGCACATGGATTAACTTGGGCTGAATACATAGCACAGCAGTAATGACTAAACTGAGAGGGGACTAAGAATACCTAACCTGTTGAACTTATTCCTCGAAGCTGGGAGGAGATTCAGCACACAAGTTTTTTATTTCTTCCCATCTAGAGGTTTCTCATTTACAGGGGGAATGAAGGTCAAGCTGACATAGGTGAAAACTCCAAACTCCCCCATAGCCTGAGGAACATCTGACAACCCAAGACCACAGCACTCGACAGAAATGGGAAGCCTCCCCCCTCCACACTCAGGCAGACTCACCTTAAAATCTGTGTTATTGATGTACTCAAACACCAGAGCAGGGGTCTTTGACTGCAAGAGAGAGAGAGAGTCATGGTTTAAAACAGCCTCTTGACCTTTCTTTGCTCCAAGAGACCTGGCAAAGCTTTTGCTTCCTACCCAACCTTCACTGTGAAGAGCGAGGCAAGAGCAGGACAGGAAGAGAAACACAGCCCTGGTACCGCAGCAGAGGCAAGCCCCGCTTATAGCCCACACATCAAGCACCCACACAGAATTTTGGCCAGTGCTGCTCCTCCCCACGCTATGGGGAAGAGACAGCTGAGACGTGGGCAAGGCAGAAGATGTCATCAGGGGCTAAGGCCTCACAGCCCATCGCAGGAGGAAGGTCAGCCAGGACTGCCAATGCTACACCAGCATCATTTCCTCTTCATGGCTGCCAGCCGGGAGTCACAGTCCTCAGCCAGCTGCTAGTCAGAGAAAACTTCCCGGGAACGGGGTAACTGTGGCAATGCAGACAAAGGATACGACCTCTGGTCACTGGGCAGGACAGCAACCAGAAGGATGAAGAGTACTTAATGCCCAGTTGCCCTGGCAGATACTTACATCCCAGATGCCAGACAGAGCCGGAAGGCTACAGGCTCTGCTTTCCTACAGAAAACTTGTAGGGCTACAAAACTACTCCCCAGCCAACCACGGGAAACTCACAGAAGGGGTGTAAAAGGGTCTGGGAAACACAGAGAGGAACATGAGCCCATCCAAACCAACCCACCTCAGGAGACCCTAATGAGCTGGACACTGCTCACCCCTGGCTGCCACGAAGGCACAGGCAGAGGCAGCACCTAACCTAAGCTCAGAGCAGAAGTTACGGGGCGGTGCCTGCCCCATGCCTGCAGCCAGTGGGGAGGCAAGCCCACCACACACAATGTGACACACAGGCACCTACCACTGGATCCTTGACAGTGTCAATCAGGTTAATGATGTTGGTGCCACCACGTAGATTCTCCAGAATCTTAACCTCACGTTTTATCTTCTTTTTCTTCACTGGCTTAAATAGACAAAAGAAATTAGAAGTGAGAGTCCTTTCAGAAATTAACACTGATTTCTGCCACCAATTTTGACTGGAATACATTACCTCCCCTCCTCTCTCTGCTCCCACCCTCACAAGGGAACGTTTTTAGCTTCAGAGAGGAGACAGACACATTGCATGAACTAGCACCTCTCTCTCGTCAGTGAAAGGTTTCCACTCACCAGGGGAAAATGAAACCACTCTAGACAAACATAATTGTGACTCCAGTAACTGTGGTTAAAAGCACCTTGGACTGCAATGTAGAAATCTCAACACACTCATTCTATGTTATACATTTAGAGCCACAGGACAAGCACGGTGGAGCTCGTATCTCAGGTTTTGTTTACCAGCACAAACCATTTTTTTAGTCCTTAATCCCACCCCATTTCCCAAAGAGTACTTTAATTCAATGAAGCGACAGCTGAGAGTCTCCAACACCAAGACTTCTAGTAAGCTCAGACACTGCTATGCCTAACTATGTGCACGTGTCTTTTGCAACCACCTCAAGAGCACAGACCCAACTGCACTGCATGCCATTGCATCCATATCCCATGATTATTTTTAAAGCCTACAGACATCTGAACAGTTTTTGACTCCTCCTCGAATCTGCGCAATCCCAGGAACTCACTTTGCAATGTAAGCTTTTCTCTGGACATCACCCTGCAGAGAGTGACAAAGAACAGCTGGTCCCAAGGCAGGGGCTTGGAGGTTGGGTTAGCTTTTACACTCACTGATCCAGGTTCACTTCAATGCAAATGAACAATCATTTTTGTAACTCATCCACTCCCGGGACAACTCTAGCTCTGTGCCTGCTGGAAAGGAAAGGCAGCTTGGAGCAACTAAGCGGTGAGGCTTTTTAAATGAGCCTTGGCTAGTGATTGATGTGGACACCACCAGCTGCAAGTCACTGAGTCTAGCAGCCCTTCACTGCAGAGCTGGACATCCCCCCTGCACCAGCGGGACCACTGCAGAGCCACCTTGCATTGCCGCTGCCCTACCTCTGAGGTTTGATGATGAAAATCACTCCTCTCCAGACATGTAACTTTCTGAAACGTTCACCATCCAGCATGGGGTCTGGTGTGCGAGAAGGGGAGCAACAGGGAATGGCAATGAGGTATGAGGCACCTTATTACCAAAGTGACGCATGTGATCAGATGTCTGTGTGAAGGACAAGGAGCCACAAGAGCTCAACAGCTCGTGCTCACTGCCTTGCCTCTGCCGCAGCCTCCCACTCCAGTGATGGTTGCAGAGTGCTGATGGGGCAACTCACACTCCTGTTACAGGCAAACCCAAGGCAAGTCCTGGTTTCAGACCCCTCACAAGAATGTACGAGCAGATGGGAGAAGGAACAGAAGCTTTTTATGCAGTGGGAAAATATGGCATTTATGTAAGTGATAAAATATGCCATCTTTCTAGGCTCTTCAGGTGGATGAAACCTTCGGATTCGAATCCTGCCCTTCTCCTCTTCCAAGTTAAAAAGCTGGAACTAGACTTTCAAGCCAAAAGATGAGAATCTCAGCCTGAAGCAAAGTGCCAAAAATAACACCAATGCCGGCACAGGGAGCGTCAGCACCTCGTAAAGACACTGTGGAAAATGGCAGCAAGGCCACCACAGCTGTCAGCCAGCACTGGAGCGGCGCAGGGCAGGGGTCACTGGGGAGGGGGTGTCAAACAGCCCTGGGGCAGTACCTAGGCACGGCTGGAGCTGGAATCAGCAGAAGTGAGGGAGGGCTACATTTCTGAACCTGAAAGGAAGATGCTTCATTAGGGACTAATTTAATTTATGTCAGCATGGGAACAGACACCACCCTCGCATCGCCCACACGCACTGATCTTACCAGAAGGCCAAGATGGAATTAGAGGATGTGATTCGGTTATTCTGTTCGTCCAGCGAGGCAGATGCACACACAGGCTATTTTCCAAGGAATTTCAAAGAGGGAGTTGAGTGACAGCCATCCTGAAGACACTCGCTGAATGGCCTGGCTACCAAGAGATACGCATCACAGCCTCTCTACTGCAACACCGGCACCTGACGAGGAGCCGAAACAGTGCCTGAACACAGCCAAGAGGACCCCAAGCCCACTCTGAAATGCCTTTTCCTTAGTACTGTAGTTATTTCAAGGGCCTTTTGCATCAGCTAAGTAGGGGAGGATATCCCTCTGAGATTTCCCTTTCTCCTTCCATAGCAACACCACTCCCACTGGGGCAGGTGATGTTGTCTTCCAGTCACTTCCATGTTTCCACCTTTTTCAGGATGGCAAAATGATGCCCTGCGTGATCTCCACCAGAAATATACCCCTACCCACAGCACACTTATTAAAAGACATGAGCAGACAGAATCAGAGACTTTTGGAAAAAAGGGGGGGGGGGAAAAAGGAAGTTGGTAATTTTTTAATGAAATGCCTGCAGATAATCACCACCAGCAGCATCTCTGACATCACTGGGGGAAGACACTCCAGCACATACTGTCTCAGAAAGAGGGAGAGTTACAAGCCACTCACTGTTTGTGCATTTTCCTGCTAAGCCGCAGCAGCACAGAGCTCAGGCCAGGTTATCCACACATGGTAACGCTACTCCACACTGTAAGCAGCCCATCATCAGAGCACTCTCCCTGCCTGCAGCCAGTGGTCAGGACAGCGTGTTCCATCACAGGTAAACAGGGATGAGGTAGGGAGAAATGCCATGGGCTGTAACGTCATCTTGCAGGAAAAGATGTTGCCTGGAAGTTTCCTCAGAGAGCAATGCAGGGGAACAGAGTACTTCCCCATTTCAGATTTGCAGGCAAAAACCAGTGGCAACTGCTGGCCTCCACCCCACCCCACACACCCTACCAGCCTACCCAGCCACACACCCCCTCCTACCCACATGTTGTCCCATGCCATTGCTCCAGCCAGAACTGCAAATGCCCTCTACTACCCAAAAGCACATCACCAGGGCTCTGGTTTTGCCCAGTAACTGAATCCAAGCCCAAGCATCGGGCAAGTCAAACACCTTGGTGCAAACCACTCCAGCATGCAGCCAGTACTGAACTGGAACTAACTGTTCACAACCAGAGAAACTCTGCTGACTTCCCTCCTGTCCCCAGACCCCATACCACTGAAACCACAGGCAGTCAGCAGCATATCCTCCAAGGACCAGGATTAAGTCTGGGTTGCTACAACTGTCTCTCAGAATCACTCGATCTGTCTCTCCAAGGATGCTGACTCCAAACACACATGGATTAAATGTGAACGGAAGCTATTATGGCCTCCAACCATCTGCCTTTCCCAGCAGGGGTGGCTTCTAAAACACCAGCCCTTGCAGCCAGAGTATTTTTAGCAATACTCATTCAAGGCTATTTTATTAAACCAGTCTATGAACAGCAGCATTTCAAGTTGTGTTTCCTACATGGCTCAGCCCCCCTGCCCTGGGAGGGGGATTTCCAGCAGAGGAACGGAGCAGGAACCTAGTGGACAAAATCAACTGCTCCCAAGTGTGATCCACCTGTGTTTGCAAGGTGACATTTCATACAGGTGGAGACTCCAACTTGATTTGTTCCCACAGCAGAGGCATTCCAAAGCTTTCCTCCATGCTGGGATTCTCCAGTGACCAGTATGAGTCAAACCCTCACTGCAGCCTTTCCCTCTGAGACAGGCTCCAACAGAGTCCCTCTGCTCTATGCAAACACTTATTTCCATGAAATCTGTAGAAACTTGACAGCTTGGAGACTTCTGTTGCATTTGGTTGAAATTGGCCAACCAGTGCATAAACTACTGGGGGGGGAGGAGGGGGAGAAAGTCTGACAGACAGCAGGATTGCATAAGGCTCGTTTCCATAGGAAACCAGGCTAAAAGACATGTCTCAGTTTAACTGTGTCTGCACTGGGAGGGGTTTAATTACTTCAACTGCAGCAGTACTCTTAGAACAACAGGACTGTCTAGCACAAGCCAGTTTTCCAGTTTCCCAGGAAATTGCTTCCTTCCTCAGGCAAACTGGAAGTGAGGTGGCTGTAGACAGTGGAGACAAAACATGCAGCTCACGGCTGCCCACTATGCTGAGTGCCCAGAGCAGAGGGACAAGGTGACCTCCAGCCACAGAATGGTCTCTGCTAGACCTGGCAGCTCTGACTCGACTGTCCCCAGCCAGCCACCCTCTGCTGCAGGTCTCCCACCCTACCAGGCAAAAGGATCCCACAAGCCCTTTCAATCCACTCAAAAATCAGGCAGAAGAGGCGATGACAGTGGCCTTTGCTCTCTCAACTGCCTTTGCCCAAAAATCACAGAGCATCAAGCGATGGCATGCCCTCTGCAGAAGTGAGAAATAACATGGGATAAGTAGTTGCTTTGCAGTCAGGTACATGCAGAAGAAAACACCTCTCCGTGACCAAAAGATCAGATCCTCAAGTCATTTTCCATGAAATCATATAAGCTTGTAAGCAGGGAAGGAGTCCAGCTGCAGCAAACACCAGCTGGGAAAATTAACATTGTTTGCTAAAATAAACTTTTAAATACAAGGCTGCAACCATCACTTCCTGTCTTGAACGAATAAATGGCTGCCTGTTTAATCATCTTTTTTGCTTGGTTTCTAAAGCAAAGGGAGTACACTCTTCCATCAGATGCTTCAGTTCAAGCCTTCCCCACCAACCTGGGGACCCACCGCCTGAATTCAAGCGAAAAGAGAAAATAAATTTGTTATCCAAAGTTCTCTGCACTCTTCCACAATGAGAAAGAAAAGTATGACCAGGAAGGCATGTGAAATATGAGTTAAATCCAAAGCATAAAAATAATTTTCATTAGCCAAAAGCAGACCGCCAGGCAGTGCACACGCACTGCTAGCTGAGAAGCACACGTACTGCTCTGAAGGAGTCACCGAAGGTGCAGGGTTTTGCCCAGCAGGTGCTCTGAAAAAGAACTGGGGTTAGCGCAGCGGGGAAGAAGGTTTAGCAGTCAAAAGATACAAATCCATGAGAAACTAAAGGAATTTATTCCACTACCCTGTAAAGAAAAAGATTTATTCTCTGCTCACCAAAACTGAATAGCCCAGAAACACCACGATGCTTCCAGTGAACAAGCTAGGCAATCTCAACACACAACATCCAGGACCAGCAAAAGGCTTGAGCAGCATCCTTATGACAGGCTTTAAACATTTAAAAGCCAGCACAAGCAGCTCATTCGTCTCTAGCAAGTATTATTGAAAGGATCACAATAATCGGCCTATAAAGCCTGATGCCAATTACTCAATAGGAAAATTGGCTTCGGAGCAGCAGTGCTTATTTTGCCAGACATCAGCTGGGAAACCAAATAATCGTATTCACAAGAGCTACAAAATCAAGGAGCCCACTTAGGTTAATATTCTGTTGGTTGTTTGCACCTTACAACTTCCATTATGGGCACTCAAACTTTCCCGAGCTGCTCTTGAATTTTAGAAAAGAGGGGAGAAAAACCTACCCTGAAACTGCTAAAGCACTTTTGTTTTTTTATTTAAGTTTGGTAGAAGACACCAGCACGTGTTTTGAGGGTAGTGCCATTCTTTCCCTCAGAGTGCCTTCCCTCCCCTCACAGCTCATCCCGAAACAACCCTCCTGGGGCTTCAGGACTGCCCATGACACATCGAGACTTCTGCAGTCAGCTAAAAGGGAGATGCCAAAAGGACCAAGCCCCGATCCCCACCACCAGCGTTACAAGGGATGAGAATCATTCTTTCAGACTCTGCCCAAGGCCACTGCGAACAGACAGGTGCAGTAACTCACCCTCCCCCACGCAGGAGCCACAGTTTCGCAGCTCACCAGCTCCTCGGCGCTAGAACACCACCACAAGAGTTATCACCTGCGTCTCCAGGCCTCTGCGAGACACTTGGTACCATCTCAGTTGGTCGCAACTCTGAACAAGGCTGGACTCCAGCAGACAAGTGTGCCAAGCTCAGTGTGGGCAACTGGTGTTCAAAAGAGAAGAGCTGTGTACCCAGCTCTCTTGCAAAAGGGCTCATTTCAAGACTGCCAGAGGAGGAAGTGGGCCAGGGAGAGCTGATTCAGTGCATGCAAATGCAGGAGGAGCAAGAGACGCAGACAGCTACCAGGAGCAGGCATTGAACAGCTTTGATGGAAGGTCACCGATGCAGTCAAAAGCTCCAGCCTGAGGGCCCAACATCATCCAATGCTATTTCCCTGTGCAATCCCTTCTGCACACTAGCACAGAAGTCAGTTCAGCCCCCATCTAGAACACGCTGCTGACCTATGTGGGCTTTAAAGCTTTTAGAGACAAAATTCACCAGAGCCATAGGGCTACCTCCCCCAAATGGTTCTCTAGCTACCAGAGTGATAATTTGAGTTCAACGTTGGCAGGACCTTGCAGCAGTGCCCATTATGAGCTGCAGCTCTGGAGGGTTCACACAGCCCTAAAAGGGGGAACAGGGGAAAAACAAACCCAAACAAACAAGAATGCATTTGTGAAACCACGTACATGGTTGAAAGTTCCAGTTCACGGAGTCAGCACAGAGGGACAAAAGCCACCAAAGGGGAAAGGGGCTATTTCATCACTGCTGCAGAACCTCCATTTCACTGGTCCCTCTCCTTGTAACTGCATTCTTCCCCTAACCTCCGCCTGCGTGTTGTGCCTATGCAGACAGTAACTATACAAGGAGACAAAACAGTCTCTTTATGTGATAGGTTTAATGCTCCACAGGCAAGTAGAGTGTACATAGAAACATACGTGCATCAGGAAAGCAAGAGGACTCTGCACAGAGCTGACAATATGGATGCTGTAATCTCCACCTTGAGCGGACACTCTGATGGTAATCGGTACAACAGAACGGGCTGCGAAAGGCACTGTGGTACAACTGAAGCTCACTGACAGCTGTAACTGTAGGTAACTTTAACAGCAGCATTCTTGCCATAAAGAATCTCCCATAGAAGTTACAAGCAACATGGAGAGTTTATCTTTGGCTTTTACAGTGGCAACTTGCAATGCTTGTTCGCATCCCCCAAGAACACCGCTACCCGAGAACAGAGGATTCACTTTTCAGGCACGCAAGGAGACTGGCAGACACTTCGGAGCTGCAGCAGAAGAAGCAGCGAAATGAGAAGTTCATCAGAGACAGCACAAAGGCTTCAGACTGACCTCAGCAGCCCACCAAAACTCTAAATCTATGTGGCTAGGTATGAAAGAGCAGAGGTGTGCTTTAGATACCTGCACTGGATGTAGACAACACATGATTCACTGGAAACAAAGTCTCAAACTTCCTTTGTACATGTCAAGGAAAGTCAGACCTCATCCTGGGAGTCAAACCTTAGTGTCACATTTAAGCAAGACACAAAAGCACATACAGAATGTGTTCACACATTCCCTCTTCCTGGCTTGGCCCGCCCCTTAGCATGTAGGACGCATGCCCACAGCTGTACCGAGGCCAGCCACATTAAAAAGCCTACAGAAACCTCTTACACCAGCTAGGGACTGCAGGAGCACAGCTGTGGGCTAACTCCATGACCTACTACCCATGAGGGGGTAGAAGGATCAGTTCAGTGCAGAGTCCTCCACTACCTACCAAGGTGACTTCAGCCCCATGGCTTTTTTTGCTGAACCTTTGCTCCCTAAACAGGCTGAAAAAGTGGGGAGTTGCCCTCTGCCTCACTTCTCAAGATAAAAGCTTTTGGAGGATGCTTGGCAGGGGGCGTCTGTGTGGCAAACCAGGGCTCCTGCCCCACTGCTTTGCACACACTGTCCTACCACAGCATGTCCTGAAGTCTAGAAGCGACCTGCTTTTGCCTCTTTTTAGAAGAGCTGCAGAATTTTCTGGGAAAAGTGACATTAAGAGCATCATAACTGCGAAGAAAGGCACTTGACCCAGGGAACAGTAATGATAGTCATCTGCGTGACCTTAATTCTGCTCCTCTGCTGACACACGTTATGACCACAACTAGCGACACGAGCACACCCCATTTTCCTGTACGATTATGCCCAGTCCTGCACTTGGGGTAGCAAAAGAAAAAGGCAACACTGGGTACTCTCCAGGGAAACGAGGCATCTTGCTTTATGCAAGCCCAAAACGCCTGGGCCACTGTGATACCAGAGCCATTAGCTCCCTGGCCTTGTCCAGTGCTAAAGTCTTCATAGGGCACTTAAACAAGGCAAGTGGCTGCCAGAAGAGGAAGAGCAGTTATCTTGTTCATGCAGCACTAGACTAGGACCTATGCTCTAGTCTCAGCTTTGTTGAGGCTAAGGGACTTGCCCAAAGTCACACAGGAAATCTCTGTGGCTCAGTTCTGCATCAGAGAAGGGGTGATAAAATTTCCTGACCTCTCTGGAGGCGGGTACAAGATGTTCAGGTAGCACAGCACCAAAGAAGAGGAGGAAAAAAAAGGCGGCAGAAGTACTTGCTACACACCAACTTGAGCTCAGTAAGGATAAGCTGCTTCAAAGAGCAAGGCTGGGAAGACACATCAGTCACCTCCCATGAGCCATAGATATTAAAACAGTGACTCTTGATAAAAATCACTCTAACATGTAACATAAATTGTCCTCTCCAAAAACGTTAAAGAGAAAGGAGCAATCCATTGCCCAGCAACAGCAACAGTCTTCCCCTTTGTCCCAACCCTACAGCCACACAAAAACGTGAAAACTTTCGGTTGCATTCCCCACCTCACAGGATCCAGCCTGAATCAGCAGGAACAGAGACACCCAGCCTCTTTGCTAAGGCTCCACTGTAGATACATGCAATTATGATTGCAATTAAGTTTGAGTCTAGCTACAGGAAACCAGAGGCACTTTCCACAGATCAGAGTGATGTTATTGCCACACTTCATGTGTTTTCATAACGCACACAACACGGTGCTCTGAAACTCACTTTTCACTGACCCACTTTCCAGTGAGAAGAAAGTTCATCTTTATTTATCTGGACTTTCTGCTTTTCCTTGCTCACTCACAGGAATGCTGTCTGCATGCTAATGCAAGGGGGGGGAGAGCCAGGGGAACTGGTAGCAATACCATCCACTTCAAATCTGGGACAATCCGGTCCCCTGCTCGCAGGGCATTAAGGCAACACATTCAGGCCCCAAGGAGAAGGAGCACCCAGCCGCCCTCAGATGACTCTTGCCAGCTGACTCACAGCCCAATGCTGACAGGCTCCCTAGACATGACAGAGCTCAGCTGCCACAGGGATAGGAGCATTGCTCCAGGGGAGGCTCTTTAGGCTGGAAAGAGTAAAGGAAGAAAATTTCCGACTACTTTCCCTGCAGTCTCTTCTAAGCCTCATTGTGCATTTCTGCATGGGACAAGGCCTAGGATCTCAGCAAACCACAGCAGTCCCGAAGACACCATCAGGGGGTCCACAGCAGCATGCAGAAGCGCATTTCCCCCAGCCAAGCCACAAGCCATCTCACCTCAAAAGCCTGCTTTGCACTGGCTACCTTTGACTACTCACTCATAGCAGAAACTCCTGCCTGCCCCTGCTTAAAAAAACAAAACTCAAAACCACGTTAGCATCCAAAGGAGGAGGCAGCCCAAACAGCATGCCAGCGGAACTCAGCTCTGTGAGGACGAGTGAGCTTCAGCACTCTGCCCTGATGTCAGGCTCAGCCACAGGTGCTCTCCCAAACAGCTCACCTGGCCACCACCTTTACCACAGCCAAAGCACGGGTATGCGTACTTCCTCCCAGAGGCAGACAGGAGGTCGTACCTTGCCTCGGAGCGGTGCTGGACAAACCATAACAAGTTCTCTCAGAAGCCAAAGAAGATCCCAAGGAAACAGGCACAGTGAGCGAGTGAGGATATCAGCAGAGACAACCAGCCACACTATTGGAGCAATCTGGCAAATGCCTTAAGGCTACAGCCCTGCAGAGAGACTCGTGTCCTAGGTAGCTGCTGTGCTAGTCTTAGTGGCTGCAAGGGCAGATTAAGCTCAAACTCCCCTGCACGCTGCAAACCAACGTGTGTCCAAATTCTCTGGAATACCCATGGTCAGACGCTGGCTTCCATGTGCCCCTGGGGAACGAGTGACAAGTGTTGCTGGTTCAACAAGTGACAGCCACAAGTGTCAGCCAAGCTGAAACCAAAAGCACCCCAACTCTAACCTTCCATTTCTGTTTTTAACACCCCCAGATCAGCAACACAGATTGCTGCTAGGACAGTTACCACAGCTCACCACGAGCCTGCTGCTTCAGTGCTGAGCACAGTGAGGTGTGCCCTGCAGTGGCTAACCCATGCTTTCAGCCATCCCAAACTCCAACCCATTACTGTCGCACAAAGCTCCCCACATGCTGACCCCACTAAGGCCAACACATCAGAATACGGGTTACTGATGCTGACAAACTTCAGATGGCCTCTTTCGGTCTCCTCAAGTTTCCATGCTGTTTTTGGCCTGCCTGTGGTGAAGTTCTTTTGCATGTCAGATCCTCTAAAGGACAGAATATAAAATTTTGCCTGCTTTTTTGACTGCTGAGCACCCCACAGCCTGGCTCTGAAAAGGCCATATGCCAGCTGCCTGGAGGTTAAGAGAAGGATTCCCCCCTCCAGGCTTCACGTCCCTATTGACACGGCAGTGCCTGGGCTGTTTTGGACAGGCATTGCCAGATACGATTTACTAAACGCCGGCAGCACATGCAATGCTATTCAAATGGCAGAACTCATGGCTCTCCTCCTCCAGAGGAGGTCTCAGCCCAGAGCTGTGCTGGACAGAAGAGGTGGCGACATCAAAACATCACTACAGCACACGGGACACCGAATCCATTTCCAAACCCACCATCTCGATGTCCTTAATGGGAAAACACGAGTTCTGGGATGAGGGAGGAGACGGCACAGTCCTTTGGCCCGGCCAACCCAACCCTCTTCCCCTCGCTTCCCGCCACCGGCAGCGCCATCACCATCAACGGGACACTCACCTTGAGGATCTTCACGACAACCCTCTCGTTGTTGGTGATGTTGATGGCCTCAAAGACCTCGCTGTACTTCCCTCGCCCGAGCTTGCGGACCAGCTGGTAGTCGTCCTGATTGCTGCAGGCACCGAAAGGGGGGGTAGAGGATAACTGACAGGGCAGCAGGCCGGGGATGGGGGAGGGGGCCTCTCCCAGCCCCCCCGCAGCCCCCCCGGGACGCCCCAACACGGCGGGGGACGGGACACGGACACACGACGGGGGACTGGGAACCCGCCCCGAGGGCTAAGGCCCGCGGGAGGGTGCGGGACTGCCGGCGGCCCGAGGAGGGGGGGGGTCCCCGCGGGGCGCTTTACCCCCAGCTCGGGACGTGCGCCTCGTAGTCCCAGTACTCGCGGCTCCTCAGGCTGTTCACCTCGGCGTACACCCGCGCCCGGCTGCCGGCGGCCGGGCCGGGCATGGCGGCGCCGGGCGGCGGCTGCAGGAGGAGGAGGAGGGCGCGGGGCCGGCGCGGGAGGCCGGCGAGGCGGGGCGCGGCGCGCAGGAGGGCGACGGCGGGCGGCGGCAGGGCCAGGCCGGAGCGAGGCGGGGCGGGGCCAGCCCGGGGGCGGCGGGCGCGGGGCCCGCGCGGAGCGTGCCGAGGCCCGGGCCCGGTGCCGGCGGCGGCGGCGGCTGCACCCTGGCCCGGCCCCGAGCGCCGCGCAGCCAACCCGGAAACGGCGCCGCCGCGCGAGGCCCCCACTCGCCGCCGCCCCGTTGCCCGCCGCGCAGCGCCCCCTGGCGGCGCGGAGGCCTGGCCATCCCGCCCCCGCCCCCCGCCGCTCACCCACCTGGCCCCCCCACTCCCCCTCAGCCCACGGGCAGGTGACCCAAACCCTCCCCATCCCGCCACCCACCCAGCCTCCTCCCGTCCCCATCCCGGCTTCGTCGCACCCCGCCGCCCCCTCGCAGCCTGTCGCAGGCCCCGCCCCCGCCCCCCGCCCAGCCCCGTCCCCCCGCACCCCACCGTCCCCTGCCGCAGCCCCTCGCCGCCCTCTGCCACTCGCCTCCCTGTGCCACGGCCCGGGGGGGGGGGGGGGCGGGGGCAGGAGGGAGCCCCACCGGCCACGGGATGCCGGCGGCGAGGCCGATCCGAGCCCTCCGCCCCAGCACGGCTGCCCGCCGCCGGCGGCCGAGGACCCTGCCCCAAACCCTGCCCCGGGACCCTGCCCCAAACCCTGCCCCAAACCCTGCCCCGGGACCCTGCCCCAAACCCTGCCCCAAACCCTGCCCCGGGACCCTGCCCCGGGACCCTGCCCCAAACCCTGCCCCAAACCCTGCCCCGGGACCTTGCCCCGGGACCCTGCCCCAAACCCTGCCCCGGGACCCTGCCCCAAACCCTGCCCCAAACCCTGCCCCAAACCCTGCCCCAAACCCTGCCCCAAACCCTGCCCCAAACCCTGCCCCGGGACCCTGCCCCAAACCCTGCCCCAAACCCTGCCCCAAACCCTGCCCCAAACCCTGCCCCAAACCCTGCCCCGGGACCCTGCCCCGGGACCCTGCCCCAAACCCTGCCCCAAACCCTGCCCCAAACCCTGCCCCGGACCCTGCCCCGGGACCCTGCCCCAAACCCTGCCCCGGACCCTGCCCCGGACCCTGCTCCGGACCCTGCCCCGGACCCTGCCCCGGACCCTGCCCCGGGACCCTGCCCCAAACCCTGCCCCAAACCCTGCCCCGGGACCCTGCCCCAAACCCTGCCCCGGGACCCTGCCCCAAACCCTGCCCCAAACCCTGCCCCAAACCCTGCCCCGGGACCCTGCCCCGGGACCCTGCCCCGGGACCCTGCCCCAAACCCTGCCCCGGGACCCTGCCCCGGGACCCTGCCCCAAATCCTGCCCCGGACCCTGCCCCGGACCCTGCCCCGGACCCTGCCCCGGGACCCTGCCCCAAACCCTGCCCCAAACCCTGCCCCGGACCCTGCCCCGGACCCTGCCCCAAACCCTGCCCCGGGACCCTGCCCCAAACCCTGCCCCAAACCCTGCCCCGGGACCCTGCCCCAAACCCTGCCCCAGGACCCTGCCCCAAACCCTGCCCCAAACCCTGCCCCGGACCCTGCCCCGGACCCTGCCCCGGGACCCTGTCCAGGCAGTTGCTGGTACCTGCTGCTGCGGCCGCCCTGCGCAGCCCATGCCACTGCTCGGTCACCCCCACAGTGAAAACGCATCCCCCGATGTCCAGGGGGAACCTGCTGCGACCCACTTTGTGCCCGTGGCCTCTGGTCCTGGCACGGGCTGCCACTGGGAAAAGCCTGGTTCCCTCTTCTTCGCTCCCCCCTCCAGTCCCTCATCCACCTTTGTGGTCCTTCACTGGGGTCTCCCCACAGCTCCCTGCCCCTCTTGTGCGGGGGAGCCCAGCACAGGGCACAGCACTCCAGGGGTGGCCCCACCATCGCTGAGCAGCGGGGAAAGGTCCCCTCCCTCCACCTCCTGGCAGTATTTTGCCTAATGCAGCCCAGGACACCATTACTCTTCTTTGTGGTTTAGGTCCAGCTTGGTGTCCGCTAAGACCCTCAGGTCCTTTTCAGCCAAGCTGCTTCCCAGCTGGGTGACCCCCAGCCTGTATCGGTGCCTGGGGCTGTCCCTCCCCTCAGGCAGGACTTCACATGGCTCTTTGCTGGGGAGAACTTCAGCAGGTTCCCACCAGCCCATCCAGGTCCCTCTGGATAACAGCATGACCCTCTGGAGTATCAGCCACTCCTCCCGGTTTGGTATCACCTGCTGAGGGTGCCCTGCCCCACCATCTGGATCATTAATGAAGATGACTCGACTGGCAGAGCCCAGGAGACCATTCACCTTCTTTGCAGCAATGGCACGTTGCTGGCTCACATTCAGCTTCCTGCCCAACAGGACCCCCAGCTCCTTTCCAGAAAAGCCGCTTCCCAACAGGGCTGGACTCAGTATTGACCCCTGGGGTACACCACTAGCGACTGGCCTCCAACTAGACTCTTTGCCACTAACCACCATGCTCCAGGCCAGTTTTCAACCCAGCTCACACCCTCACCCCCCAGCGCCCAGTGAATCCCAGGAGACCTGCCAGCTCCAGCCCTTCCCCAAGTCCGTGCTGTCTGCGTGCACCTGGGTCTCAGCACCAGCCACCAGTCCACGAGGTGACAGAGCAGAGCCTGCAACACAAGTTGCTCGGTCTTACTCTGGCACTGCTCCTGGCTGGCCTCCAAACATCAGCTTAGGCTCAGCAGGAAAGCAGACTTGGCTCCAGGCTGTTTCATGCCAGCTGCCAAGGAGCCTTTCCAGCCATCAGTTCACAGGTCCACCAGGCCACTGCTGTCCTTCAAGTGCACTTTCAAGTCAACGCCAAGGCAAGATTGGAGCCTTCAAACAGTGTGTAGATTTTGCACTTCTTGGTATTGCTATTAATGGGAAAAGCAGCACTTGGTAAACCAAAGAGATAAGCCTTAGGCTGCTCTCCCTGATGGAAGTACACGGAGAGATGAGTCTCTTTTCCTTTGGGTGCTAAGAAAGGAAAAGGACCCACAGGGTCCTCAATTCACAGGGCTAAAGCTGATGTGAGTGCTGGGCTTTGAGACTTTGAGGTAACGTAAGGAAACTGTCCCTGGAAAGAAAAGCATGCGGAGTCAACTGTGCACTGCAAAACCCAGTGAGCTTTCCAGGTGCCTGAGACTGAATGATGAGGAAGCCCGAGACTTTACCATTTTATATTCTGGGTCCTAACCAGACACAGTCCAGGCAAGACTTTTGCAGGATCTTTGGAAAACAAGGAAGATGTGTTCAAAATGCTCGTTCTCCCAGGGCACGCAGCACCAGAGAAGAAAGGCAAGCTCAATGCCCGTTCCTGCTAAACCTGTCTTGGCAAAGCAAGAGGAAAATCAGCTGTCCTTGAGGAAGTCTGACACATCCACAGCCCAGCTGACTGGCCTCTTCCTACCAGACCTGCAGAGCAAAGATGAAGCTCATCACCCGGAGGAGATGCAGAAATGCATAAACAAAGCAGGCAGCCCTTGCATCAACTAGAATTTATGACAGCATATGCAAAGGCATTGAATCATAGGTTTAAAGTGGTGCTGTGATACTGGCGTGTGCGTATGGCTTGTTCACAGAGTGAAACGGCTAGAGCTGCATCACTACACAGTGGAGACATTCATCTCTCCCAGTAAATTCTGCACAGGACCACAGTAAAATCCTGCATTAAAAGGGAGATTTGCTTTCCACAAGGTGCTGCTGTTTGGGCATAGGTGCTCAAACATTGAGTTGGCTAAAATTTTTCTGAAGGATCATTTTCCTGGCAGAGTATCCCGGGTTGTCAGAGCAGTTTCATCATCGGTGACATCTTCCTCGGTGCTTTCCGGTGGGACACAGGCAGGCTACTGAACTGGTTTGCCGTGCTGATTTCTGGCAGAACAGCCAGCTGGTGCACTGCCAGCTCCTCCAGCTGGTGCCTCCGCTGCCCAGCTGCAGAACTGGGGCTGCCTTCTGGTTTCTGATGCTGCCCAGCGTTTCCCACAGTAAAACGCCCTGTTTGCAGTTAGGGGGAAGTTTGCCAAGCTTTACCTACTTTCTCTGAAATTATAATAATAAGCTGTTTTTATTATTACTATTTTCAAATCTTACCAGAAAGGTCCAGCTGTTTCCCAGAGCAGTCAGGGGAAATATGTTTCCAGCCACTAAAAACACCTGGAGGTCCTGTTCTGAAGGTACTTCATAGCTCTGGAGCCTGGCATTTGGCAAGGGACAAATCTTCTAGCAGAGATGTGCTGAGTCTCCTGCTGACCTCTGAAAAGCTTTGTGCAGCTGGACAGAGCGATAAACTTCCTAAAAACTGTACTCCGTGTTCCTGCAGCTGCGAAACCTCCGGCACAATGCTACTGGACCCTCCAGAGATGCTGTACCTGCCACCACCCTGTCATGGCTCCCCTGGGTCACCCAGCTGCCCTTCCCCATCCTACTGAACGATGACATACTGGCTGTCTTAGGTTGAAGCATCACAAAATGTGGGCTGGGGCAAAGACCTGTTGTTGTAACTATCTCTGCAGTCTTAATCAGCCAGCTTACACAAGCGCTGCTTTTAACACAACTTTTAATTCATGACCCCGTGTTAAGCTTTTTCATGGGATCCCCATCCCACCCTGTGCACAAAAAGGACCTCTGGGCTTGTGTCACATACATGCTGTCCCCTCATCATCATCTCAAACCACTGGATTTCTGGCATCAAATTCTGCAGGTGGTGAAGATCCTGCAGCGAGGGGTGTTCACAGCTGCATCCAACAAGACTGGGAAGCAGGGTTCCCCCATGGATTGGATGCAGTTATGACTCAAGATGCTTTTTGAAGATGAGTTTTGACATGTTCTGGCCAGAAATAGGACTGGCATTGCCAAGGCCTTGATTTTTCTCCTGTTTATGTAATTAGATTGACTTGCATCCCTCAACCCAGAAAAGCTGTGGAGATGCATCACTGGCCACCTCATCAACTTTTGGGGGAGAGATGCATGTTTAAACAGACCTGCCACCTGCTGCCATTGGTTCTGAGCATCTGGCACAGGGAAGGCAAAGCACGTTGTTGTGCCATGGTCCGGATCCAGCCACAGGGACGCTTAGAAACAATGCTCCACACCCGCACAAAGCTCCTAAAATTAGGCATGCCTGTGGGCGCAGCAGCCTTCAGGTGCTGCTGTTCCCCTGGGGTTTTACAGCCAGACCGGGATAAAGCAGAGGCTGTAAGGGGAAGATTGCAGCGTCACAGGCAGAGTAACCCTCACTGTGGTGCAGATGTAACCTGAACATGAGCTGGGGCCTGCGCTTGCCCACACACCTTCAGGGGCTTTGCTGCCCAGCGGATGGGCTGGATCCTGTTTGGCTTGTTTGGGAAGGAGGACCCATGAGGCAGCGGCCGACCAGGAGCTTCTGGGAACAGGCACTGCAGGAGCAGTCCTGTGCACTCCAGGAGACCACCAGGATGGTTGCCCCTTTGGCATCACCCCCCGCATCCCTCCAGCCAACCCCCCACGGGTGCCTTTGTACTACACACACCTCGCTGGGGGCTCAGGGATGCCCCCGAGCTGCAGCCCCTTGGGTGGGGGCCAGCTGTGTCACTGGGCAGCTATCTCCCTTTGCACCCTTCCAGCAGCACCTTTCCCTCACCCTGGAGGCCTGCAGGACCCCCCAAGGACCCCACTGTGGATAGGGAAGTGGGACCTGAGCTGCACGTGTGTGTGACCTTGTGTCAGTATGTGTGTGTGTGCATGCACACGTGTGCCCAGGTGTGTATCTGCATGTGCGTGTACATGAGACCCCATGTGTGTCCATACCTGTGTGTCCTCGTGTGCCCACACAGAACCACAGGATCATTCAGGTTGGAAAAGACCCTCAAGACCGTAGAGTCCACCCGCTAACCCAGCGCTGCCAAGGCCACCAGGCACCCTGTCCAGGCGTGGTTTAAACACCGCCAGGGATGGGCCCTGCGGGGGCCCCTGCTGCCGCCTCGCCGCGGTCGGGGTCCGGTGCCGGGCTGCCCCGCTCTGCCGGCCCAGACCCCGGGGGGGCCCCGTGCCCCCGGCTCTGTCGGCTGCTTCGGGCCCGGGGGGAGCGGGCCCGGCCGCGGTGGTGCCGCCCGCCCGGGCTGCCCGCGGAGCGCTGCGGCCGCCGGCTCGGGCTCAGGCGCGGCCCGGCGCGGTGCCTTGCTCGGCCGAGGGCTCAGCCCGACCCCCGTCCCACAGCCGCGACGTCGCCCAGCTCCAGGCGGCGGTGGAAATGCCTGAGGGACGCTGCCGCGCCATGGAGCTCCGCAACCGCCCGCCGCAACTGCCGCCTGAGCCTGCCGCGACCCCCGCCGCAGCCCCCGGCCTCAGGCACGGCCCCTGGCTGGAAACGGGGCGAAGACGCTCCCCCGGCCGCCCCCCTGCGAGAGGACGGGCCCCTCCGGCGGGAGCGAGGCCGCGGGCCGCCCCCTGCCCCCCGCGGGCGCTGGCGGTGCCCGGTGCTACAGCGCGGCAGCGCCGTGTCCCCCGTGTCCCCGCGCGGCGAGTGCCAGGCCGGGCTGGAACCCGTTAACCCCCGCGCAGCGTCGTTTGAGGCAGAAGTGCAGCGGGGAGGCCGTGCGGGGGAACGGGGGCTCAGCGCCTCGCCCCGCCGGGGGATGCTCGCCTCCCCCCCCCGCAGGTGCGCGCCGCTCGCGTCCTTTTCGCCGGAGCCCCGGCGCTGGGTGCCAGCGCCTGCCCGAGCCTGAAGCAGCTGCTGCCCGGGCGGCCCCAGGCAGCCCTTAGCAACTTTGCCCTTGGCCAGGCGGGCGCTGGCCCCCTGCAGAGCAGTGCCTGCCCCCCTGTGTCCCCCCAGCGCAGGGCATTGCTCTGGAGCAATGTCGGGTCAGCTGAGAGCACGCTGCAGCCCGCCTGTGCTGCAGCAAGCTCGGCTCCTCACTGACCCAGGCAGTGCTAGAAGACTCCATCTGCCCTACACAGCAACTGGCAACTTTGCTACGAAGAGGTGTTTTGCCTGCCCTCGTGAAGCTGTCATGTTGGCTTTAACCTCTAGCTCTGGAGCTGCCTGCTGAACTGACCTGCAGGCTGGCGTAGGAGGGCCCAGTGGGTGGGTTGGAGGACAGGTGGGGTCAGCCCAGGTGTGGCCCTGAGTCACCTCTCCTCTGTAGAGGCCTCCTTGTCCTTGCTGTCAACTGGAATCCCTCTAACGTGAGTTGAGGTTGTTTTCTTTTTGAATGCAGGAAAATGCAGTAACAGTTGGCCAGCGCTGGCTTTCTAACAGCATCTGTGTTGTTCCTTGGTTGTTGCAGACACCTGGCAAGCACAAATCCAAGTTGCACGGTGCAGTGGGCTATGGTATAGGCCTGACAGTGGAGCAGAAATGTGAGCTGGCTGAGCAGGAGCTGCCTGAAACGAAGAATGAGATTCAGGACCTCGAGGTATGGCTCTGCAGGACCCTTACGATTACCAAGGTGTCAAGCAGTCCTGTTACTTTTCATGCCTCTTTCAACGTACCATCCCTTAGGCAGCGAGACAGACCTGCTTGGTGAGGGCTGCTGACAGCAGAGCATTGATGTGAGTGGTCCTGAGTTGACAGTAGGAGCCAGAACTGTGCTCTCACGTCACCCCTTCCTTAAAGGCAAGTACGCTAACAGAGATCAGAGGTGCCCAGTCTCTAAAGACGGCTCTTACTCTGACAGGAACAGACATACAGTTGAGGGGAGGACTTTTAGGTAGAGGAGCTCACATCTGCAGTGTGAGATGAAGAAGTCAACGCTCAAAAGAATCTCCTTCTGTTAGCTTCTTGAAGGTGTGCCCTCTGTGCTAGACATATTTTGCATTCTAGCAGCTCCCAGAAGCTTCCTGGTTTGGCTGGGCTCCGTGCAGCCCTCTCTGGGGTCTGCCTTTCCACTGCCTCTGGGATTTCAGAGCGTGCTCCAAGTCTCCAAGAGTGCATTCCTGCTGCAGGCTCCTTGTGGCTGTATCACCATCTCTGCCTGCCCTGTGCTCAGGGAAGACTGCCAGGACCTGCGATGGCAGGGATGCTTGGGAGCTTTTGGGGAAGAAGCGACCTCTGCATTTGGTTCAGGCCACTGATGGTGCCTGCAGTGGCCAGGAGAGATGAAGCAGGTAGCTGGTCCCTCTCCTGTGGCCACAGGATGTAATGCAGTAAACAAAGGGTAGTAACTTGTGTTGGTTTAGTCAGACTGGCAACGTTTGTTGGTCAGGACGGAGCAGCAGATGTTGAAGCTCAGGCACGTGAGAGATTTCTTTCTTGTTCTTTTTGAGTCAGTGAACTAGCAGTGCTGTGTGAGCCTGCACCATGTGCCCTGAGCTGCACAGGGTGGAACTCAGCACTCCCACAGGAGAAATGCTAGTAAAGCCAGCAGAGATCATGCCTGGTCCTTTCCAGTGTTCTCTGTTCCCAAAGCAGTTTGAAGGAGGGAAGTTAGAACCTCTTGACTGTTACGTGACTTTATTTCTACAGGCAGTCATTGGAGAAGCGGATGTTTGGTGGACTGATGTTAAGCAAGCCATCAGTGACTTTGAGACAGACAGCAGCAGCAGCATCTCCAGCAAGAAAGAGAGTATCCCAGCTTCTGAGAAGCTGCTGAGATACATGGAGGAGAAGAACCGACAGAAGGTCAGTGCATCATGGAAAATTCTGAGGCTGGTCTGTCATCTGACAAGTATGTTGGTTAGGGAAAATTCTCGTTCCCATACTCCTGTGTGGCCTACGTCATGTTTTCAGACTGTCTTAGCAAGTCTTCTTGGACAGCCCTTGTCGCACTTGCTACTCGGTGACTGGCACAGGTGCTCATCAGGCTGCTGAGCTGCAGCACTGCAGTGAGCACAGATGATGCAGGGCCCTTAGCGGAGCCTGGGAAAGTGCACTGCCATGTCCCCACATTTGGGGCAGGGTGATGCTGAGCAGCATTTCTCACTGGGCTTCTTTCTAAACCAGTAGTGAAGGCTGCAGCGTGGATGCGATGATGGGGAACCACACCATGAGGAGTGAGGTCTGGGTGCTCTGTCTTCTCCAAGGCTCTGCTGTCTTTCCTTCGGATCTGCTGAGTGAGAAGCTGTGCTTCACAAATCATTTGCTCAGAAGTTACAAGAAGAAGCTGCAGCCGCAGCTCGGGCAGGTGCGTGCAGCAGTTGAGGAAAAGCAGGGACTAGATGGCCCCTTGAGGAACGAAAGGAGTACAGCCCAGTGCAGATGCAGGGCCTGCTCCCTGTAGAGATGCAGGGCTCTCCCCTGCATCCCCTTCCTCCTTTGCTTCTGGACTTGCTGCCTTTGTCAGAGGGCACTGTCGCCTGCCCAGGTTCAAACCTGGCACATGACCATGTGTGTGGGATGAGACCAGGAGTCTCACAGGGTGGAAGCTGGCAGATCTCTCTGTGCCCTGGGAAAGATGTGTGGTGGATCAGACCAGTTCCCTGGGGACTGGCTGCCGCTGGTATGGCAGGAGCCTTGCCAGAGGGGACCTGTCTGCTCTGCTTGGGCCCTCTAAGCTGGGACGCAGAGCACAGGCTCAGTGGCATACTGTCTTGCATTTCTCCTCGAGCCCTAGGTTTGCAGCCAGGCTGAAGACCCTGTTCTTTAGGTTTGCTTTCCCCACAGAGCAAAGCTCTCTTACTTGGGGTGCAGCTTTGGTCAGCAACGTACAGCTCTGCTTCCTTGGGGTTTGCAGAAGAGGCAGATGGGAGAGGCGCTCCATGATGTCCGTTCGGAGTAGCTGCAGCTTAGCAATGCCCTGTACCAGGAGAAGATCGATGAGAAGAACCAGGAGCTGCTTCAGCTAAAACTGACCTCAGGGAAGAATGTCCAAGCCCTTAACCTCTATGGAGTGAGTAAGCCTCCCAGCACCTCTGTTTTGCCTTTCTTCTGTTCCCAAGGATCACATGTGAGCTGATTAACAGGTCTTGCATTCTTCCCTTTCTCAGCTGGAGGGTGCTGAACGCCTCTCTGCTTTCCCCCTGACAGCAGTTCAGTTGGGAGGTTTGCCTGACACACCAAAAGCAGTGATGCCCTCATTCATGTTTGGCTGCAGCCTGATGGGCTTCACGCTTCACAGCATGGTTATTTTACACCCCAGGGGAAAAGTCCAGTAGAAATGAGCTTTGGTGGTGACTTGCACAGGAAAAAGGCATTTTTTACATAACCTGTGACATTTGAAAAGATGTCATGAGCTGCAGCTGTCACTCTCTCTGCTTTTATCAGTGAAAAACACTTCTCAGCTGGGTGCATTTGCTTCTCTCGGATCAGCCGTTGTGTCCAGGTCAGTCCTAAACCCACTGGCTGCTGTGCGGTGGGTTGTGCTGCAGTCTGACACAGAAGACATGACGAAGCAGCAGCTGCGTGAGCAGGGCATGACGCTGCCTTCTGCAGGGGACAGGTGATGCCACAGAGCTCCCTTGGAAGCAGAGCTCCTGCACCGCCAGCTGGGACCAAGCTGGGGGAGTAGAGGGGCGGCTTTGCAGGTGGCTGGGAGCTGCTGCTGCACCTGTTGATGCTGTCCTGCTCTCGTGTTCAGGGGAAGCTGGAGCATGCCATAGAAATATCCATGTCTCTGACGAAAGGCATCTCCCAGACGAAGCAGGTGCTGGAGAAAATTGAAAGAGAAGCTGCTGTGGTGGAGGAGGTAACAGGGTGAATTGGGAGGCCCTGAGATTTCACTTGGGAGTACTGTTTTGAGGTACTTCTTGTGCTGTGTTGGGTACCAATGCCTGTTCGAGGTCTGGCAATGAGATGGGTAACTGGGTGGCTTTCTGGGTCTGAGCAAGTCCCTGGGCTCCTACCTGTGCCAGTGAGTAAGGGAAGGTTTAGAGAACAGGCGTGTTGTGAATTTTGGCCCTGGCTTCACAGCGACCTCCCACTGTCTTCTGGAAATTCTGTTTCCTTGAACTTTTGATCAGCGGTGTCCTCCGCAGGGAGAAGTGGCACTGTTGTCAATGCCAGCCTGGGGACACAGAGCCTGGCGGGGACACCACAGCTTTAGGAAGTGGGTTCAAGGGGCTCCCTAGCAGTGCTGCCTGGCAGGGATGGAGGCACTGGTGGTTGTATTCCACTGCTTCCCTGCAGCGCTGTGTGGTTTAATTTACCTGCCTCCCTGGAGGACTGGCTGCCAGCTGGCAGAGGGGCATTTCCCAGGGATGTCCTTGCACTCTGTCCCTATTTCTCCAGCAGAAATGAGCTGAAGCTGAGCGTTTGAAACAGCAGCTGCAGAAGCTGCTCTCAGACAGTGTCCCTCCTGTGCTGAGTTACATGCAGAACAAGACAGCTGTTACTGACCTCGGTAAAAAGCCTCAAGGCTTGGGAGAGCAAGGTGGCAGGCGCTGAGGTGAGCAAGGCCAGCCTGGGTGTGCAGAAGCCTGGACATGTGCCAGCCAGGAGCTGCATCTCCGCCTGCCCACCTGCAGCCGCCCCGGGGACCGGAGCGCTTGTTTCTGACCCACCAGGGAGCCCTGCAAGAGCTGCTGCAGTGTCGCCTGCGCCTGGCAGAGCCAGAGGCTCTTCCTGTTGACAGCGCGGTGATCACTCCCTACCCTGAGGACAGAGGCTGAGTTTTAATGACTGAGCTCAGAGGGGAAGCCAAAGCAAGGGCAGTGCTTGTAATTGGACGGGAAGCACAGCCAGGCTGTTGCTGTACTGAAACCTGTTGCGTGTGTAAGGAGAAGGGGACACATGGCAGCCCAACACATTTCTGCCTCTGCATATATAACCTGTGGCAGCCTTTTCCCGTGCCCCGGATGGCTCCCCAGTGGTGGTAGTCCTTTTTGTTGATCTCAGACATTTTTTACTCGCTTGTATCTTGGCTCCTCCCTGATAAGGAAAGGCTGGCCAAGATCCAAACATGAGTGCATGGCAAAGTTGCAAGAATATCTTTGATCTTCTCCTGCAGCCTAGGAGGAGATGGAAAGATAATACAGGGGAGCACAGTCAAAGCTGGAGGTAGCGGTACGTGTTTGTATACCTGCCCCTGTGCACAGCAGCGTGGGAGTGAGGTGGCTGCTTTGGATGGGATAACATAGTGTGGTCAGCCAGTGCTCTCTGAACATATTAAGGCCTTCTCGTTTCTCCTCTTGCAGATGTCCTTGCAAAACTACTGCAGAGCATGGAACCAGATGAAGATGTCTGGTAACCAGCACTAGGTTTGTCTGATGCTGCAAGCTGCAGAAGGAGCCAACCCTGTGGGGAAGTTTTCTGTCAAGTGGGTGAATGTAGCACCCTGCAAACTGCAGGGAGATGAAGCCCCTTCTGCAAGAAACGATAAAGAAACCCATAGCTCTGTTGTGAGGCCATCTCTTTGTTCTGTCCCAGCATGTGCTGGCTTCCACAAGGCTCTGCTGCTTGTTCCATCCGCAGGTCAGCCAGCTCTGCTCAGGGCCTCCCCCCGCCCCTCCATCACCACAAGCAGTTATTCTCTGGTGATCAAATCCAACGTGTTTACAGGAACTGTCCTTTCTCTTTGGGCAAGCCCTGGTAATCACTTAATACAGGAGGAACCAGAGGGGGTTTCCCTGGGAGATATGGGAGTTCAACATCTCCAAGCATGCACTGACAATAGAAGAGAGCAGAGCAGTGTGACATGGCATACACGAACCAAGTAGGCTTTCTGATCACAAAAAGATATTTATTTACCTAAAGAAACAAAAGAGCAAGAAGGGAGAAGCTACCCCTTTCCCAAGCACCTGGGGCAAGTGGAAGTGTCCCTTGGCAGCGGGAAGTGTTTTCCCACTGCAGGAGTTATAAATCATCTCAGGTGGCCCAGCCTCAGATGAGCTCAGGTCTCATTTTCCCTTCTTGGGATTGAAACCAGCTTCCTGAAACATCCCCACTGCTGGTCTGGAAGCCTCTTCCCAGTCTTTAGGTGGAGCCTGCAGATCAGTTCGCACCCTGACTAGCACAGGGAATGCAGGAGGTCCTGTCCTCGCAGCGGTGGCCAAGATCCAGTTGCTGTAGTAGGACACTGGGGTATACAGGAATGATCCATAGCATCTCATGCCACCCTCACTGAGAATGCCTTTCAGGACCCATTTCTCAGCCCCTCCAATCTGGCACATGATGGGGTTGCCAGCATCACCCTTTTGAGAGACAAAAAGGGGAGGGTTGTGTCTCAGCAGTATCCCTATTGCTGTCACTGTCGGTAGCTGTGGACTTCAGCAGAGTGAGAGGAGGTCAGATCACAGCAGCTTGGTCCTTTATGATCACTGGCAGCAAAGCGCCACTGATTCCAGGGGCTGGCTGTCTTTGGGCTGACGATGTCCCAGTGTGCCCCTGATAAGGTGACTGGTATCTCTCCCTGCAGCTGCCTGTGCCCCCATCAGCCTAGCTCCATGCCTGGTCCTTTGGTATGTACCACAAGGAACCTCTGTTGGTTTTGTCTCCCAAATGTCTTTGACCCTGGCCACATCAAAGGCCCTTGGAGGCCCCAGTGGCAGGAGAGTTTCAGGGACCAGAGCAGCACCTGCAGGGAGACAGTCACCCCACACCTCGTGCCAGAGGGGGGTGTCACACCTTCAGACAGTCTTGCATGCCTGCGATTTGCAGGCTGCGTGGAAGGCATCTTTTCTTGTAAGGCCTGTGCAGGAGAAGCCCAACAAGTGTTTTGGCTGCTCTCCCAGCCTGGAGTTGGAGCAGAACGGGGAGGAGGCAGTTTGGCTGTCTGCCTGGTCTGGGTTGATGCTCTGTATCCCTTACCGAACAGCCTGCCGCTTTGTCAGCATCCCTGTGGCTGCAGCATGCAGTTGCAGCGATCCTTTTCAGTGAGCAGGGATCCACATCCACTACGGAGAGCATCCTCAGGAAGTCGCTGCAGCACTTTCCCCTGCCTGGCCAAGGGACCACCGTGAGCCTGTGGCTCTAGGCAGCTCCTGACCTCCAAAAAGCCGTGATGGATGACCAGTGGGTACTTCTTCCTCCCAGGATGAGCCCTGTTCCCCTTCCTCCCATTGGGGTTGTTAGCAGGAGGGAGCAGGAAGGCGGCTCTCCACCCTGCTGGAGGGAGCTCTTTGCCGCAGCAGCCAGGGGTTACCTGCGGTGGGATGGATCCAGCCCAAGATCCAGCAGATCACAAGGTCCAGGGTGGAGAAGCTCCCGTGAGGGAAGCAGATGGGCTGAACGATGCTGCTGAACTCCAGCGGGGCGGCTGTCCTGAACAGAGCGATGTTGTTGTACAGTGTCCCCTTGTCAGAGTCCTCATGGGGGATGACAGAGCTGATCGAATGCTGGGGCTGGGCCTCCCATTGCCTCTTCATGGTGCTCAGCCCAACAAAGGCCAGCATCTGCTGCCTGCAGGGGGTGGACAGAGGGGTCTGGGTGCAAGAAAAAGCATGGGGCAAACTCTGCCTGCCCCTGCTCCGACTGAAAGATGCTCACCCAGCTGCTGGGCGATGACCAGACCCTCCTGAGCACTGGGAGATGGTGTCATTCCCTGCTGATTCCCCAGCCTTGCCCGAGGTGACGCGGGGCCCCTTGCAGTACACAGACCTGCTCTGCAGGCTGGATGCAGCGCTGAGGATCCGGTGCTCGTTCAGGATAGAGCCGAAGGCCAAGAGGTTGTGCTGCATGTCCCGCAGGGCCACCACCCGCAGGAACTGGGCCGCAGCCACAAACTCCTGCGCTGATCTCCAGGGAGATGGGCTGGCCTGGATCCCACAGGCTGAGGGAAATAGGGGGCATGCTGCTGGGTGTGCCTGGCCCTATGCTCTCCCCCCACCCCCTCTGCCTTCTGATGCCTCCTTGCCCCTTGATGGGGCTGCCCCAAGCTTTGCTCTCACCTGGGACCGATGCCAGCATTGCCCGGGCTTGCTCAGCTGTGGGGCCAAGCCAGTGGCACGGCACGGGACCCAGCACAGAGGGGTCAAGCCGTGCCACCTCCTATCTGGTGCTGGGGCAGCCCAGAGGCACAGCAGCATGAGGCTTTGCACTGTCCCAGCTGGGCAAAGAGCTGGGGCTGGGGAGCCAGGGTCCCCCTTCTCTGCCCACCTGCCGGGAGAGGGGGAGATGTCATAGGGGGTGCCAGCTGGCCCGGAGGGGCTCGGTGTGCCTGTGCTGAGCACACCAGGCCAGTTCCTCGCCCTGGTACATGGGTGCTGCGCCTCCCAAGCACAGTAGAGATCCAGCAGACCCATTCCCAGCTCCCCAGCTCCACGGGCTGTCACAGCACTCTCCAAACTATCAAGCTACAATAAGGTCTGTTACCATCTCGTACGAACACACTCTTCATACAGTCCTTCTGCTGCCTTCTCCTCACGTCACGTCATCCAGGGCATGTGTTCTTGCTTCTTCCTCGGCCGCTCTCTCTTCCTTGGCTGCCCAACCTCCTAACAGAACCAGCCACAGTTGCACCTTACCTACATCAGCCAACCCACCGCCCCTGAAGCCAGCCCACAGCTGTATGTTACCAATGCTAATTAACCCAGCTTCATTCCTCTACAATGGGCCACATCCTGCTGCACTCTGCCTGCTCCATCATGCCCCTGCCAACACCCTGCTGGCCCCATGCTGCCCCCCCTGCTCAGCACCCTAGTGCCAGCACGATGTCCAGGCAGCAGGATGTGGGTGTGAGCCCCTCTGTGAGACCACCGTTGCTGCAGCAGCTCAAAGGACCCTCTGCTGGTGTTCCGGCACAGTGGAGGGGGCTGTTGGAGGCTCTTGCAGTGCATCTGCCTGCACAGAATGGATCTCCGAAGCATCTGAGGCCAGCACCCCCTGCCCTGGGTGCTGCTCGATGGTTTCTCCCTGGGACAGCCTGCCCTGCCCTGATGCCTCTTTTCTGCACACCCACTGGGGTCTCTGCCCACCCTGGCCCCACTTGCAGACAGAAGCAAGGACATCTTATGGGCAAGTTCTGCTTAAGGAAATTCATAAAAAACCCTGAAGGACCCCAAACTGCATGGGGATGGTGAGAGGGGACCTGGAGGGCAGCAGAAGCTGTTGCAGGGGCACCACCAGGCTACAGCTGCCTGTGGCTGGGCTTTCCCATGGGGAGGTCCCAGTGGGGACAAGAAGTCCCTTCCCAGCTCGCGAAAGGCCAAGCATACTTTGGAGAGCAGGACAGAGAAGATGGGGTGGTATGAGGGATGTGAAAACTCCTTCTTTCTATCAGAGATTGGAAAAGTGTTGAGAAGGAGAAATTGCAGTGTTCCTTATATGCACTAATTAATAGCCACGCGTGAAAGGAGCTGGTGAGAGACAGAAAGCAAAGGCACTGGGGCTCCTGGAGGCCTGACACGCTCCCAGCAGGTTATCCCTGGATCGCTCTTCTCCTGGCGAGGCGTTTGGTGGCTGAGGACGCACATGCCCAGACCAACCCCTGCAATACTGGGGATAAAGACAGCCAAGGGGAAGGGAAATGGTGCTGGGAAAAGGCTCGAGGGAAATCCAGGTTCAAGCACTTGTTTAAACCTGCATACAGACCAGGGCAGCGTCAGCTGAACTGATTTCTTCACAGCATTTGAATACACTTATTATATGCAAAATTAGCAAGGGCAGGGTCCGCACCATGGCATATTTAGGACAGGGGCATCCCAAGGAAACCCTGGATGTTTTTTTCATGGTGGTTGTGTTCTCCCTAGATATAGCCAATCCTGCATGTAGGAAGTTCAGTCCTCTCTCTGAGTTCCTGCAATAACTCCGCAGTGCTTATCCCTCCCACTGAGAAGGGCCTTTTGTGTGTATTATCCCTGGCTCTTGTGATGTTGTGTTTGAAATGCCGTGGGAATCAGCTGGGAGGCAGCTGATGATCCCAAGGCCTGTTTATAGTTGATTTGTGCCAAAAGGGGCCACTTAACCCTGCAAGAGCCAGGAAAACATCTCTGAGGTTTCACTCTGCCCTCCCCATGGGGGTGCCAGTCTGAGGCTGGGTCTGATCACTGGCTGGGCTGCTCCAAACGACGCTAGTGTCACGCAAACAGAACATTTCTAAAGGTGATGCTGGCAACTAGCGGTGACACTGACTGATCCAGAGGTGCCAGGCACCCCACTCGCTGGGAGCACGACTTGACTTACTGCATGTCATCTGGATCCACAGCGGTCAAAGAACCTGCACAAGAGCAGGTGTTGGTGGGAACATGACCAGCTCACACCCTTGACCCATGGGTCAGCCAGCTTGGTGACACCAGTCCCCTCCTGCTTTGCAGGTCTCAGAGGAGGTCAGCGCTGCCAAAGAAGCACGACCCCCACAGCAGCTCTCGTGGGCAGCGCAGGACGCTCCCCAAGCCCAGCCTGAGCTGCTGCTTTTGTCCAGAGGACCAGCTGCCTCCTTGGCACTGCTGCAGGGAGACAGGCACCTCTCACAAGGAACTGCAGCCTCCCAGCACCCTGGCCACAACCTTGGAACTAATAAGTTTTAAGCCCTGTGGTTAATGAAGCCAGCCTGACTCTGCACAGAGACAAAGCCTGAAGCCTGCCGCCAGCTCTGCCCGCAGCAAGCTGAACATGGCACTGCTGCGGGCTTGCAAAAAGCCTCCCTTGTGCACGGGGGGATTCAGCCAAACAAGGGGCCTCCTTGGCTGCGTGTCTCCTGGTGCTCCATAATTCATATTATTTGCTGGATTGTTCCCACTACCAAGGAAAATTTAACAAGTAAAAGCATCTGATAAAAATCTATTGACTGCAGTAAAGCACCAACCCAGCCAAACCAGTTGGTACGGCGTGACCTCTGCAGCCTCACTCAGTTTGCCGCCTAGAAAAACAAGTGCTGTATGGTACTTGCAATGCTGCCAGTGCAAAGGCTTTGATTAAAGCTTTACTGCGTTACCAAAGTGCAGTGAGATGTTTTGAGAGGCAAGTTTGGTGGCTTCCTTCCCCAAGCCTGGTTCCTTGTTGTGCAACAACACATCTCTAAGTCTCCTTGGCATTTTGTGCTTCTCTTTTTGTGTTTTCAGGTCACACTGCTCCCCTTGCTGCTGGCCTTAGCACTAAGGTCCTGACTCCTGTATTCTGGCGACAGCTCTTCTGGCCAGGTACGCAGCAGGGACAATGCACCTTGTTTTTGCCGAGGAACTCCGTGAGAGAACAGCTTTTGGACACTGGTGGCTTCCAAGTCTTACAGGATTACTCACAGGTGGTTCAAATCTTGCCTTGGAGGCAAAATCTTGCCTTGAGATTCAGTTTCTGCCAGGCCACCAGTCTGTGGCACTGTTCCCACTGAGCGGAGCAAAACTGAGGTGGCTAGCCAGGACATCTGCCCTAAGTATTTTTCCAGCTTTGATCATGTTTTTCTGATGGTCCCATCACTTTGGTCTAAACCAGCAAGGATCAGGAGCATATAAGGACAAGTCTCCTTAACACCTCAGTCCCTGCCTTGGATTCAAGGCACCACTGGCTTCCCAGGGCTTCCCCAGAGCAACATCTGGAAGTCACAAAGCAACATTCTTGGTTTCAGCGATGGTGTAATCAGTGCTACAAATTCTTCTGTCCTAGGAGGAGGAGATGCCACGCAGACCGACAGCTCTTCCAGCTTATGCTTTCATCCCTGCCTACATCCAGCTATCCTGCCTCATCAATGTAAGGATAAGAGAGGTGCCTACCTTTTCTTGTGTGACATATCCCTAATCCCTGTGGGAACCGGACTGTTCTACTGCCTGCAAAGCTGCAGGATGCCCGAAGACACGGATGACTGGTAGAGCATCTGATGGGCAATGCAAGGGTTTGCACTGTGGAACAGGGTCATACCTAACGGCCTGTGATGGAAAGCTGGCCTGGGCCAAGATGCAGCGCACAGATACTTGTACAAGTAACTCTGCCCACTGAGTGCTGGATCTTTTGCAGTGGGAGGCAGAGTCTGGTACAGCCTATCCACATTTGCTGAATTGCTGCAGTGCCACTTTCCTCCAGCTATACTTACCTTTTAACTGACCTCATGCAATGTTTCCCAGCCACTCTTTCCTAGGTCCTGGGAAACTGTAAGTTTTATTCAAAGGTCTGCTGAAGGTTTCTCCTCTAACCATTGAAATTTCTAGCTTAATCCAAAGCTTGCTTTGACCCCAAGCTAGCATATCGTCAGCATGGGCAGGTGGTCAGGAACTGCAAGCACTCGAGCTATAACAGTGGGGACCCAGGCACTCAGCACTGCTAATACGAGCATGCTGGAGTGCTAATCAGATCGGTTTGTGAAGCTTGAGTGTGGTTTTGCAATGTGACTCCTCTCACTAGAACTCACATCGGTATTTAAAACCATTTGCTAGCCAGCTTGCAACCCCAGACCTTATTCCTTTGGTCCAGATGCTGGTCTCAGCACCCAGCTTTGGCTGGGATCTTTAGGCAACTAGAGCAGATCTCAGAATCTCAGCTGCTTCACACAAAGCGATGAGTTGATGGGAATGAGAGGTCATGGCTATGAGCAGGACGGCTGGTCCTGTGACTGACCCCACAGAAACATGCAGAGAGGAGGAATGCTGCCAGCTGGGCCTGGCACTGGTCATAACGGTGGTGCTGGAAGGGCTTCTAGACGTGCCTGCTTACAGCGCAGAGAAAGGGAAGAAGCTTGATAAATTGTTCCCAGTGCACTGCTTGTCATTGACATCAGGATTAACTGCACAAAGCAGGACAGTGTGGTTTGTACCCGTCAGCCCACCACATCCAAAGGAGTTGCTCTAAATGTGCACACAAGTGAGCGAGGGGAGCACCTTACACAGCAGCAACACAAAGTGGCTTGTGGAAACACGTGTCATTTCCAAGACCTTGGCATTGCCTGGCGGAGCGAGGGAGCAGACTGCTCTGAACTGCTGCCCGAATTGGGATCTAAACCTCCACACACTGCCCAGACTGTGTACTTCATTCAATACACGTTCTGTTTTCACCTCTCCTTCGCATCTTTTACTCTGCACACATCAGAAATCTATGCAGACAGGAGGAGGAGCACTGAAAAATGGGCTCCTTAAGTTAGGCTCTGTCGATACTGAGGGCACTGAAAAAAAGTAACTCGCTTCTGGTTTTCACGAATGCAAGTACTTTTTTGAGATGATGAAAATATCTGAAGCCATTTATTTGGCTTATGATTTACTGGCCTCAGGAGCCTGATTTTATGAACTACTTTTTTAAGCTCAGCAAAAGCTCTTATCATCAAAAGATTGACACAAGGGTCCTCCACAAAATGCTTGTGACGTGGTAGGGCGTGAGTCACCATCAGTGTCAGATGCTGCCAGCCCTGACCCCTTCACTTCAAAGGCTCAGTATTTACACTGCTGCCTCCTCAACACTGCTCAAGCTGTAAAGGGGCAGCAATCCTGTACCCACACATCGGTTGTCACTGGGTAACAGGTGACCATGGCTCTCTCCTGGAGGCTTCTGGGCTAAAATACATAATCATTCTTTAGCTTTCTGAACCTGCCCATGATGATGAACAGCCTCCTAGAGGCATTGAGGGAAAGAAACATATTCTGGCTATTTCTAGATGTAAGTACGATCCAGTTCCCAGCTGAAATACTAAGCAGTGGTTTGGAATCTGCCTCCTTCCCAGACAGCTCCTGGAGATGCTCACAGCCTGGACTTCCTGGACCTTCCCAAGATTTTGGGGCGAAGGAGCAGAGCTGGTGATGGGCAATACCAACTGCCCTCAGCTTCCTGCAGAGGGACTCCCCTTTCCAATCAATCCCTCCTTAGAGAAAGGCTGGGGCTACAGCGCTATTTCCGGAGAGCTTGCTCCCAGCAGTACAAACCACATGCTTACAGAAACGTTGATCCTTTTAAATTAACAAAGTTATTTCATTTCTGTCAGCACCCTGCTGTTCCTTTGAGACTATGCTAAAATGTAAAGCTTGCCCATTAATTACTTCAAATGTCAAGGTTTAATTACAATGCCTCCAAGTTAAATTTCAAGCCAGCCAATCATTCAGAGCCATCCAGGAGACAGACACAGCCATAGCAAGTCAATGCTTCAAAAAAGATGATGATGATGATGATGATTAATGTTACTGACTTCCCAGCAGCCGTATTTCATCTTTCAAATACAGAGCATGCTAACTGGAGTGTGCAGAAGCCGGTGGTGCACATACCTAGCCGCCTGTGGGCTGGGGTATGCCACCCAGACCAGAACTGCAAGAGTGAGTCTGCGTTCCTGCAAGAAGAAGAGGAATAAACCCAGGCTTCGTTACATAGCTCCAGAGAAAACACGCACCCATCCTGCTGGACGAACACCCTTCCCCGTGGGTGAGGTAAAGGCACGTTAAAAATCAAATTGCATGTGAGCTGGTTATCACAGCACACCTGAAAATCCTCCTGTAAGCAGGCTGGATTCTCAGCCATTTTTGAAGCCAGAAATGAAGATCATACTTGCTGTTTGTGGTGCACCATGCCAACTGGCATGTCAGTGTTCCTATAGCAGTATCCTGTATTTTTGCCAGATTTAGAGTTCAGAGATCATGACTTCAAACACAAGTTAGAAGCTACAGTGTTGACGTGGCAAATGACCAAACTTAAAGCTGGTAAATAACTTTTGGCCCTTGTCAGCCACGAATGTGTATGAGGCTCAGTTACAAAAGCATGACTGAAGTCCTGGGTACCAAGAGAAAGCCCCTAAAACCCACCAGCTTTAGATTTCGGCAAAATCAGGTGCTGGAAAGCGCCATGGAGATTAGTTGCTGGCTGTGGTTATTTCCCAGGAGGACAAAAGGAAATGCCTCTCCACAGCCTCCACATCTGGCTGACAGCACGCTGGACCTGTGATGCACATCCCTGCGGTGCTGCAGAGCGCAGCCTTGGGCTGAAGGTTTCAGAGTCTAATTTAAATGGCACCGGTCCCAGTTTCCCTTTCAAAGCTGTGGCAGTCTGAGAGAACTGGAACAGTTGGTCAGTCAAGGTGATAAAACAGCTGCTAAATGAGAGGTCCCAGCACACGTTGTCTTGTCATCAACTCTGCCAGAATATAAAAGTTTCATCTTTCTGACAGGGCTTTCAGTGGTGAAGGAGGATGAAGCATCCAGACAAAGCATCTCCTGATTTGTCCTGGGGACTGTAGTCCTGCAGTTCTCTTAGATGCTGTGTCTGTGTCAGAAACTTACACTTAATTTATATTGTCTTAATAATTAACAGTCACATGTATTAACAACTAACATAATTTAGAAGGCCGCGGCATGTTTTAATTTTGCGATATTTACTGGCTTCCTTAAAGCCCCAGCTCTGGAGCCACGTTTCAGCAGGGGGAAAAAATTTAGTACTTTTTGAAAACTTAAAAATTGTTAGGAATTGGACATCAGAAGAATATTCAAATCTAAGACCTGCTGAAAAGAGGATCTATGACTTCTAAGCCAGCTTCGTGATTTTTAGGGACCAGTTCATTATTTTCTAAAACATATTCTTGTCAAAGCCGTAACTTAGCTCATAAAACTGTTTGTTGTTCTAGGGATAATAACACATCCTGGGGTTAATGGATTCTGTAACCTTCTATGTTTCGGTTATTTTTAAAAATCAGTCATTGGCAGTCAGCTGGAGAGTGCTTCATTAGTAAACATCCCCAGAGAGCAGCACTCTTAACACTTGATATCTTTTTGGCTTAGAGGATATGGCAAGGACATGAAGCTCCTCACTGCACCTTGGAAATGAGAGGACAATGACAGAGCCTAAAACGTACCGCGCAGCATCCTGCTGCCTGCTGCTGCCCTGGCACAGGGTCTCCCCCGTCCTGTTCTCTGCCCTGCACCACTGCCACCAGGACCGGGGACTGGGGCAGGTCTGACCTGCACCCTGCCCTGCCCTATCACCAGCTGCACGTGCAGTTAATTTTTATTTTTCATATAAAGCAATACCACAATTTCAACACTAAGTATTAACACGTTCAAATGGATTTTACGATTTTGTAACGATGTTTGAAAGCAGAGGGTTATATTCTTGACTAGCGTGATAGTACTTGAGAGATCAAAATCAACTTTATTAACATCACGTCTTACATAAATATCCATATATATTATACCTATATCTATATGTACAGATCAGGTTAAACCCCATTTCTTTAATGCGTTGCAGATCCTGTTTCCCTTTTGGGTCAACACATGTTCCTGTTCTTTGTGGAAAACCTTGTTATAACTTCTATGCCAACATCTAACTTTTTAATATATATTTTTTCCAGGAGACTAATTAGTGAAATATATATGGCAAATATGCATCTAAAGAATGCATACATACATGATATATGTCTACACATACATGTGCAAATAGTATTAACATATATTACTGGGGTTTTACTGGCTAAAGTATAATGAATTAATCTATCTCTGAAGAAGACACAACTGTTCATTTGAAAATTAAATAAACATTTTAAAATCAAATGGATAATAAGGATAACCAAAATTAATTTTTGAGAACAAGTTGTCTCAAGGTTTTTTAAACTTTCTATAAGAAGTGCTTTTCCCCAGTGTGAAGTACAGCAGGCTTCTGAATGATTTCAGCTCTAGTCAAGGAATCAGTAGCTGGTCATACACTCATTTCTGTTTAGTTGCTGACTCCTTGTCATCTGTTAATGATACCAAGGCGTCTAGCTTTTCTTAGCTAATTGCACTGCAAAAAAGGAGCTCACGTTACAGACAATCCAGCAAAGGCTAAAAATGTAAACTGCATTTAGAGTCTTCTGGCACCTTTTTTCACAGATCCATCTCCTTGTATGGGGATGCTAATGTGAACGAGAAACAGAGGCTAAAACAGTACTAGGTGCAGGATTATGTACTCAGCTAAAACAGGTAAGGATTTGATATCTTTGGATCTTGTCCATGTCTTACTTGAGTAAATCAAGTGTCTGTTTCTGAAGAAACAGTGGTGAAAGCAAAAGCTAATGCTTACTCCTAAAGTGAACAATGTATATTAGTTGCAGCCATTTATACCACAACAGGTATGAAGTCACTGTCACCCTGTCAATAATGTTTACTGTCTTCTCCACAACCATCTAAACGACAATCCTAAATGTGAGGTACATAAGGTGTATGACTTTATTTTCTGAAAGCCTTATCTTGCTTTCATTCAGTCGTGCTAGGAGTCTGTCAAATCAGACCTGTACCAGCTAATCAGTGTTCTCGTTTGAAAACTGATATACAGCTCTTAACAAACCTAAACCATGTCACCTGGCAGTCTTATTCCAAACAAAGCAGCGGCACACTCTTTTTGCAAGAGGTGAAAGGCATCTTACCAGAAAGACAACAGCCTAGGTAAAATTGTGTCTCCAAATCACAGCTATTCTGCAAAGCAATTGAGTCAGGAGTGAAAGTACCAATAAAAAAACAATGAGCCAGATGAAATGGTTTGCCACTTACAGGAGAAACAGGCAATAAAAATAATCTCTCCCTCTTGGTTCAATTCCATTCCTTCAGCACAGTTTGAATATAATCTAATATAAATGTGCCCTTTCCAGGGCAACTGTTCTTATAGAGAGACTCACCTCAGCTTGATTTAAGTGTTCATTTTCAGGCCAAGCACCACGAGAAGCTTTTAAATATGACATTAATGTGAAAAATGCCAAAATAAAAATGGTTCAGATATAAATAAGTTCACCGACCAATAGAGGGCAAGGTACAAATAGTAAATTGCAAAGCTATATGGGTCTATGGTGTGTAATGAGATAATTTTGGTAATTGAGAGTATGAGAAACAGAGAGCCCTTAAGGGAACAAGACTAACTTAAGACAGCTTTGGTCTCTGCTCGTGTTCCTCAGCCCCTTCTCCAGGCATGGAGGAGGGGGGATGCCCTGTGGTGATGGCAAATGTGTGTGCAATTTGTTGCTAAGAAGAGAAGCCCTCATTAGGTGAACTGGATAACGGCAAACACACCTACCCAGGACCTCTAGTACATACATGCTAGTGCATCAAACACAGCATTACCTTCAGTGAGCATTATCAACCCAAACCTTGCCTGCACACAAAAGTTGTAACACTTTAATTATCATGAACTATACCAGTATTCCTCTCCTAGCATGAACACTGTTACACAAGACTAAGGATACTGCTTGTACGCCAGTGTCGGTGATACAAGCCGGGGAACACATGAGACAGTAGAAAACCACTTTTATAAATGGTTTCACAGGAAAAGCAAATGGAGATATTGGGCCTCTGGGCCTTAAATTCAGGCTTCCAGGGAATTCACAGTCATTCCCCTGACACATCTCTGGAGCAGACAGGAATTGCCTGGATGATTTTTTGAACCTTCTTTTGCGAGGCTGCCCATGTTCGGATGATCCGAGCATGTACACAAGCCACCTTCTGCCTGGCAGTCACGCAGCCATTGACTGCAGCAATGAATGACGGAAGAGTTTGGAGGTTACTGGGCTCAGTGTCCTGCCCAGAGCAGGGAAAACTTCGAAGTTAGGGTCAGTCTGAGCCAAGAGGTGACATTAGCTTCAGCTCGGTGCTCTGTAATGCAAGATTAACAGGAACTGCTGCATGTCTGCCAGGCTTCGGGTACGGCTGGGGCAGGCATGTCACTGTCTGCACCTCACTGCATCGATGTGGCTGCTATCTCCTAAGAATACACTGCAGGGTTTTGCAATTTTTAGCTCCTAGGCTAAAGAGGGAAAGATCTTGGCAAAAAACAGACGAACAACAACAAAAAACCCCACCAAACCAAACAACCAAGCAGAGGGACAGAAAGGGCGCTTGTAACACAAGGCACATGTAAGCCACAAGAGGCTAATTCCATGGCAAACTACCAATTTGGAAAACAACTTTAACAGCCATTATTAGATCCTGTGCTATCCTGGCACAAACAAAAAATGTGGAACATGGAATGAAAAGGTTAAATGCTGCAAAACTGCAATGGCACAAACCAAGGAGAGATAATGCAAACTTGCCATGATTAGAAGAGGGATAAACACCACCTAGTTTTTCAGCAAAAACATGGGAGCAAGAAAATCCTTCAGACAAGGAGAAAATGCCACTAAAATCAAACTGCAATACGGAGACAGGTATTGCCTTTTGCAGGGTGGGACAGGGTCCTCTGCCATGTCTCAGGCAGAGTGAAGGAAGGAACTGAGCTACAGCAAAGTGAGGTAAATTGCAGACAGAAAATATCTGCCATACCCTCACTGTAAGACTAATAGTTCAAGAAAGCAACAAATGATAAAAGCTGCTCCTCACAGCCCTCAGAGAAGAGCATTAGGTATCTTTCCTATCACAATCTACTCTGGAGCATGCTGAAGCATTGTGTTGGGGCAAGGAAAATTAACTAAACACGCCAGGGTGCAATGTCAAGATGCAGTTTGCACTGCTAAAGTAAATATGCACTTGGCTGGATGCTGTAAGAGAAACACTGATGTCAAATAAGGTCCTCTCACTTCTTATGCCTGATACCATCACTGACTATGCTCTCAGAAAACCCATCAATGGATACAGCAGCCAGAAGCACCTGGCTCAACTTTCATACAATGAAAGGTCTCGATTTGTTGGCATTATGATTCACTGTACATGCAAAGCTTGAAAGGCAGGCACCAGCGAAGGAAATCAGATGAAACCTAGCTGTGAAAACGTGTGTAATGAGAACGTCAGCTCCTTCCCCAAGGTTAACTAGACTTGTTCGTTGAATATATACAGCCCTCCGAGGCAAACTGCAAACGTTCAGTGCTAGTTCTCTGTTTTCACATCTGGGTGTAAAAGTGGAACGACCTTAAGAGTCAAGACAAACATGCAAGGGCTCTATCCAGGCCACCTATAAATCAGTCCTCCCAGTGACTAGTGTTTCACGTTGTGATGGGGACAGCAAGTAATGGAGGCTTATCCAGGGAAGGTGCCACACGAGAAGGCGGTGTCTGGCAGCCCCATAGAGTGTGCAGTCTGAATGCCATCCTATACGCCTTCAAACCAGGCCCTGAGCTGAATCCTAGCTATTAATCCTAGCTCTTTCACAAATATCACAGCATTTAACAAGGGTATGCAAAGAGCACTGCAAAACAAGCAGAGGTGGCAGAGCTGTGCTCATTCCTTATACGTGCTGGATAGAATGGAAAAGGTTCAGATCCAGAAAAGCACCACGAATTAATCACAAGAGATAAATCCCACTAATGTCAATATGAATGTTGCAGCCCATTAATTTCAGCAGGAAGTTCAGAGATTAAATTGGTTGTTGAGTCTGGGCTCAAGTCCACTTAAAATAATATAAATGATTGGGAAGGCAATCAACTGCCATAAAGGTCACTAGGGCTTAGAGGTGCAGCAGCAGCCCATCCCTTACTCCTCCTGAGCAGCAGCTTTCTTCATAAATTACTCTGTAATGGTTGTAGACCCATAGAGAATGGTGCCAGCAGCTGGGAACTCCTGAGAGACTTTGCATGGAGAAAATTCCATGACTGAAGCAGGTAGACTAAAAACAGGGAAGAAAATAACATACATGGTTCCCTCATAACTGAGGTGGGATGGTTCTCCACGCACAAGTGTTTGGAGATGGGTCACGGCTGCTAAATAGTGCTGGAATTTTCTCTCTAGCTCTAAGAAATGCTTTTTCTTTTCTCAGCCTAGACTCTGTGTGTTGCTCTCCTCCTGGCTGTGTCACCAGAAGTCACTGCGTGAAGCTGGCTGTGAATGTGGGACATGTGCTCCAGCCAGGACAGCCTACCACTGCCCAGCCTACACAGGGCAGCTTACTTCTTCCCAAGGATTATCATGATGCTTACAAACTGTGTATCAGGTACGGCATGTTGATCCCCAAACCACCAGAGAGTTACACTTCCAGGAGACAACAGCCCCAAAAGAAGCCAGGGAAGACCTGGAAATTATATTCTCCAGCTAGGGACTTAAGTTGCAGGGCAGATTTTAGGAAATAACCCCAAACACTCTTCTCTGAAAAGGCCTTTCTACTGCAAAGTACTGATACCTCTTCGAGCCCATTTTATTCAACTCCCCTTCAAAACCGATACAACAGCCTACCCAAAGTAATGATTCTCACAAGAGACACTAAGCAGAGACTCCATGAAATCCACTTGTTTTGATCTTGGTATTTTGTTTGAGTAATGCTACCATGAAGGGCAATGAACGGTATCTGACCGTATTTAGAAGGGGACAGAACTATCATGCTTGCATTCCCTGACCTCCTTTGTCTGATGTTGGAAGGTGAGCTCTGTAACAAACACAGATCAGACTAGCTGTCCTACAAAAAGCACGTAGATCAACCTTACTGATAATTTCAAGATGTATTCTGTAAGCAAGGCAGGCTCTTATTTCCTGCAGAAATAAATACAACACAGACTAGAATATTACCTCCAGTAACGATATGAAGTAGAATATGCTTAAAGAAAATAAACCGGCATTATTTCCTTACATTTATAAGCCTCACTGATTCATGTATATTTGGTTAAATCCACTGAAAGAAGAAAGAGAGAGCAATTAAGGTACACAGTTTTGATTGGAAGGTCGTGTAAAATGACTCATCATTTTGTGTCTGCTCTGATGAGAAAACACAGCTGCAGCCTTTGCTGCATGTGAGCCCACACAGACCGAAGAGATGCTGGCAACTGCAACTGAGGATGGCTGTGCAGCCTTCACCATGGAAACCTTCTGTAAATGGGACAGGCCAATGGCATCAGGACAAATTCCTCCAGCCTTCTCTACCCGGGACAGAAAGGTACAAGGAAGTTCTGTTGGGATGTGTTAACAGAGAAGAGCATCCACAGCACATCCTCTTGTGTGAAAAACAGCTTGCAGGGATAGCTATTTTAAGTGTTTTATTACAGCAAGGCTTTATGAGATCTGTATCATTATATTGGCATGAAAAATATACTTTATGCCCTCCAACATTTTTGAACAAATATTCCTTTACTATTCTAAGCTTCCCACGCTGCTGGCAGAAAGTGTTCTGGAGAAATTCTACAGGGGATCCTGGACAAGTCAGGTGACAAATGCTGGGAGACTGCCACAGGAAGCATGGGAAACTATTATTTGTATTAACGCAGCTATATTAAGCTTTTCTTCTGCAGATCCCAAAGTACCTTAAAATGTTACAGCCCTTTTCACAGAGAAGAGAAAACTTAGACCCAGAGATTGAAAGGGTCATCTAGCAGGCCATAAAATGAGACAGGCAGCACCTCTGATCCCAGTGTCTTCCCTTCCCTTTCACCGAGTAGGCACTGGAATCTTCACCTGTGGGGTGGCTGCTGTGTTTAAGGAGATGAGAATAAGTACAAACATGATAAAGTGACCTATTTCTGCGGCACGCACTTATGTTTGCGTTAAAGTAGTTGCAGAGGTGGTTAGGAGGATAAAGTGGTGTGGGTCAGCCACAACTTTCCTATGATGTTAGATGCTAAGAATTGCATCCCAGCAGTTCTTGTTATATGTGACAACAGAGTCTTTGGGTTTCGACACTAAACAAAACCCCAATACCTGTTGAAATAACACCAGCCTGAGATGAAAGAGAAGTATCTGCAAAGAAAACAAGAGGAGACTTCAAAGCCCTTCATTGATTCTCTCATACTGAAATAACCATGTTCTGAGCTATCACTCCATATCTCCATCTATTTTGTGTTTAGATACCACAACCACCACAGTGTCTTCAAGCGTAATTAACTGACACTGAAATTCCTTATGCTACAGCCATCTCATGAAGGTCTCAGAGGCTGGCACGCATCCCCGTACATTACTCACTGTAACACAAGATGTCAACATCCTAGTGCAAGTGCCCTTCTCACTGTCATTATTTCAGAGCAGTCACTATGCATGTTGCCTGCACTGACAATGGACCACGCTCGGCCTTGCCTGGCTGGGTCAATGATCTGTGACAAGCTGCTAGACCAGGGGTCTTGACTTGTTCTGGTTCATTGGTAGGAGGTGAAAGAATACCACACACTTCATATGACCTCTATGAAATTGCCAGATCCTTCAAGAGCTCTGTTAAAGCTTAATCCATGGTGATCAAATAGTAACTTTCATTAAAATATCCTAAAAAAAGAGGAGAGGGATTAGAAAGGACTGTGTGAAATCCCCATAACTGGCAAAATACCACTGTGGGATGTCTGAAATTTTCATTATTTCACAGCATAATTGCATCACCGTTGGACTTGGACACAAGGAAAGCAACCCCAGACAGCTCAGGTGATTGCTGCATTTTTATTAGAGTGCACATACAGTCTGTAGGACATCTGTTTACTCCTCCAGGGTCCCTCAGAGTCAGGAAAATAGTTTTGTCATATCAGAAATAGCTTCCTGCTTTTTGTCAAACATCAGGAGAAATATGCCTGTGTGATAAGGTAATGTTTGAAACACAACTGTAACGTCAGCAACCAAGGGAGCAATGTCAACCTTCATATGGATCTCATGGCTCAATACAAGAAGCGTTACTATCCAAGGAGAGTCTCAGAAGTCGACAGGTTTAGGTGCAGTGTCATTTTCTTACCAGCTGCAGGAGCCTCTTAATGATATAGCTGTGCCAGCAGTGTGAATTTCTTGGGAAATTCAGGTGGTAGTGAAGTGTACCCGTAGTACAAATCTGGGAGGAAACAAGGGAAATAGCACATAATTTTCTTGTGTAAAGTCTAGTGAAAAACGAATTTGCTCTAACATTCTGACCCCAGATTGTTCTGTGGAGTTCTGGGTGCTGTACCAGTGCACACCTTGTCATGGTTTCAATAACTGTAGCTGAGAAATAGACAGGAGTCACCATGTTGTTGAAACCCACAGAGATAAACCAACCTTAAGCAGAGCCTCAGGCTTTATGAAGACTGTACCCCATCCCTGGGGCATGTACATCCTCTTGTGACTGCGCAGAACCACGACCGGCACATCACTGAATTCCTTCAGAACTAATGTGATAGCAAACAGAATGGGTGCAACATTGATGGGGTGACACTGAATAACATGGATATAGAAAACAGTATCTACATGGTATTGGCAGAGGGTGATTGCTGGTCATTGAAGTCAATGAGAATGTTCTTGACATTAAGGGGTGGGCCAGTGAAGAATTTGTTCCTTATCTTTCTATATCCTAGGTGCACACACACATATCAAATTTATAACCTTGATCTAAGGACAAAGCTGAAAGAGCCTCTACAGCCTTGAAAGCCCAAATTGCACTGCATGGCAGATAAAATTCACTGCATTTGTAAACTGGGCTGCCTTGTCACATTTAGTACCAAGCCTTTTGTAATGTGTAAGGATATAGCACCCCAAAGCCTCGTGCTAAAAAGCTGATACCTTGTTTAGTGGAATTTAGCAGACAGAGCTCAACTCTCATAAATGACAGAACCCATCAAAGAGAGCTTCTAAAGTAAATACTTCCTTTTAGCAGGGTCTTATCTCTGCACTGGCAGATCGAAGAGCACTCTTGCACAGCTGTACAGTGTGCAGGCACTACTACTAGTCCTCTACAAAATGGACTGGCTTGCTTGTTGACATGTGAAACTCATGATGAAGAGTTTGGGTATTTTTAATAAATGGATATCTAATGTTAGGTTATTGTTTAGGAACCTAAACTAATACAGCACACAAAAAGCTCTGCAACACCCAAGGAGTCCAAGTAATGGGACTTTTCAAAGATACAAATTCATTTTATCAGCCACCAAAAAGGGGTGACACAAAAATGTGTTTGAAAACGTTTCCAGGAACTTCATGTGCCCTGGAATACTCATGAGCCAGCAACACTTGTGATTTTGTAAAAATACTTTCCATTTGAAAATTTTTTTTCTGTGCCTCCATTGCCTAGTGAAAAACACATACACACACACAAAAGACCAGCCAGAAGGAAATGGCAGTACTTCTTATACCTGAAGTGCTGTCAAATATACAACATCAAGCTTGAAGATGGCATCCTTAGGTCACTTCTAAAACCAGTAATTTCCAACAAAGGTTTGATGTTGAAGGAATAATGTCACATCTAAGAGATTATGAAAGCAATATATTGTGTTCCTTTGGCAGAAACAGAAACTACCCACTTGCTAGCCTATCTCAGCAACTTGATGCAGGATTTGTTATAAAAAGCCTACTCTGCTGACAGAGGAGAGATAACCACTGTAAAAGGACGAAGAGTTAGCTACTGTTTACTTTCAGGTTCACTGGGTACGTGATCTGCTCTGTCCTCTCCTCTTTCATTCTTCCTGGAGTGATGGCTGGAATGCTCTGCTGCGAACAAAAAGCATAAAGGGGATCACAGGGATCAGGTGAATCTCAGGCCACAAATGATGTTACATAAGCAGGAACGTCAAGGTGATGGTATCAGCATGAGTATTTTATCCTCCTCCTGCTTTTGCTTTGATCCCTGGGCAGTCTCCAGCAAACTGGGTCAGGGATCCCTTCCCTCTGTCTTCTGGGATTCAATGGGCCCTTCCACCAACCCAGACTCTCAGCACCCACAGTCTCCAACTGCTGCACCTTCTCCACCCGCCTGGGGATTAGGACAACACTGCTGTCCCCTTCTTAGAAACAAGGCACAGAGGAACAGCCAGCCTGTTGCAGAAATTCTTAATTGTGTTTAATTGTGTTTTGGCATTTGACTGTGAGCTCCATCTCAGCATCACTTTCTCTTGTCTCCCTGGTTTCAGGTGTGAGTTAGGCACTTAGGTACCTCTGGCTTCTGGCATAAGTGACTCCTTCAGTGCCATGTGCAGACAACATGGAAAGCCTAGATCCTACACTGTCATTCTTGGGCTAATTTAGAAGGAGATCCTGTCATGAAAAATCTTCCTTTTGAGATTATGTGCCTTACAAAATACTAGTAATATAACCAGAAAGCAGAATTTTCTTGCAAGACTGTGTACTACATTAAAAAATGTGTATGTTCGAAGAAGAGAGGAGAGGTTAAAAAGCAGAATAAGACTTCAACTAAAAAGAAGCATGCAGTGTGGTATTCAAAAAAAGCTCAGCATCAGCTTAACACTGCTTTCAAATTTGTCAAAGGCAGGGAGAAACTGAAATAATTTTAGCCATTATTCCCCATTAAGGCTACATCTTCATGGCAAAAAAGGAATGTTTTTACACTGAATTAGTTATCCAGCTTGAATCAGGCACATATTGTGCATACACTTTACCCACTTCTTACTTATATGCCTTTCTTCTATGAAGGCTCTACTTCATTCAGTCCACAAGGCAGAGATGCAGAGGAACTTACTGACTCACCAGGTCGGATGAGTCGTATTAGTTCTAAGTCAAAAGCACAGAAGGAATCAAAGTGCCTTTTTCAAGCAGAAGAACTCTGCCAGAAAGAATGGCAGGAACAATGCTCAGGAGAAAATTCAGCCTGAAGACTGAGTAGGAATACTATTAAGTTAATCAGAAAAGCAAACAGCAAGATCTGGGGGAAAGAGGGGAAGGAATTTTTGCATTACCCTCCCCATCGTTGTGGGGTTTGTCCATTTCTAGGCACTTGGACCACAGTCCTCCGCCCCTCAAAGTCAATCGTAAACCCTCCCTTTGATGCGCTGATACAGGGTCTGGCTCTGCATAGCAATTTATGCCTCGAAATATACAAGTTAATTGATCTTTCCAGTCTTGGTGAGGCAAGAGGTGCCTACATGGCCCAAAGACTACTGATCGGGAAACTGAAAAAGAAAGAACTGACTTTTTCCACATCACAAAGTACAACCTTGGCAGAAGTGGGAGGGGTTCAGAAAACTGTAGGGTGCAGATATCCCAGTTCTGAGCTCAGTCCATGCATAAACAGATCATTATTTTTAATGTGTGCTCCCAGTGACGCTGACAGAAGGGTTTTGGGATCTGATGACTGCATCCTGGCAGTTCCTCTGACAGACTTGGCGCTCCCCTCCCTATGCCATTCATTCACTTGGTAGTAGGAGAACGGTTTCAGGGTAATGATGAGATACACAAAAAAGGAAGCAGCCCTGCAACTAAGAGAAAGGAGAGAAAAAAATTGAAGTGAAGCAGGAGCTAACACACCAAGTTACCCAAGTGCAGACAGTGCAAGAAACTTCTCTATGTAGGCTAATCAGATAGCAGATATCTTTGTTTATACAGTCTGCCAGATACATCCAAAATAGACATCTACAAATTATTCTCCCGTCTAAAATGAGTGCAATGACACTCAGCTGTGCAACTATAATTTTATTTTACAAACACTTGGAACTAAACTCAGCCTGGTTGCATGTCAATACACAGTATCTGCCACGAAGGGTCCTCCTAGAACTGAAAGAACTGAAATGGGAGCAGTCAGCCTCATTGCAGTCTGAATTTTTTCAGCAGTGAAATACAGGGACCTTAATGAGAAACACACTCTGCCCTGGAAAGGACAACTGGGACATGTTGTCAGCTAGGACATCAGTAACACCACCGAAAGGCAATCATTTGGCAACACATGAATTCATAGATGGCAGAAGAGCTATCATCTGCTGCTGTATTTAGAATAGGAAGTAATTGTTGTAGGGTTTGTTTGTATTTTTTAATAGCAGCCGATATAGATAGTTAAAACCACAGAACACAGCAGAAAAAAAACCCCTCACTCTAATACCTTTCTCTCTTCTCAGATATTACTATACAGTGTAGATGGTGCCATCAAATCTTGGCTTGCACGCAGCAAAACCTGCACAACAGCCCATATAAAAAAGAGGGACGCTCTGAGAAAGGGACTTCATTCGTTAACGTTTATCATTTATTATGCAACTTGACTGAATGTTAGCCACGTGCCTGTCAATCTCATCCCTCTGCTGTGCTGGCACACGTACACACAAAGGAATGGCAATATGTTCTTAGTCTTTTCTGCAGTAGCCCACCCTAGACATAGAAACACAGAGGGCATTAATAGCAGAGATGATAGGTGAAAGAATCCCATTTGCTGCAACTTTCTGGAGTTTCCAGTGATTTATGAGTTGTTTCAGCAGATGGAGCCATTGCAGTATACACCATGAATTGCAAACTAGGCCAATTCACCACGTTCAAAGGAATAAAAGCTTCTGCCTGCCATGGAGATATTTTCAAAAGAACCCTTAGCTGTATCCAGGCAAATGTGTGTCACCCAGGCAACTACATGCTCTTTTAGCAAACGAAATGGCTTGCCCTGAATCTCCTAGGACTGATTTTTAGATCTATAGGATCATTAGTAGTTACATATTTGTATCACAACCTAAGCTTATAGTTTTAACACGTATTTGAAAGCTGGCAGGTCCACAAATCATGCCATTCAGTAATTCTGGTACATAAAAAACAGCCTTTACTGTGAATAATCAGCCAGTTTGCCTTACTGGTGCCAAAATCCATTTCTTTAAGGCTCAGATGTTACTACCACAGAAATGGCATATAGCTGCAATTGCCCAATTGTTATGTTGCAGGATACCCCTGGCTGATGGAGTGAGGCTTTCAGAATATTTACACACATATATATTGAGGAAAGTATTATAAATAAGAATACAACAATTCAAGTTTCCAGAAATACATTAATTTATGACTCTTTAAACGTTCTAGGAAGATAACTATGATCATAAACTTAAGCATAAAGCAACAAGAAATTCATGGTACAATTAGAATTTGAGATAAATGGATTAATAATCTCCTGCTCAAGCATCTAATTAAGAAGAAGCTGCATTCATCAAAGGCTTCTGTTGACTATACATTACTGAAGGGGAATTGGGATTTAATATCTCCTTGGTATGCAAACTCATTACCATTTTCCCTGATGGAGGCTACACACATATACAAGGGACAGAGATTATTACACTTAATACAGAAAGCCAGAATGCCTTCAAGAACTCCATTGCTCTTATGTTTTGCATGCTGCCTAAGACCCGCTCAGAAGCTGCACAAGAGTAACTTAGCAAGCCTGCCCCACACACTTTTAAATGCTTTGTAGTTTTGAGTGTTAAAGATAGTACAGCAGCTCTTCTGCGGTGACAGTCACATCAGTTCTGGGCCATGTTGCCATTGTACTGCTGGGCTGATGATAAATCAGGGTAATTTAATTGGGAACCCATGCCTGACCTACTCAGAGCCTTCTATGATGGAATGACTGGCTGGGTAGATGAGAGTGGTGGATGTTGTCAACCTTGACCTCAGCAAGGCTTTTGACACCACTGTCTCCTGTAACATCCTCATAGGTCAGCTCAGGAAGGGTGGGTTAGATGAGTGGACAGCGAGGTGGGTTGAGAACTGGCTGAACGGCAGGGCTCAGAGGGCTGTGACCAGTGGCAGAGTCGAGCTGGAGGCCTGTAGCTCCTGGTGCTCCCCAGGGTCAGGACTGGGTCCGGTCCTGTTCAACTTAGTCATCACTGACCTGGATGAAGGGCCTGAGCGTGCCCTCAGCAAGCTGCTGATGGGACAGAACTGGGCGGAGTGAGTGGCTGACACCACAGAAGGCTGCGCTGCTGTCCCGTGAGATCCGGGCAGGCTGGAGAGCTGGGTGGAGAGGAACCTCGTGAAGTTCAATGGCGAGTGTAAGGTCCTGCCCTTGGGGAGGGACAGCCCCATGCACCACTACCAGCTGGGGCTGACCTGCTGGGAGGCAGCTCTGTGGAGAAGGACCCGGGAGTGCTGGGGGACAGCAAGCTGCCCGTGGGCCAGCAGGGTGACCTCGTGGCCAAGGGGCCAACGGGATCCTGGGGTGCATGAGGAGGAGCGTGGCCAGCAGGCCGAGGGAGGGGATCCTCCCGCCCTGCTCTGCCCTGGGGAGGCTGCGTCTGGAGTGCTGGGTCCAGTGCTGGGCTCCTCAGTTCAGCAGAGATGGGGAACTGCTGGAGGGGGGGCACGGAGGGGCAACAAAGATGATGAGGGGATGGGAGCATCTCCCTGATGAGGAAAGGCTGAGAGAACTGGGACTGTCCAGCCAGGAGAAGAGAGGGCTGAGAGGGGATCTTCCCAACGCATTCAAGTATCTCAAGGGTGTCAGGAGGACGGGGCCAGGCTCTTTTCAGTGGTGCCCAGTGACAGGACAAGGAGCAGCGGGCACAAATGGCAATGCAGGAAGTTCCATCTGAGTACAAGGACAAAACTTCTTTACCTGAAGGGTGACCGAGCACTGGAACAGGCTGCCCAGAGAGGCTGTGGGGTCCCCTCTGGGGACTTGCAAAACCTGTCTGGATGCGTTCCTGTGCAGCCTGCTCTAGGAGAAACTGCGTTAGCAGGGGGTTGGACTAGATGATCTCCAGAGGTCCCTCCAACCCTGACCATGCTGTGATTCTGTGATTCTGTAACACTTGTAGCTCAAACTAAATCTCTCAGCTAGAGTTACAGCTTTCACTCTACAGATCACTACAGCAGGTAATGTTACGCTGAAAGCAAATTAAGAGGCCGCACCACCACACCTATGCTTGCTTTCAGCACCACAAACCTACAAAGGACATGAATGGCGTGTTTTCACATTATTCAGGGAGAGCTTGGCCTTATGAATAAATCAAGGGGAATCTGGTGAAATCAAGAGCTCACAAAACGGCTAGTCAAAGACAAACGTCAGGCATGCAAGGAATTTCTGCCATGTACTTCCACTACGGGCTGGAAGTCTAGCTTCTAATATATCATTCAGCCCCAAACTCCAAATCAAAGCCCTCTCATTGCACTAACTCCTGTGGTAGTTCTGGATTGAAACAGCTATTGAAATTGAGGCCAAAAAGCCCTTTTCTTTGGGGAATATATCTAAATTTAGACCCTAATCTTCAAATGAACATATGAACCTCACTGCATTACTAATGTTCTTTACAAATATATGATGTCTGAAAGGCATTTAATTTTCTTCAGTGTATATGTGGCAGACAGCTGGATTAAAAGGATGGATTCTGCTACAAATACCCATCACTATACAGAGCAAGCACAATTAATAAGGAACCAGTTCACCCATGTTTTTAAAATACCTTTCTATAAAACTGCAGGAAGCACAAGCAAAAGAGAAGCTGAAAAGAAGGAAGTAATAAACCATCAAGAAATAACTGTATTATACACTGGTGTGAAGACACTGTTGGTACATATGCTCAGAGGCTGGGCTAGGCTGAACTTGCTGGCAGCAATGGCAAACTAAAACTTCTTTGGGGATCATCAATCAGGCCACTGCAAGTTGGGAGTTGCATTTATGGGCTCAGAGGAGGTTACCTAGAACTGACACAGTGAAAAGATGAGACTGCAAGTAAGGCAAAGCATATTCCTGGCCAGCTGCTAAGCCATGCTCCTGAGAAGGTCAGACCTCTCTCATAAAGAACCTTCTATGGACGAGGTAAATTGCAATGACACTAGATGAAAAAGAGTGACAGAGACTCTATATGAATCTATGTTTATAAACTGCTCCTGTAGACTTGCCTGTGTAGTCCAGGGGTGGCTCTTTAAACCTTTTTGCACCAGCCTGCTGAATTAGGGAAGGGAATTAATACCATCTCTCTGTCATCTCAGGAGGCTGCGCTTCCATGAGACATTAACTCTGAAACCTAAACACTAATTTAAAGTCAATGTTTTTAAGGGTGTCATTCCCAATCAGCTTTGCAGAGATCGCTAACTGTTTTGGTGTAGACAGTCAGAATGAACCGTGATGATGCCATTACTTCCTCAACTAACTATTCAGAAGGAAGCTAAATGCAAGGGAAAATTTAAAAGTAGAGGAACATTATGCAATAAAAATGTAACCTCGTGCAGGGAAACAAGATGAGAAATGTTTATTAGAACAGGAGCTAAGCGTCTCTTTTCTAGTACTTCCAATGGGCTGACCTCAGCCAGCGGCCGAACACTCACCCTGTCTCTTCCTCACCCCTTTCTCCTGCAGGATAGGGAGAAAATAGGGAGAAGGTGAAAAGACTTATGGATCAAGTTTAATAGGGAAAGCAAAAGCAAAAAGAGGAATTAATTCACTACTTCCCATCAGCAGGCAAATGTCCAGTCGCTAACTGGGAAGTAAGGTCTTGGCATGTGTAACCATTGCTTGAGAAGACAAACACCACGACAATGAGTGTACCCCCTTCCACCTCCCTTCCCTGAGCTTTTATTGCTGAGCACAACACCATATGGTATGGAATATCCCTTTGGTTGGTTGTTCCAGCCATGCCCCTTCCTCATCTGTTGCCCACCCCCACTGGAGGAGGGAGCAGAAAAAGCCATGCCACTGTGCAAGCACTATGCAGTGGCAGCCAAAACACCGGTGCATTACCAACACTGTTTTAGCCACAAACGCAAAGCAGAGCACCACACAGGCTGCTGTGAAGAGTCAACTCCATCCCAGCCAGCCCCAGTACAATGCTTCATAATAAAATTATTCTTAATGTTTAAAGCCACAGTAGGCTTGAATGTAAAGGATGTTATAAACAACTTGCTGCAATTTTAAGCAATTGCATTAGATCTTTATCTTCAAGATTTGACTCACACATTTCACATCATTAACAATTTAGATATGCTAACCACCTCTGTGTTTCCACCCTTTGTGGAAAAGCAGCAACAAAATGCTGTGCACACCACGTTCCCAGGTGCATCTGAAGTGCTGAGGCCTGAGCAACAGGCCCTGAGCCAAAGCATCTCTAGATGTACCTGCCAAATGAACATTCTATATACATATATATATATGCACATTTTTAGTATCCAATCATTAGCAAAAATATGCATGATCATTAGTGAAAGACGTAGCTTAGATAGAATATAATCATAGCAATGATATAGTGCATCCTTCCTTGCTTAGAGGCAGGTAATCAAGGCCATGAAACCAGATACGTGGCCTTGTCTGCAAACCAGTGGTTAAAATCAAGTAGATAAGGGAAACTCCCTTGGTGTCCCCTGAGCCCTGGCCAGGCTTTGGTGGGATCTGAGAGGAGAGGGAAACCAGGCGTTTCCGCATTTGTAATTAGGTGAGCTTGTTTATTCAACTGTATAAAAGCTGGACCCTCTTGCAATGACTTTGGAGACCTCACCTATGAGGGGACACCCTGTGTAGGACTTCTCCACTGCCAGGACAGGCTCTCCAAATCCTCGCTGTAACTGGGGCTCCCCAGCACCTGCGGGTCTGGATGATGGTAGCGTATTAGGGCAACTGGTGATGTATCTTTCTTAACCACTATGGTCTGTCATATGTGGTAGCGATCAGGTGCACTACCTTGTCTTGTTCTATTCTTGCTGTATTATTTCACTTACTATTCTATTGCTTTAAATGTAAATAAAGATAAGCTCACCTCTTTAACTAGGTGTCTGATTCCTTTGTGCTGACCTCATCTATTGGCAAAACAGCATCTCAGTTCACCAGCCATTTTGACATTGGTCCAAACTGTCTCTCCTGAGACACACAAGTAGGTCTCACCTGGCTGAGAATTTAATCTCCTTCACTTGGCTCTGTTTGGAACAAAAATTTCAATCACATGAACAAAGCTCATCCATACAGGAAACCAGTAAGTCACAGCTACAGAGCTGTGAAAGCTTTCTTTGGTACCTCATGTCCCATCGACAATTACCACCTAACAGAGTTTGGCATCTACAAACTGTTGCGGAACTGAGTCTTGGTATGTGGAATGGGCACATTAGGAACCAAAACCCCCATCATGTTCCACCTGAAGTAAAAACAACTATCATCCAGTCTGACATCTCTATCAGAAAGCCATGAAAGTGTGGGCATTCAGAAATGAAGGAGAGAAACAACTCTGTACTGCCTACAAGTGTCAGAAAGGAAGTAAAGAGAAAAGCTAAAATGTGTATGACACATTACTTAATTCACTCAGAGGCGTCAGGATGGAGACAATCAGTCAGAAGAGAAGAAAAATAAAGGATTTGCACTGAAGCACCAAAGGAGGTTTTGATCTCTTTAAAGACTGCTAATTGTAATATTGAAAGATGCTATCAACAAAAAAACCCACCATTGGTGAATGGATATAACTGCACTTTCTGTAGTGGATTTACATCTATTTATGCCATGGAAATATTTGGCCCTGAAGTTCTGTGAGAAGGAGACAGATTTTTGGACTCCATATTTTGACAGTAAGGTCTGAAACCATCACTCATCTCAATGAGATTACTCTAGGTTTTCCAAACCTTCCCCAGTGAATGTGCTTTTATTTTACCAGCTCTGCTTGTAAATACAGGATTTAAAAAAAAGGGAGAAAATCAAAAGATAGGCAGTCTCTCCTAGAAGAGGTTAAAACCCCAAAAACCACAGCTGGGTTTGTGTGATAAAGCCTGCTACTGAGTGCAAACTACAAAGTCCAGAGAAAATACCTTATGGGGTTTTGTCACTTTCGAATGTAACATTCCTGGATATTTAGCTGATGACACTTGCATTCTGCTGACTCACTGGCAATGAGCTACACTACTTGCCACTTACAGGGGTGTTTAATGAAAACCAAGATAAAATTTATAGGATCAAAGAGTAGTCCATGCCTGAAAGAGAAAAGCTGTCAGATTTGAGGATTTGCTGTGGCAGGATGGTCTCAGAGCTACAGAGCCACTCAACAGTCAGAAAATGCAAGCTGCCTGTCTTGTCTCTTCTTCGCATTCTCCCCGCACTGTGAATCACTGGACTTCTTCCAGATGCAATGCTCAAAGCAAACTGCATCATCCTCTTAATCTCCAAGAGTTAATATCTCAGACTGTCCCCACACCACCACGTGGGATCCCTTGCCTGGTCTGGCAAGAGGTATTGGGTAAAGAGGGTGGATCCCACAGGACTCCACAGGCATCCTTTCAGCAGCTCAGAAAATGCTGCTATCAGCCCACCTCTTAAACGTTCCCCTCTAGTTCACAACAGCTACTTCTCTGTCTCCCGAAGATGCCAGGAATGTAAGCAAGAAGCTCTGGTTTTGCTCTGCTCCTCATGGACCTCCTAGTCGCTATTATACTAACAGCCTTTCCCACTGGGGCATAGAATTTTTGGTGTGCTAATTCCGACTATAATCACATTATATTAGTCAAATTCTTGGTATGTATTCAGTGTAACGTGACATTTATATAGCACTGCTTTACATAGAAGAATGAAAAAACACCTCTTCACAAGCTATGAGCAAGATTCTCTACTTCTTGACATGATGCAGTGTGCTCCACCAAGGTGCTGTCAGATTTCATTTCCTGTACGTGATCAGGGGAGAAACAGTTTGCATCTTCTCCTATTCTAGCATGCCTCAAAAACGTGAGACAGCCGGACCAGATATCCACAGTCCAGAAATGACAAGCAGCAGCCAAGAGGCAATCAGATGTAAGGTATTCAGAGATTCCGCTGGTCAAAGAGAGTAAGCCATGGGTCAAAAGGAGCAAACTCTGACAAAGCAAAGGGAGATTCTGTTCCTAAGAGCCCTAGAATATGAGCATCCAGCCCATCTAATGCTGACAGATGAAGGACTAATGCTGTTAACACTGACGCCATGGTTCAAAGAGCACAGGCAGCTGAAAACTTGAAATGCAGGTGACTGCCATCCTCTCCAGCTAGTGATCCTTAGTCACTGGTACAGACAACATGGCAAATGAAGGGGGAGGGGGGAGCAAGCCAGATAAAAGAAATATGAATGAAGAAATCAGTAGCATTCATGTTTTGCTAACTTACTGATTACACACAAGTGAGTTGATATGAACCTACTCTCCCTGCAATTCAGAATTCAAGCTCTTATTCTAGATCTTCAGAAATAAGTGGTTGTGTTTTCATTCAGGAACTCATTCACTTCATAAAACTCTCCAGACTAACGTAAATAAGAGTGAGAACCTACAATGAAGAAAATTATTATCAGGATACAAAGATAACAATATAAAAAATATCAGTAGTTAGATATTACAATTATTTATTTGAGTCTGAAAGACAAAGAATAATCTTTTCTTTACAGGGTAAAATTTGCAGATTTTAGTTTGCTTTTACTGGACATGTCCTGGATAGTTCAGAAAAAAAGCTCAACATCATTTAGAAAGTGAAGCTCATACAGCACCCCACCGCTGTATCTTCCTTTTGAACACATCACCAGTTTCCAGTTTTTATGTAATTTCTTTAAAAAAATATAATGCTCTCTTCTGTGCACAAAGACTGATTAATTAGATGTTTTTTGTCTCTGGACATTAAGCAGCCTTTTGCTGAATACTGTTGGAGTGCATGCAACTTAATTGGAAGAGCATAATTTCCAACATCTTCCTAGGGTATCTTCTGAGAATGATGAGACATAAGAAAAAGGAAATTGCTGATGTTTAATATTTTATACTGTAGAAAGGATTATTTGTTTTGCTCAGCAGCTTCAGTACTTTAAAGGTAAAAAAGGGTCTCCCTCTCAAGAATGAACGCAGTACTTTCATCGACTTCATGTGAGTGGATGTGAATTAAATCAAAATACATGTGGTTTTCTACTCACATCATCACAGTCACCCTGAAACACCAAATGTTTGCAAAGTCTCACCCCATTTGAATTTACTGCAGATACAGAACTCTATGCAGTAATCAGCAGTTTTCTTTATTTCCTGCTGAAGGTAGTTATCACAATTACCATTTTCCCACACTTCTAAACAAAAACAATAGTAAATTGCCATCTAGGAAACTCCAAATGGAAGGAACATCAACAACTGCAGCAGTATTCCCATCTAAATTATAAAAAAGTTTTAGCAACATGGCACCCCTACTTAAAACAAGAAGCCTTCATCAAATGCTGGCTTCTGATTTAACTTGTGACTTTCCACTTACCAGCAAAACTACCCAAGTTAAAAATATCTTGGAAATTGCTGAATCCACCCCCACATAATAACAGAGTTTCACACAGTGAAAGACGGCTGGAAAAAAATATTGAAGAGTTCAAGGAATGCTTCTGTTTTCACTTTGGTTGTCAAAAATGCTGTTTGCAATACCAGCTATAGCACCTGGTTTATCTTACCACTTCAGTACTCCTTTTTAATAGGTGCCTAAAAGATTTTGAAATGCATTGTACAAGCTGGACAGAGTCCCTGTTGACATTACTGCCTTCTGGCTAAGACACCCTTGGCTAGAAGCTGGAAGCCAGATGACCCTTCCCATGGGATGCCGGGTTACCCTAAATCCCTTCACTTCTTCTGTGGCTGCTCTCCTATCTGCAGAACGCAACACAATCCTTCTCCCTTCCTCCACATGAAAAGGAACGACAATTTGAGATGTAAATATGAATATGGTGTATTGTTAATAGTGTTGCTGAGTCTCTCATGTCTGCAGATAAACTGAACAGGAAAGTGATTATCATCTTGGTTTAACTACTGACTTGTGCTGCTACCCCTTTTCCTTCAAAAAATAAAGTTGTACTGGACTGCAGAATCTGCCTCTTGGAGAGCAGTATTTATTCATATAATGTGGCACTTATATCTCCTAGGATAATCCTACCGAAGCCAATTAGTTTAGTTGAGTTATATGGCTGTATTTGCACAACAAAGAGATTGCAAAAGCTTGTATCAAAGATACAGTATGACATTACTTACAAATAATAAATCCCACTGCTGCAGGGAAGTGAACTGATTAGGAAATGCAAATTTGTTGAGTGAAAGTTCCAGGAGGGAAAGGAATGATCTAAGTAGCATCAGAAGGCCCAGAGGTGTGGGTGAAGGGTATGTGCTATAACGTGTTGCCTTCTATCAGCTGGACGTCACAAAACGCAACGCTCTGCCTCAGAAGTGTGCACACCGCATGCCAGGGTTTTACTTGTGCACTCAGGGTCCTTCGACCAGGACTAGACAGTGAGATTCTGGCTCCACTGAAGTCAGTTGTCTCATCTAGGGATCTTAAGACAGCGAAAAACTTTGCCAGTATTTCTGATTACTTGATAACAAACACAAATTAAGTAAAGCAAGTCATACTATAATCCTGTATGGTAATAGAGATTCTGCATGAGGGGACAAAGGCTGAATATCAACCTTCATTTGTGCTGTGGTTTAGTCCAATATGAAGAGATTGATGATTTCTCTCTCATTGTGACCTTAAAAAGTAAGCTAAGAAGAGGTCACAAGGAGTGGTACTTGCTGCGCCCATCAACATCCTGCAGCTTTTCCAGTTGTCTTTCTTCATGTATTTAATGTTACTTAAATTACCCATGATGGCAGTATCAGCTAACTCTGTCATAACATCATATACAGATCCTGTCATGACGTGTTACATATCTGCTATAAGTTAGAATTAACCACATTTGATTAGGAATATAGTTATAGGAAATATTTTAGTGGAATTTGTGTTTGCATAGCAACTGACAGCTACTATGAAATCCTCTGTACAGCCCCGTACCAAGGGTCAGAATCACCTAGTAGGAATGCTTAGAACTTAGATAACAGTTTCATGATTGAATGCATGATTGGATACAGTGTTTACGTGTAGCCTAGGAGAATGTATTGAGATGTCAAAATGTAGAATTAATGGGAACTGGGGGAAGTCGAATTAAGCAACTCATAGTTACCTGCCAAGAAACAGTGAATGTAGGTAAAAGGTAATTCTGGCAGGGGGTATCGCGACCACCGACTCATGTACCACCTACCCGAATAATACCCCAGACCCATTTCTAGACCTTTCTAACCTTTACTGCGCAGAATTGGATATGGGAGGGGAGTATGTTAATGATTTTTGGGAAATACTATGTTTATGCATGATTACTTAATGAATATGTATGAGTAAGTCCTATAGAAGGTGTATGGTTTTGAAACTTGGTGTGCGTCGATCGTGAGATGACTCACTCGTGCACCCAGCCGTTAATAAAGAAGTGTCTGCTTATCTACATCACATTGGTGTCGATAAGTTCTTTATTCTGAGATTTCGGTAACAGATGCATTTCAGCAAATTTGCTATACATACAGACATCCTGCTCGGATCAAATGAGTGTCCCAAGAAGAAGCAGGTAACGTAATTATGCTTCCCTGAATTTATTAGAGATTAAATTGGCTGGATTTTGTGGTATTCAAGATTTAAGTACACAGATGGGATGTCATTTGGTTTCTAAGTTTTCATTCTTTCCCATACTTTGCAATCTTTTGAATTTATCTGCTGTACCTAGAAGTAATTCAGGTTTTCCCCATCACAGCTCAAACCTACTTCTGTAGTATTTTGCTGTCATTACTCAGCTTTTGGCATATGCCTTTGCCTCCTGCCTCTTTTGCTCCACCACCACCTTCTCTCAACATCTCTTTCCTTTTTTTCTTTTTTTCTTACAGACTTTTGATCCTTTCTTTAATCTGGTTATTGAGGGATTCTATTATTCTTTGTCTCTGTAAAGCTACAGGGTCTGAGTCCCCTCTCAGACTACTTCCACTAGTGCAGACATAAAGGGTTCTGACTTCACACAAACACAAGAGGAGAATGAAATCTCCAGTTTACAAATCCTCCAAGAACAAACAGGCTCAGTTATGCCACAGAACATTCCTTTATACTTTCAGGAAGGTCTTGGAATCTTATTTATGAAAATATAATAGGGTTTAGGATGCTGGGCTCATTGCTCATATTTTTATACTAAGACTCACACACAAGTGTTCAAGAATAAGAACTTGTCTAGTACCTTTCTCAGAATGAGAAGGCAAATATACTACAAAAAAAGAGTAGTTAGGCATAATTTTGGCTACTAAACCCATCACTCTTTAAAATCCTCAGACAAGAACAATTCTTTGACTGGTTTTTCATTAAGTGTAAACATCTTTCCCTTTGTGTTCTTCCCTCTTTGCCTTAGGCTTTCTTCACCTCTGTGCCTTATTTCAGTATCACATGCTACAGGCTGAGACATTGGGACACAGGGAAAAGGTGCTTTTCTTTCTTTTTCCAGATGTCTTACTTCTGCACCCTAGAAAAAGAGCATAATCCATTTGCATAGTTCTCTCCTCTTGCTCACAGTGCAAGCTTTCTCATTTAGCATAGAGATTTGTTTCCTAAACCTGATTAAGCAGGTCGTATTTTTACTAATCCAATTCAACAAATCATAATTTTATCAGAACTGCCCTTTAGAAAGCTTTTGGAAGTTGCTCTAACTCATTTGGAACATGTGCACGCATAGATGGATTTCTTTTCCAAACAGAAAGACTTCATCTCTCATTAAAAAAAACCACAAAACCAACACAGGACAATAGTTAACATTGCTAACTCTAATGTAATGTCTATTTTCTGAACCATAGATGAAAATTCAGCATCTTAGAAGAAAAGATCTTTTACATTAAATCTCTTTTCAGTAGCATGCATTTTTCCCTTACAGCTGTTGTCACTGTTTAACATACCTGACTAACGGAAAAAAGGGAGCATTCTAAAATCAGCACTGTGCAGGCATCACGGTGACAAGCACATGTGAATGAATTTCTTCTGCTCCTGGGTCTCTATTTCTGGTGCTTGTCTAACAAATTAATGGCATTTAGATTTTTGCAAATCCAGCACACCACAGTTCACAAAAAGTCTGCCATTTCTTTGTTGGCTGGATTTTTATAGCCTACCCTGCCACGGTACCCAAGGGATCTGTAAGTGACAGAAGTAGATCATTGTAAGGTCTCAGTCTCCGCTGTCTGTGCTTTAATTTTCTTAGTATGAAATACAACAGTGCAAGATTTAATGAAATGGTGCAAATTTGATTATTTTTGCATGGGTTTGACTTTGATAAAGATATTAAAGTACCAGCATGCTAACTAATGAAGACAAAACAATATCAAATCACAATGGATGCAGCTTGAGCAAACAACAGCATGAAGAATACTGAGGTCATAAGCATTAAAAGATAATTGAAGAGGCATCAGCTTACGCCTTAGTCACGGACTGAAAATGTCATTAAACAAATCATCAACCCCTCTATAAATAACTGTCATTATTTTTCAGGGACACTGTCAGGTCTCTGCATTTCAATCCTGCCCAATTGTTTGTTTTTCTTCCTTAGCACAACAATGACCAAAATATTTACTAGATTATTTGAATCTTATTTTGTAGACCACTGTATCTAGAAAGAGTAATATTATCAGCGTATACAGCTTAGGGAATAACAAAAAATAAAATTAACATGATGAAAAATGAACTAATTTTGAAACAACAAAACAAGAAGAAAAAAAAAGGCACAAGGTCAGGTCTAATACAAAGTAAAATTCAAGTAAAAATGGGGGTAACCAGTTTTTATGCTTATACAATCAAACCCAGAATTTAGCACACAGTTATTTGATTCTGCCTTCAAAACATGACTCCAATACTTACTTTATAGCACTGAAATAATTTTCCTTGGGATGTACCCTCACTCTGAAATCCGTGGTATACATAGCTCATCGGTACTGACTTCTGCCCACTCAGCACAGGCACATCCATCAGCCTGATCTTGTACTCTGCAAGATGACCCACATCCTTAATTGCAGAAAGGAAACACGGGGATAACTAACTGCATGAAAGGCATTGGCTCAGCTTTTCATACAGCTAACAGGCAAACTCATGAACGTATTTATGCACCAGGGCAATCCCTCCACCTGCCAGGGGGCAGACATTGCAGCACCGGGTTGTTACTGCTGCTCTGCCCCCACGTTTGGCCAGAGGACAGGGAATTTTTCAGCCATCAGCACTGGCCGTGACTAGAGCACAATGCCGTCAGGGAGCAACCACCAAAGCCTCGCTGCTGTAAATTCAGTCTTGACAGCGTATTTAGACGAGATACGCCTTCAAGATAGCCCTTTTACAGAGGTCTGCCTGCAAGGCCGAGGCTGGCATCCAGGGGGGATGGTGGCCACAAGGAATTGTCCAAGGCCCAGTCCAAAAACAAGCCAGAGCCGCTGCCACAGCCGTCCCTTGCTATCAAGGCTGCTGGTGGCGGGGCGCCGGCGGCACGGGCAGGCCCGCCGTGAGCTGCTGCTGAGGCCCGGCATCCCCTTGGCTCGGCCCAGCGCGGCTTGCCCGGGGCCGGCCGGGTGCAGAGCAGAGCCGCCGTGCCGGCCGGGCCGCCGTGCCAGGCCAGGTCCGGACCCCAGCGCGGGGCGGGCCGTCGGCGGCGGGCGGTGCCAGGGCGCATGCGCCACGGCGGCGGAAGCCCTGAGGATCCGGGGCGGCTCCGGTACCCGCTCGCCCCGGCATGGCCGATGCGTATTTGCCGGTGGGCCCCGGGCTGGGCCTGGAGGAGAACTTCCTGTCACTGGACGACATCTTGATGTCGCAGGAGAAGCTGCCGGGCCGCGCCGAGAGCGCCCTGCCGCGCCTGGCCTTCGCGCTGGGCCAGGGGGCCGGCACCGGCGACACGATCCCTGAGGTAACGCGGTGGCGGGAAGAGCCGCAGCTCCCAGCAGGCACCGCGCGGGGCGGGGGGCTGGGCGCGCCCCCCCTCCCGGGCCGGTGGCGGGGCCTGCGCTCCCGGTGCGGGCCTCTGCCGCAGCCCGGGGCCCAGCCGCCCCCTGCCCGCTGGGGTGGCCGCACACCGCTGCGCGCCTGCGGCTGCTGCTGGCCGCTGTTCACTTGGGTTTTTTCTTCTGCTGTTTAATCACCTGACAGTTATTGGCTTGTACAGCATCATTTAAAAAAAAATAATCCACTTTCAGGCTCTTGCAGTAATAATTAATGCTTCTAAAGCGTGTCTGGTTTATATTACAATTGTAGTAGACTGTTCTGAAAGCAAAGCTGACATTTGCACTCTTGGGTCATTCACCAGCAGAGCTTGATCCCGCCCAGGGATGCTGCCCCCATATTTTCGTGGCAAAAGGACAATTTTGGGGTTTTCTCACTCGTGCAGGGCTCAAAGCTGGAAATACCCCTGTGGCTCGCCAAAGGCCTGTATGACAGCAAAAGAAGAATCATTTCGGTGGAACTGCCGAAGATTTACAAGGAAGCCTGGAGGACAGTGTTCAGCGCCGATGCTAATGTGGTTGATCTGCATAAAATGGGGCCATACTACTACAGATTTGGCTCCCAGCTCCTGAATTTTGACAATCCAGAGAATCCTGAGATAGCTCAGACTATCCTGCAGGCAAGTATCTGAACTGAGTCTGGAAATTTGGTTTCTTCCTGTTGTTCCCAGCTGCTTAGCAGTCTTCAGGAAAAATATCCTGGTTTAATCCAAATGACTTCTGGATTGAACATGGATGTCTAGATCAAGGTATAGGATGACCCCTTTGACAACTGCACAGTCTAGTGCTGGAAGCCTCAAGTATGTATCCAAGAGTGTAATTCTGGCTTGGAGTTTCCACAATATAAATATGGTATATCATAAAATCCTGTAAAAGAAGATGAGAGGATATGTAAGATAATTTAATTGTGCCTGTGCTGCAAGGCGCAATTAATTCACCCTCTGTTATTTCTATTTTTCTGTCCTCTTTTTAAAGCTCTAATGGTGAGACTTCACGCTACTGTGGGCAATCTGTTTCAAAGCTTTGCCTTCCTAATCTTAGAAGGTTTCCTCTAATGTCTAAAGCTTTTTGCATCAATACAAGCTCTGTTCTGTTTGTCTCGTACAAAGTAAATGCTGAGGACAGATTATTCTCTTCCCTCCTGCAGCAGTTCCAGTTCATCTGGTATCTGTGTGGGTCATGCTTTCTAATCTCTGATTGTCCTTACTGTGCACTGCTGATCTCTTTCCAGTTGATCTGCATCCGCTGTGATGTGCAGTGCCCTGAACAGCATGCAGTGTCCTGCTCAAGACTTGTGCTGATGAAAACAAAAAGATTACTTTGTGAATTCATCATGTAGGCCGCAATGCTCTTTGTGGTGCAGCATCTTGGTTTTCTTTTTCATGATACAATAACATTGATGGGAGTTGTTTGCAGTCCACAGTAAGATGGCACAGATTGCATATGCAGACAGTTGTTCCTCTTCCTGCACTTGTATGGGCTCCCTATTTCTGCCTTAATGTAGAACCTTATGTTAGTCCCAGCTGAATTACATCCCATTGTTTTCACACAATCTTTCTAATTTGCCAGCGTTATTATGAATTAAGAGTTCTGCTCCCCAACATGCTTCCAGCCATCCCTCCTTCTTTGGCATATTGTTTGCTGATTTAATAAGCATAACTTTTGTTCCTTCAGTAAGTTTTTAATTAATATATCAAACAGTACTTGGTTCCAGATAGACTCCTGTTGAACTCCACTCAGGACGTTCTTCCCTCTTGATGAGCTATGGATAATTGTCTTTACTGGCCATCTGTGGGTACTTTAGCTAAATCTTACAAGAATGCCCCATGACAGATGCCTATCTCCTGCTTTTCCTACCTTTGTAAGTCCTAGCGTCCTGCCAGAATAGGAAACTAGGCTGGTCTTGCAAAGTTTCTTCTTGGCAAGTCCATGCTGGCTGTTACTCTTCTTTCCATTTTCTTGCAGAAGCTTATGTATAATGTATTTGTTCCAGTATGTTTCCAGGAATTGATACTGATGGATTTATAATTCCTTGGCTCATCCTTCCTCCCTTTCTTTAAAAAGGTAGATACCATCTTTGCCAGTTTCCGGACTCCATGCTCAGTGAGCTTTTAAAGTTAACCGCTAACAGCTCTGCTATTTTTTCAGCCATCTCTGAGTAGTCTGGGGTGATTGCTATTGGCTTTTTTATTCTTCCTCCCCTTCACTGTTCTTTAAATGAAGGCTGATGCAGAGAGGCTTTAGAGCACTGCTGCTTTATTGGAGTTGTCTGCTGAAAGCTTGCTTTCTGCATTGAGGAAGTGACCGCACCTTTCCTTGCCTTTTCTCTTTCTGCTAATGGACATCTTGGGGGAGAAAAGCCACATTAGCACATACTACTTGTTGACAAAAAAATCAAAACACGCAAGGTATGCTTTCTCTTTATTAAAAGCAAACGAGAGGGGAGTTGTGCTGACTTCAAAAATAAACAAAATGCCAAAAAACCTCCCTCTCCCAAATATTCAGGAACTATAAATGTGAAGTATAACTATTTGGTGAAAAAGCCAAAATTAGAGTTGTTAATTTATAATATATTTATCCTGTGAGTAAATCTCTAAAATACTACAGTTCTGATGATTGTAAAATCAGCTTTTGAAATAAAAACCACAATTTTCAAACACTTTTGACCCTTTTTTCTTTTTAATTCTCAAAAGCAAAGAGAGGGAGAGAAATAAAGATGCTTAAATATGTCTTGTTGCTTAGCTTTTTAAAATGTTATTTATTAGTTGTAGATTTGTTTCCTTGACTTTTTTAATGGTCGAGTGTTTTCTTGGCATACTGAAAATGGCAGTTTGGCTTGACTTCCAGGCTGTTCACAAGTTGCATCCTGACGTTCCTGCAGCAGCTGCTGTGGTACGAGATTGACTTCACCTGCTCTAAAGCAATGACTGCTCATGAAGTGAGATGGAATGTATCATAATTGTGTTATACCCTGTGGTCTGCTCAAGCCTGTCATTAGGAAGCAGCCAAAATCTAATTCTGTGCTTGCTTCCCATCCAGTATATCGGGCACTTGCTCTCTCAGCTCATGCAGGAAGTAAATGGTTTGTCTTCATATCCAGGGTTAATAAGTGTTATGTTTTTTGCAGACTCTTGATTAGTTACTTTTGGCTTTTCAGTCTTGAAAGCTTAGGCCTCTAGTGTTTGAGCTGAAGAAGCCTCTGTGTTAACCTGTCAGTAATTTTGCTTATCTTCTTTAGACATTTATTAGCCGTTTTCGTCGTATCATGGACTCCTCTCAGAATGCCTACAACGAAGACACATCAGCGCTGGTGGCTCGGCTGGATGAATTGGAGCGAGCTTTATTTCAAGCTGGCCAGAAAGGGCTGAATGACTTCCAGTGCTGGGAAAAGGGACAGGCTTCTCAAATCACAGCTTCCAGTCTGATCCAGAATTATGGGAAAAGAAAGTTCACAGATATGGATGGTTAAAGCCTGAAGAACATGCAGCTACAGTGAGCGACACAGAGATTTACAGTCTGCCTGTCACGGAGGAGAAGGATCTCTCAGCTTTGGGAAGGACAGGCTCCCTGTCCGTTAATGGGAATTATTCCCTATAATGTCTTTGGATCAGACTAGTGCAACTTTTAAAAGCAGATGGCAAGGGTGTGAAAAATAGATGGCATCACATCACTGAATATCTTTTCAGCTTACTAGCTTACTCGTAGCACTCCTGAGGATTTTCAGTTAAAAGTGTTTACTAGGTGGCTGAAAGGGTATGAGAGGATTTTGTACAAGGGTAATTAATATTAATTATTCTTTATATTCTGAATTTATATTTACAACACCAGATCCCTTTGGAAAAATAGTGTAATTCTATGTATTTCATCTTGCCCTTCCCTTTCCAGCCTCCTGGGAACAGCTGTTTCCAGGCTCCCTGTTCTTTGGACAGCCACAATGATGCGGGGAAAAAAAAAAAATTGCATTGAATTTTTCCCTTTTCTTATATATGGAGGCAGATCAGACTCTTTGTGAGGCTGGAATGTTTTTCTTTGCTGACGTTTGTACAGTGTTAATGCCCTGGAGAAAAATACTTCCTCTAACCCATGTAGCAAGTGAAGTGGCCATGCAGGTCTCAAGTGCCACCTCATCCTCTCTCTCTCTCTCTCTCTCTCTCTCTCTCTCAGCCCTTCTCAGCTTGGTGCTGCATGGGGTGAAGAATGATCTCGTTTGATGTGAGTGACTTTTATGATGGACGCATTTCTGTGATGGCTGTTAAAGCTCTTCCACTTGTTTTACAGAGGAGGCAACAAAGAGTTAGTCCAGACCAGATCGGAAGCAACAACTTTAATGAAAGCTCTCCCCCATTAGCAACCTCTGAGCCATCTGTTTTCCCGTGAGGAGTTCTTCTGATTACTAAATTTGGTTAGTAGAAGGGACAGAGCAAATGAGCTGAGTTTCCTTCCTTCTGATCCATTTGAATGGTCCTAGCAAAGTGATACTAGTAAATGTCATTCTTGCCAGTAGGAGTGAACTGGAATTGGAACTTGCTGAACACAGTGGTTATCCTTCCACATGGATACCCTTAAACCTAGATTGTCTGAAATCTCACTGGGCTGGAGGCAGAGAACAGATGGTTATCTCTGTAGGACTTAGTTCCCATAGTCATCAAGGTGGTTGCCCTTTGGAGGCAGGTATTTGACATCTTGTGGATGTCTTATCTGCAGATGCTTCTAAGATTCTGTAGAAGGTGGACCTTGCAGAGTACTTAAGTGGAGGAACCAGAGTGTAATGGTATTGAGTGATTCCTCTTCTGTGGGAATCACTGGGAGATGACAGCAAGATCCAGATCTTGGAGGAGTTGTTAACTGGACTTGCAGATGCACTTGGATGTTTGGATACTTCAAACTGGAAACCTCAAGTACAAAGGGTGCACGGCCATTCCTTGGCCAGAGGAGTGAAAACTCTGCCTCTGGAGGTGGTGAGAGGGGACAGTGTGCTGGCTTCACAAGCACCTTGACATCTCTGCCTCAGCTGCACAGGGCCAGCTGTCCTGCCACAGGAGACTAATTGGAAGTTGTGCCTAATGAAGTATTTCAAGTACATGCAAGATCAAATGCTGCTGCACTTAATGCCTTAATGGCACATAATAGTCTGTGCATTTTCATGCAGCTTTGTCTGTTGTCAGTTTCCGGATTTTTATATGGAATAAATATTTTGTAAGGGGATGCTCATGATGTAAAATGTCTGTTGTTAATTGCCTTGCGGCAGAAAAAGCAGTCATGGGTCAGAAAGTGCAGGTCTCTTAAAAACTGGCCATGACAGATAATGCAATCCTGCTTATACCATTCCCCTCTCTTACAGGTAACACGGTTGGGAGCTACATTTGTGCAGTCGTTTGGGTGTAGGAGTAGTTCTTGTCTGGCTTATCCCATGTGGGTAATAGCTGTTTGCTCAAGTCATGGGTGAGACATGGCCAACCAATCAATAAGCTATTGATTTTATAAATTGCATTTCTGTGAAACACAAGTGGATGGAGGCGATTCTGTGTTACCTTGACTTTGTTGTAGAGTGGTGGGTAGCAGGTGAGAGTTGACTGTCTGTATTCATACCTTACTACTCCAGGCGCTGTGGCATAGACTTCATGTAGCTTGTCAGAGCTGTGTTGCTGCAAGGAAAGCAAGTTTTCATCCACCTGTGATGAGAAGCATTTTTTAATTGGAAGGATTATTTTAATGAGATGATGACTTTGAGATCTAGTTGGTTTATAACCAAAACCAGTAGTTCATCAACTTCTGGACTGGTTTTGGTGACTATCCAAACTCATTTTTCTGCATTTGTAAGAACATTTTTCTTCTTTACTGCTGGGAGAAAGATCCAAGCAGATGGTTGCTCATTTGCCAAGAAATTATGCAGCTACTTTTAAGAATGGGAAGAAAAAAAACCCCTGAAGTAGTCCTCAGTGGCACTGGCTTTTTGTAAGTAGGCAATGTCACTTTTAGTAACCCTCGGTGTTTAGGAATAAACAGCAGTAAGACCTTTAAAAAATCTGATGTGGTGGTTTTGCTTTGCAAGACTGGCTTTGGGAACTGAACTCTAGTGGGTATGACATGCTTTTCTGTGTTCTGTGCTGATGAGGCAATGTGTGGGGCAGGCAGATGAAGGGAGCCCTGCCAGTTTGGGCCTCCCTTGAACATGTCTTCTGGGTGAAGACCATCTGAGTACTTGCCTTGAGTTGTATCTTCTAGCACACTGTTGCTGACTGAGAGCTGCTTCTTACATCTAGGCCCAGGGGGCTTTTAGGTGTGGGAACAGCCTGATGGCCTTTGTTCTGAAACCAAGCCTGATGCTGTGGCAGCAGGACGCCAGGGATTGCGTGAACCCGTTACTGTCATGTACACATTGCTATGGAGAGCATGCCAGCCTACTGCAGCTGGCTGGAGCTGAACGTATGTGTTCCTAGTGTATTAGTTTTTGTCTAGTTTATCATGTCCTGTAACCCACGTGTGCACAAATCAGTCCAGGCTCTTCAGCAGTAAGGTTCTTCTGCAGTGAACCAGGGTCAGCGAATGTGGAAGCTTCGCTCTGCTCAAACGGTACCATCGTCTCAGCCTACGTGCAACACGCAGTTGGGCTGGAGCCTTATACCCTGCCGGCCTGACGTGGTTTGGGGGACGCTGTCTTGCTCCTTTCCTGCCAGAGTCTGCAGTAAGCTCTGCTGCTGTGAACTGCGCGTGCTGGGCTCCCCCAGTAATTCCTAGGGCAGTTTGAAGCAACAGCCACGGGAGGGGCCTTGTCCGGGGAGGCCAGCGGTCAGCAGCCAGGAGAGTGGGCACTGAGTTCAAGACTGTTTTTGTGCAGGCCCTGTCTTAACTGCTTCAAGTTGAAGGTAGTGAGAACCCTGTTTGGCCTGTGAGATCAAACTAGGTGTCCAAGGGACTTTCTGTTGTGTCTGCTAGGCAGAAACACAACTCACGTGAGATTCAAAGCAGAGCTGAGGCTGCGCTGCCTTGTCCGAGGTTTGAGCGCAGGAGCAGAGCGGATGTCATGGCTGGCAGAGGCCGTGAAAATGAAGTATTGCCGCTTGCTTTGTAAGGAGGGAAGTGGTGAGAAATCTGCCAGGAACTAGTAGCAGAGGCGGAGATGGGCAGACGCTTGGCTGTGCCATTTTAGCCACTGTGAGATGTGCTGATCACACGGGGTGCTGGGTGCTGCCCAGTGGGTGCAGGATTCGCTTCCGCTGGAGCGGGCAGTGCCCTGGGGGGCACTGCGATGGGCTGGGGAGGGGCAGGCTGCAGGGGCTGGTGCCCTGGCTTCTGCTGCTTTCTTCTTCACAAAGTGCCACTTGCTTATTCCTCAGCTGGAAAGCCTCACAAGTAGAGTTAGGATTGACTGCATGCGTGTTTAAAGGCTGTGATTCACAGAGATCAGAAAGGCAAGAGATCAGCAGGTCATCCCCATGTCTGTTCTCTCTTTGCCAGCCTGAGCTCAGTGTTGAACACGTACCGTGCCGAAGCTCAAAGCCCTTCTGCCAGGGGCAGATTTGCCATGATGTGGCCCCTGGCCGCAGTGGATGGAGCTGTGCTCTGCCTGTGGCCGTTCCCACCTCTACAATATGTCCTCATGAATTTGTTGGTACAAGGAGAGACAGGGAGAAGAAAAGTTGCATCTACCCTCTTCTCCCCATCACTTGTTGGAGGGAGTGGTTCTAGCTGCCAAGGAGCAAGAAAAGCAGCCTTGGCGAAGTTGCCACCCACGGTAGCCCTGGAAGCCTCTGGCCATGGGAGCGGCGTGCCTGGGAAGGCAGCCAGCCGCGTGGAGCAAGGCAGGAGGTGGCAGCTGCCGTGGTTCCTTTGGGTCTGCTGGAGCAGGAGATCAGTGAGAAGAGATGATGGGAGCAGAGCAGGAGGAGAGGGGGAGTATCCGAAGGCTCTCAGGCAGCAGGTCCAGCAGTCAGTATGGTTCTCCCCTGTTCAAAGGGGTCCTGAAGTCCCTTCACTTACCGTTGTAAATGGTGTGACATCTCAGGAAATAAACTGCAGGACCACTTCCAGGCTGCGCATCGTTGCTTGGGTGAAACCAAAGACTGGAGTAAAGAGAGCTGGAGGTATGTGGGGAGGCAAAGGAGAGGAGGAGGCAGGAGCTGGAGAGGGACCTTGGAATAGAAAAGAACCCAGAAGGGGCTCAAGAGAAGAATTGAAGACAAGAGAGAAGAGGAAGATGGTGAGCTTCTGCCTCTCCCAGGCACTATTGCCATCGAGTATGCTTAATGGGCTTCACTCCACAGAGGAAATTGCTCCTGGGAGCCTCTTCTTCCCTGAGCACTGAGGGCTGGCCAGGCTTTCCTGCACAGGTGCCAAGCTTGCTGGGAGCCTGGCAGAGCCATCCCCATTTGGGGGGTCTGCAGGAGAGCAGAGCGGCACGAAGAGCAGCGCGCTGCCACTGCTGGACTGCTCCTTGGCCATTGTGGAAAATTACAAGGGGCAGCAAAGCCCCAAAAAGCCAAGGCATTTGTTCTCGTTTTTGAAACACTTCGTTAATGTCATTGACAATACCAGCAGGTTCCTGAGATTAGCAGGCTTCTATTTTTGAAGAGCTATTTCTCATGGCAGGCTGCCGAGCAGCGCCAGCGGCCTTCGTATCCTTTCTATCTGGATTGGCAGAACACACTGTGGTCTTTTGCCTTTCATTAGCCTTTGTGAAGCCGTACAGCTGCAGCTCTTCACAGTGCTCCCCCATGCCTTGGGGGAAAGGCACCTTCTTCAGATTTTCCAGCTAGCCCTGTGGCAAGGCAGAAATCCCTGGTGTTTTAGGACAGAAGGCACTTTTCTTCCAGGTGCTGGGTCGCAGGCAAGGCGCAGGCAGCACTCGGGCTGAGCAGAGTTTGGGCTGCAAGGAGCGCGTAGGGACATAGAGGCAGGTTGCAGAGCGCAGCGTGTACCACCTCAGGGTGCTCTCTGGCTGGGCCAAGATCTAGGTGTGGTGTTCCAGGCACAGCTTCTCAGGGGAACGGCACATTGTGCTGATGCGGAAGATGAGGGATGTGGCTGCCTTGGTGCATGTTTCTGGCCACAGCTGCAGCGCTGCATCCTGCTGTGTCAGGATGTGGCATTGCTGGAGCCACAGAGAAGGCAGCTGGCATTCCCTTGGGGAAGGTGAGGTTCCTCAGCTTGTCAGCTCAGCCTCATTGGAAACACAGAGCATGGAACCTACTTCTCCCCAGCTCCAGCTGGAAGGTGTAAGAGCACAGCAGCACCCCACGATCAGTCATGGCACTGAAATGCATTGCAAACTGCTCTTGGCCCTGTTTCAGGCTCAGGTTCTCATTCACAACTACGCATTAAAAGCATTTTACTTTCAATTAGCGTATGAAATGGAGGAGAGACACCAAGGATGAAGATTGCTTTAAAAGCTTGGAAGCCATCTTCTGTTTATGCTGGGATCCTATAAGATCGGACAAAAATAGCTTCACCATAAGAATCCCAGTTTGCCTACAGATGAGCTTGAGAAACTGCAACCTTAAAAATCCCAGCCTTACCCCCACCCCCCCTCCAGATTTTATTGTGCCTGGAAATGGGCAGTGGTAAGAAGCTGCCTCCTGAGGGTTGTGATGGTGCTGTTCCACCTCTGTTATGATGCCTTAGCACAAAAAACAGCAAAAAGCAGAAGGAGGTTGTGAAAGCTCAACCTGCAGTCTCAGCTTGTGTGGCTTATAAGGCTGGGCCCGTCTCTAGCTGTCCTGTTAGTCCCTTGAGAGCTCTCCCTAGGTAAAGCAGCAGCATGAGGAGGATTATGACAAACCCCTACAAACAGGAGGTTTTTTGCTGAACATAAAAGGCAAATTGTTCCCTAACTTCAGACCAAGGAGCTGCCAAATGCTTAGGATGCAGCATGTGTTTTTTTCTCAGGCATTGAAGCAAAAGAGTGAGGAGATGATGACATAGTCCCATAGGTGGGGAGCGTGGCAGTGATGTACTTGGGAGAAAGCAGTAAAGTGGATACAAAGGTCAAGGCACCATCAAAACAATCTTCTGATGTGCCCGTTTCTCTTGATATAGCACCGTCCTCTGCAGCGTGGCTGTATCTTGGTTGGGCAGGCTCCCATCACAGCAATGATTTAAGGTGAGTTTCTTGCCTTCACGTCACTTACAAATACAAGATTGGCAGTTGGGGTGTTTAATTGACACCTGGGGAGTGGGAGCTGATGATCCTGCAGCCCCTTTCCTAAGTGCCTTTTGTGCCCGTGGGTGGCTGAGCAGCCACTTCTACTGCAGGGGGGTGACTCTGGCTGGGCTCAGGGAGCGTAGGGTCATGGGGGGAGCCATGCACAGGCCCTGGTCATCATTAATGGAACAACTGTTGGAGTCCCACCCTTTAGCAAAGGCTTTCAGAGGAGAGTCCTGCCTCACCTGTGCTGGTGGAGACCGGAGGAGCACTGAGGAGTGGAGCAGAGCTGAGCCAGGTGCAGCCCATGTTTCCCTGGGCAGGGCTGTACTGTGTTGTCCTGCCCCTGTGAATGTGGCTGCGGTGAAACCAGCAGGTTACTCCGAGTTTGGACCAAATCAGCAGGGTTTATTGCAGTCATGGTGGATTTACCAAGCCCTTGCCTGAAGGCTGAGCTGTGATTTTTCCTTTCAGTTTGGGCTTTCAGGTACACAAATGCAGCTCTAGCTGCCTGACTGTGAGGCCATCCCATGCTGATGCAAGCAGAATGGAGCAAACAGATCATTGCCTCCCCAGCTTGCCAGGCCTTGTCACCGCCACACTGCTCTCCTGATGAACACTACTCTGAATTCACACCAGCATCCTTCAAGTGAGGCCCTCCCTGCACAGCCCTGGGCAAACAGTGGCATTTAACCCCTGGGCATCCCTGCAAAGCAATGCCACCCTTGCCCCCAGAGCCCTGGCTGACCAGGCTGTGCCTGCGGCTTCAGCTGAGTCAGCATGGCAGGATGGCACAGGGAAAGGAAAATCGCTGTGAATCAGGCCTTGGGAACAGCATCTGCTTCGTGGCAGAGACCAGTCTAATCTCCTTAGCAATCATCTCAATCGTAGAATCAGCAGGATGCTAATTAGTTGAGAGGCACTTAAAGACAGACATTGAGATCCCTCCCAGCTTTTAGTGGAATCCTTTTGGTTTGGCAGTTGTAGCTGGCTGCTCTCCTAATGAGTAGGTCTGCCTTGGGACTAAAGACCTTCTTGGGGTGCCTTGACACCAGTTACCCTGCAGCTGCCCATCCCTCTCTGCTGGGTCTGGCTGGGGTGTTCACACAGGTGAGATGATGCCATATCTGTGTGCTGCCAGGGAAGCACCCACACCAGCCTCCCTCTCCTGCCTGAGGGAACCAGCAGACACCTCAACCTACTTTTGCCCAGCCCCTCTGGCCTGGAGCCAGCGTCCCCCTCGACCCTGAAAGCCCACAAGCTGATTAAATTCAGCATGTTAATTGGCTGCGACAAGTAGTTTTGTTATCTTACATTTAGCTACTGATTGGGTATGTGTGACTGGATTCACAGCAAAGGTTGGTGCCAAGCTGGCCAAAGCCCCTTGTTTGGTCCGCTGTAAGATGAGGGATGGGGCTCCAGAAGCTCTGCCAGGACAGCTGTACACCAGTGGTACAGCCACACAGCCAGCAGCAACCACATCAAGGAGGATTTTACCCCAGGGTTGTGCAACAGCCTGCTGCAGGAGGAGGTGATGGCTGGAACAGAAGTGGGTTTGAACAGGTATTTGGCACCCACTGGTGAGAACCACTCTTTCCAGGGCTGCTCGACACCAGGATTGTATTTAAAGGCCCCAAACTGGAAGGATGCACAGGCTGGTATCCAGCCCTCCCCGTGCTAGTTTGATGACTTCGTCTTAGTTTTGTCTTGTGCTTCTGTAAAGGACAGGGCTAAAAAGGGAAGGAGAGGACAGGTGGGCAGGGAGGTGTGTGCTGCATGGCTGGGTTGGTGCTCCCACACGTGGCCCCAGAAGTGCTCCTGGTGTCAGGTGGGGTCCATGCTGCCCTTAATGGGAAGCTACTGAAATTTGGTGCCTCCAGCTCTGGCAGGTACGGTAGGGGCTGGAGGGGCAGCAGGCTGGCCACCTGGAGGGGCTAGAGCTGCAGGCTGGTGGCTGTGTGCAGGGAAGAGAGGCATGTTCAAATCCCCAGTTACCAAAGTGCCTGCGCTTTTGTCCTGGTTAAAGGTTGGGTACCTTGAGAAAAAGACTCTAGAACTGTTGGCCCCTGCTTCCCATCATTGGTGGGTCAGGGTGTCCTTGAGCCCCCCCATCTCCAGCCTCCAGAGTGTGATGCAGGCTCTCCAGAGAGGAGCAGTTACTGAGTTAAGAGACAATGAGGGATTGTGAGGACACACTGGTGGGTTTTGGTTAAAAAAAAAGAAAAAAATCTCCAAAGTCCTGTCTGAGGCACTCGGACATACTGAATGTGCCTTTCCAAGGAGTTGGAGAGCTGAGAGAGGAAGGTTCGTGGTCTTCTAGTGAGCCACAATCTGTGGGAGGAAGGGATGAAGACTTGCCTCTGTAGTGGAGAGGGCTGTTGAAAAGGGGTGATGTTAACAGTTAACCCACTGTCCTGGGATAGCGTGTGATGGGCCCTTTGCCCAGCATCTGCCAGGTCCGTGGCCCAAATGCAGCGTAACGAGAGTGCATTAGTGAGAAGTGAGATGAAATCATTAGGATTGATGGATCCCCCCCCCAGAGCCAGGGGTATTGATCAGCTGCGGGCCAAGGAGAAGGTCAGGGGCAGAGCTGGTGGGGTGCAGGCAAAGGGAGCTGGGTATTTGGCTGCTCCTGTGAAGGCTTTCAGGACAAACAAGGAGGAAGGGACACAGGTGGCTGCTCAGGCCCCTCCAGATGCCTCCTCCTGCCCAGGTAAGGATTGGTTGTGCTGGAGCCCTTCCTACGTGTGCGGCTCTGCCTGATGCATCCCGCTCCTGACCCAGGCACCCCAGCAGGGAAGCCGATGCCTGGAAAACCTCAGACGTGTTGTTCCCTGTGCTCCAGGCTCCTCTCTTTTCATGACTGTGACCCTAGGGAGCCCCCAGCTCCACTTCTGTTAGCCTCCACCACCCAAACACAGGGAGTTCACTCCCCGGCTGGTTTTGCCCAAGGCTTTGCCGTCCCTCCTGTCTGACATCCCCTCCTTGGCTCTGTCACCCACCCAAGAAGCTGGGCCAGGGTCCCAGCCTGGCTCCATCTCAATGTGCTGATGAGGTCCTGGGAGTTTTGGCAGTGCAAAGAGAACCAGCTTGGCTTGCCTGGGTCAACCTCTGCCTGCACAAGCAAAGGAACACCGAAGCCATCCGGGACTGCTGCAGCCATCTGTGAGACTTCCCAAGAGACACCCCCCTTGGGACATCCGTATCCAGCCAATCTTAGGTTTGAGCTTATTTTCATGGGCAGCCTGCTGACGTGTCCGCTGCAGGCAATAGGCATCTGCCACCTTCCAAGGAGAGACGGTGGGTGCCCATCCCACCAGGGCTCCCTGCGGTTTGCACACAGAGGGGAGAACCCAAATCCAGCCTTGTGCAGGGATCAGCAGCGTCTGGTTGTCTCAGTAGGAGGGTTGCTGGGCTCACGTGAGCTTGCTTCTTATCTTTCTGATGTTAGAAGCCAAATATAACCTGCTTTAAAATACCTGCCTGGCCAGCCCGAGTGCCTCTGCATCGCTGGGAAATCTGTGTTTCAAGACCCAAGTGCCCTCAGCTGCTAGCACGTCCTGGTCTTGCCATGAGGGGACCTTGGTGTGTGCTCATGGGGCTCCCTGGTACCCAGGCAGGAGTGGGACCCCCTCACACCTCCCAGCTGAGCTGTGCATCGCCGATCAGTGGAGAGGTGCAGCCCACACACACCTGGGCCCTGTGTCTCCAAATGCATTTGGTGGCAACTGTGGAGCTGTGGAAACTGAGAACAATTGAGTCTTCCCACTCCATCACCCTCCCCTTAAACTCTCACAGCAGCTCGCAGCCAGAGAAGCCAGCCCTTGGAAACAGCATTATCCCGCTCTCCAAGGGAAGGTGAGAGTGGGCAGCGTTGTTCCATCCCAGTGGGTGCTGTGTAACTGAAACTGCTGCTTAATGCTGACTTTGAGAACGTGCCAGTCTCTGGCTTCGGTGGAGAGAGACCCTGCTGTGTCTGCTCTGTCTCACACCTATCAACTTGCTAAATGCATCTGCACACGTGCAGTTACTCTGCATGGCTTGGCTCTCCTCTGCTGACAGGTATTTATTTAAAGCCTGCCTTGGCTCTGGAAAGGGGCTGTCGCAGAAGTGGCATGGTGGGGACAGGCGCTGCTGCTGCCTGCTGCCGTGGCTGGGAGGAGGCAGGGAGGGATGGAGGGGGCTGCTCAGGGGAGATGGGCAGGAGGTTGGCCTGTGGGCCCTAAGGCCTTGGCAGCCCAGCAAGTCACAGAGGGGCTGCAGGTGGGCTCTTCAGGCAAGGACCTGGGAAATAGCACATCCAGAAAACATGCGTGTTCCAGTGGTGGGAGAGCTCTTCATGCGCCAGGCCTGTTCCCACAGCCGTCTCTCCCTAGGTGCCTCTCTGTGCATTTTGAGGCACTTGTCCAAAGCAACATGTTTGCTGGTGCTAAGACACCTTGATGCCACATAAAGCATCATTCATTTTTCACTTTTCCTTTGAGAGCCTTTCTCTGTTTGTCCCTGGTACAGCTCCGAGGGGTACAGGGCGGGGATGTGTGTGTGTGCAATGAGAGTGGAGGTTGCACCTGCTTTTGGTGCCTGCAAAATCCAAGGGAGATGGGTGAACTTTTCTGTGGTTTCCATGTATTGTGATCAAGGTTCTGGTGCTCCTGGGATGAGTGGTTCCTGGGACAGTCAAGGAGATGTTTGCATCCACATTCCCTGCTGGATGCGTCTGATCCCTGGTCTGGAAAGCCACGCATTGTCCCCTCTGCATGGAGGCAGGAGCACAAGTGAATGCCAGCTCTTGAGGGACCCCTGCATCCTCTGCCTGGCCTTGGAGCAGCGATGGCAGGCACTGAAATGATGCCTGGTGGCATCAGCCTTTCTGGGCTGGTGCTGGAGAATGAGGAGGACCTGCCTCTCTACCCTCTGCTCCATTAGGAGCAGGCGTATCTCCCCCTGGCTCTCCAGGCCCACGAAGTGCAATGCCTGAGCTGAGATCAGGGTTGAGCAGCTTCACCACAAGAAGGGAACTCAAGGCAGCGCAGTGCCGCATGTGCGCTGCAGGCACGCTGAGCTCCGGGGCCACATCCCTCCCTCTGTAAATCAACTTTGCTCCACTGCGCTTGGCAGATGAATGCAGCCAGTGGACCCAGACCTTCAATCCCAGGCAGATGTGCCTGTGCAGAGGCAGCTCTGAAAACAGCTGATGGCAAAGGCTTCCTTGTTCCTGGCCCAAGGGTGCTGCTGAGCCATGGGAATTTTTCTTGGTGGGTTGCTGGGCTTTTTCTTCCTTCTGGCTTTTGGACAAAATCCTCCCGCTTCCCTGAGGCAGAGGGGCTGTGAGCGCTTGGAGGAGCAGGGCTTGGAGGAGCAGCCATCCTGCAGAACCGGTGGGCAGCTCGAGCAGTGAAAGCCGGGGGGGGGGGGGGCGGGGGAGGGATGGGACTCGGGGTCTGAATGAACACAGAAACTTGAACAGGGCCCAGCCCTATTAGAGAGATGTAGGAGAACATCTTGTTAGGGCAGAGCCTGCAGCCAGGATGGAAAATTACTGGTAGCCCCGTTGGCAGGGCAGGAGCAGCTGAGGCGGGGGCTGGCGGCTCTCCAGCCCCAGCACATGCTTTGTGCTGCGGTGGGGGAGCAGACAGGGCACGGCACATTTCTGCCCTGTGCCAGGTCACGGAGGCAACGCTCCCCGTTTCAGGCTCGCAGGCTGCATTGCAGGAGGAGGATGCTGAGCTCCCTGCAGGGTTGCATCTTTCCAGGCAGCTTCAGCAAAATGCGTGGTGGTGGGCTGGAGAGCAGCATGGCTGGCTCCTGGCTGTTGCTGCCTGCAGCCCAAGCTGTGAGCTCATGCACAGTTCTGGGGGGACCAACCTGCCCTGGGACCAACCTGGTGGCTCTGGGCAGGGTTTCCAAGGGTCAGTCTTGAGGTGTCCAAGGTCTAATTGCCCTGCTGTCATTCTGGCCCAGATTATTTGGAAGCCAGCAAGCCGTGTGCCTTTTGCTGCCCTGGGGATGCAAGGCTGGGGCAGATTGTGCCTGCCCTGGAGTGGGCAGGCAATGGGATGCAGGATGGGGCCCATCACCAACAGTCAATGCTCCAGCACTGCTGCCTTGAGCCCAAACCAGCCTGGTAGCCCCCTTGCTATGGCCACAGCTCCACTTCACATGGCTGCAAGCCTGTGGAGCAGCTCCACCTAGAAGACACCTGTGCCTCAGCAGAAACACATCCCTATGGCCACCGAGACCACCCTCTCTTCTTGTGCTTTGTGTGCACTGCTGGTTTCTGAGGGGTAGCTCCCGGGCATTTTTGGAAATAGGCCCTTGGGATACGTCTTACTAACTGCTAATTCTCCTTGTTTCTGCCCCTTTTGAACAGCGTGACAAAACCAGCCCATCAAAGGTCCAGGGCCAGCAGCCACATGCTCCAAACAATGTCTTTATTTAAGGGCAGCAGTTAAAACATCATGCTTGCGCATAGCCAAGGCTAAATTTAGCTCTGACTCCTTTGTGCATTGTCACTGGACTGCATGCGCCTCAGGGTGGTACCTAAGCCCCATGAAACACTTCAATACAGGCTCATCGACCGTGCCAATCCCCTGACCAGCCAACATGGGCAGCCAGCACGGGCCCCAGGCTGCTTCTCCTCCTGTCCCGAAATTAGCCCTGTGTGCAGCACAGGATGCACCCCGGAGCTGTCAACCATGCCCGCCCCAGAGCTTGCATTCAGACCTCTGCTTCCCTTGCTGGTCATCTCTGTGGTCACTCTCTGCTCCTCCAGCAGATGGGTTCTTGCAGCATTGCCAGCACTGGGTGCCATAGTGGACAGGGTGGCAGTGGGGTTGAGGGTCCCAGCTCACCTCTGGTGGGTTGAGTTGGCACCGTGGTCCTTCCAGCAGGAGCTTTGTGGAGGAACAGGGCTGTGCTGGAACATTTTTGTTAGAGTTTTATGGCTTTTACCCTCCTTTTCATGAAATCTCTCCAGGTTTCTTCCAGAGATGGGGGAAATGAAAGGTCCCAGGGCCTCATGTCCTGCCACGTCCCCTCTGCCAACACCAGAATTGTGGGGTTCAGCAGTTTTGGCTGCTCTGCATCCCTGCTTGCAGGCATGACAGCTGAGGCAGCTCCAGTGGTGGGGATCCTGGCTAGCAGGGCAGGCCATTGCTTTCAAGCTGGTCTTTTTAAGGGAGGTGACTCTTGGAGAGGGAGGGGGACCCTGCTGGGAGCTGAGCTTTCACTGGAGCGCCAGCAGAATCCCTATTCCAGCTCTCTTTTCCCCATCCACCTGGCCTGCTCTCTGCCACACCACGCTGAAAGCGGAGCTGCCACAAGGCTGCCTGTGGATGAGGCTTGTGAGCCTGGTGGCCCCTGCCTGGCCCAGCCGCTCAGTCCCTCAGTTTCCCTATCAACAAATCCCACAAGAAGATCTACATGGAGATATGTGAAACCTTCATGTGGGCGTTTCTGGCTTGCAGGGGTGCTCGGTACAGGTAGGCAGCATAAAACCCCATCCCCACCTATGCACATAACCCTGGGCTTCAGGGAGGACCTGCAGCCCCTGTTGGGGGTTGGACCAGCAGGTTGACCAGCAGGGTCAACTGGATCCATCCCAGGGTCCCTGGCTGTCTGCTGTGCTCTGGCTATGGAGCCATGACTCAGAGCTCCATCCTGCTCTGACAGCTCCTCCTGTGCTCCCTGTGCCACTGTTGGTATGGGCAGTGGAAGATTATTTTGTGCTACCAGTGCACCAGGGAAGGAGCCGACTACAAAATGATGCTGGCTGGGGTGCGTCCTTGGGAGACCCACCAGATAGCTGGGGGGGAGGATCCAGCTCCCAGCCAGGAGGCTTAAAATACCATCTCCTGCTGCCTGCCTTGGCCCCCTCTGCTCACCGTGTGGGAGGACAGAGGCTGGCTGGGGATGAGGGGGTGAATGGCCCTGGGATGGCACACTCCGCTCCAGCCCACCAGCCCACAGTGGCAGGGCAGAGGCTTGGGTCTGGCAAGTGGTGCTGTGCTTCTGGCAGTCTTTGCTGTGCTGCTTATGACCGGACCGCAGCACTCAACTTCTTCCTCCAACTTCTGGCTCTGTCCTGCTGGAGTGGATGCCCGGCACGCTGTGGCAAAGACACGGTGGCTCCCAGGCTGCTCAGGTTTTGTGGGAGCCTGGCGAGGAGTCCCCCGTGCTGCTGGGGCGGCCGGCACAGCTGGGAACCCCAGACCTGAGTGCCATGGGGGAGCTCTGCAAGGTGTATTTGGAGCTTGATCTATCCCCCCTGAGCCCCACTTGCTTTGGTGAACTGAGGGTCAGGCTGCCAGCCTGAGCCTGTGTCCATCACCACCCACCTGCTCTGATATGTGTGGCAGCACAAAGGAGGTGGGAATCTGGCCCAAGCCCCAGGACACCATAGCCAAGCCCAGCTGAGAGTGACCAAGAGGTTTGGCTGTGGCAGCACTTGGTGGATACGCTTCTCCAGGCAGGCCCTGGGCACCGGGGAACACCCCAACATGATCCCCCCTCTTTGGCACAGGGGACGGGACATCCCTCAGTCAGCTGCAGCCCAACTTCAATGCCATCACTGACACCTCTGGGCAGAGGGCTCCTCGGGTCCTTGGGAAGCACCAATGTCACAGCAGCATCTGGAAATTAACATCAGGAATGTATGACTAAACGCTGGGAGACAACACAAGTCTGCAAGCAGTATCCATCCCCAAACCCCCAGCAAGGTCCTAGGGAGTCCCTGTCTGGGGCTGTGACCTCCCTAATGCCACCTCTGGAGCCAGACCTCTGTTTTACTGGCTTAGTGTCGCATGGCTGAGCTAAAAGCACATGGAAAGCCACATGGAAAATGCTACTTTGACCTGCATCAAAATGCAGTGAAAAATAACGTGGAAAAATCCATGCTTCCCTTTAATCGTGCAGTTTAGGGTGTGGAAGTTTCTGCTTGTGGGTGATTTCTGAACCCCCACGTGAGGTTACACCCCAGTCCCTCTAGGTTAGAGCACAAGCTCTGTGCTCTTCCCAAGCCTAATTAATTGTGCAATTACTCCAGCCACATGGCCCTGCTCCTTTGGCAAGGTAGCCATCTAAAAGCTGTTATTTGATGAAGCTGGATTCCATGCAGATCAGATAAATCCCCAGCATGAAAAATCATTTATTCCTATAGAAATCACGAGCAATTGGAGGAGGAGGTTTAAATTTGCAGAATGTCAGGAAGATCTGAATCCAATCCCATCTCAACCCTGACCTGTTCAGAGCAAACCCCTCAGATGCTGGCCCCACAGAAGAGGGTGAAAGGCAGCCCTTGAAGGCAGGGAAGATCTGACCCCATTGAAATGCTGGGTGCTGGCTGGCTCTTAGTTGAGGTTTAAAGGGTCCCTGTGCTCCCTGACACCCCAAGTATTTTCTCCCTTTGAGGTGAGAAGGTGAACACAGCCTGGATGCAAAGCTCTGGTGACTCAGCAGGAGAGGCTGAAATCAGCTGAAAACTGGTTGCCGTCCAAAAAGCCTGGGACAAGCTGTTAAAACAGAGGTACCAGGGGTGGAGATGAATGTATGAGCGGACATTCCTCCAGCCCCTCAGCAGGCGTTTGTAGGACGAGCTGCCTGTGGCCACCCTCAAGGTAGCCCATGGCCCAGCAGTGAAAGCTGCTGTGAAGCACAGGGGTATGTTGGCCACTGCAGCTGGCCAAGGGGTGACAAGGCTGAGTTCTGGAATATCTGGTTCAACCCAGGTGCTGCGAGCAGCCTGTGAGCACCCACTGCCATCCTGCAAATGTAGGGTTGGGGACAAATTTGGATGTTTGGATGAGGGTGGTGCTAACAAGACCCTGAGTCAACCCCCGCTGAGATGCCAGAGCTGCTCCCAAGGCCAATGGCTGGTGGTTACAGGGACTGCCAAGAAATCCCTTTCCAAGGCTAGCCTAGGTCTCCTGCTGGCTGATCTTCAGAACCTCCAGGGCAGAGGTTGTCTCCAAGATCCCAGCACCCAAATCCCAACCCTCTTGCAGTGTCTTGCATGGACCCTTCTTGGTGTAGGAGAACCTGAGCCTCATGCGTCCAACAAAAAAACCTTGGCTTTCCCATGCTGACAAGTAAACAGCACTGAAACACAGGATGAGACAGCATCAGGCCCTGGACTCATGCACTCTATTGTTGCAATGGTGATAGGAGAAATTTTACTTGGACACTCCTGGCAGAAATGCCCAGCAGGCAAGAGGAGCAAGTGATAACTTGGACAACAAATTAGACTACAGCCCTGCTCCTGGGGAGCAGGCTGAGTCCTCGAAGGGGAGGCTGGGTTCAATGGGGAGCCAAGCCCACGGAAGGGAGGTGATGGGATCCTCAGCAGTTTCCCCATGGAGGTGTCTTAGAAAGGGCCGGTTTTGAATGGCATGTCCGGTGCAGTTGTCTCAGGCAGCTTGGGAGTAGAGGCTGTTCCATCCCTGACTATGGAAAAAAATGAATTACAGCAATACCAAAGAAGTACAGAGGAAGGAACAAGCAGCGGGATGGGCAGCCCTTGCTCTAGGGGCAGGCTGAACACTCTGTCCTTGCTGGACCAGCTGTCCCAATTGAGGACACTGCCTTGCTTCACACCATGCCACCTTGGGAGTCCCTGGCTCCCTTAGAAACCTGGGCACCATTACAGGGATGGTGGGCAAACCTCCGCAGACTGGCTGCCCTGCAGATCTGGTGGCCCCCGGCAGTGCAGGATCACAGCCATGGCAGAGGGAGGCACCACCAGCATCCACGCCATGTGCAGAAGATGAGGGTCCTGCATCTTCCCCACTGTGGGACTGGCCCCCTCCAACCACCCCCACCCCCATGGCAGTGTTCACAGTCCCTGGTGTTGCCTGACCCAAACAGCCACCCCACAACCTCCTGTTCTACCCCAAACAGCCACCACCATACACCCCCAGCATCAATATGTGGGGTGTCACCACCACTCCAGCCGTGGCTCCTGGTGAATCCCAGCTCCACTCCTGGGTGATCCTTCAGACACCGTGGCTAACACCATCCTCACGCTCTGGCATTCCCAGACCGTTATGGCCCTGCTGTGGGACCCTCATTGCACAGGTCCCCCTTATCCTGGGAACCTTGGCCATGACCATCCTATGCTCAGGGGAACCTGCACCTTCTCCAGAGGACCCCCAGGTCCCTTGTCATCCTTATTCTTGTTCCTGGATACGCCCAGGCCCTTTGGCCCTCATGGCCCCACTCCCTGGGACTCCCTAGACCCCTTGGCCACGGTGGCTCTGCTCCAGGTATCCCTGTAGCACAGGTCCCCTCTTGTCCCAGGACCCTCCCTGGGCACTTGGATCATCAGCATCCTCTGCTCCCGGGGACCCCCCAGGCCCTTTGGGCCCCATAGCTGGGGCTCCCCAAGGCTCCTACTGTCCCCTGCTCCCGGGAACCCCGACCACAGGGGCCCCCTCCGGCGCCCACCATCGCCCCTCGGTCCCGGACCCGTCCCCACCCCGCCGGCCCCGGCGAGGGGAGGAACCGGCCCGGCGGGGGCCGTGCCCAGCCTCGCCCCTGCGCCGCCCTGCGCGCCTCGCACCGGCACCGGCTCCGGCTGCGCCCGCTCCCCGCGCCGGGGCCCGCCGCCCCGCCCGCCTCCCCGGCCCGCCCGCCGGTGGCGCCGGCACCCGCCGGCCCGGCATGAAGGTGCTGCGGCACAAGATCGAGCTGCTGACAGGTACGGCCGGCGGCGCTGCCCCCCCCGGCGCGCTGGGGCCGGGTGGTCGAGGCTGGGAGGAGCCGGGCGCTGGCGTGCTGGGGTCGGGGGGGGCCCTGCGGCTCCCCTGGGAGATGGGGCTGCCGCCCCCCCCCGCCGCCCGCCGCCTGCCTCTTCTCCCCCAGGTACGGGCTGCTGGGGCGAGCGATGTTTTTGGGGTGCGGGAGCTGTCAGGGCTGCGCCGGGGAAAGCCCAGCTTGGGGGTGCTGGGGGTGCTGAGCCGGCAGCCCCCCGGCGCGGGGGTCCGTGGGCGGAGGGTGCCTGTGGGACTGCTGGAGCATCCCTGCGGCACCGGCTCCTCTGCCAGCTTCCCCCGGGAGCCCCCCCCGCTGCCCGAGTGCCCCGCTGATGGCGCTGGGGAGGAGGCTGCTCCTGCGAGACGGCCGGCGCCCCCGCAGAGCTCCCCCCTGCCCCCGCCGCCCGCCGGCCTGGGGGGCTCAGCTCCCGCACGGGTGGCACCGGATCCCCCCGCCTGGTGGCTTTGGTGCTGTGGCCGGCCCGCTGCTGTGCTACCCGGGGGCACCACACCGTCAGGCTAGCTGGTGGGGGCTGCTGGGGCGCGGACCCCTGCCCCGCCATGGGGGCTGAGCGAGCTGTGGGTATTTGTCCTGCAGTGGCAGAGTGGGAGATGCCTCAGGCTTTGTCACACTGGGGTTTTACCTCCAGCCCTTCACAGCTCCTCAATAGCCTTGCTCGGGGGCGGGGGGGGGGGGCGATGCTGTGGGAACACTCTGTCTCAGACTGGGCTGCAGGTTCCCTTTCTCCCTCTCTTCGCCTCACTGGGAATCATCTTGGCTTCGCTGCCCGGCAGGGGCCAGCCCTTCCTCCCCTGGGTTTGCCTCCCGGTCTGTCACACGCTGCTCAGTCAGCCTGGAGAATCCCTGCCGACATCCCGTGGGTGCCACATCTGCGCCAGGGCAGGACGCGGGTGGTCGGTGGGGATATTCCCGTGAGGCTGGTGCATCAGCTGAGGGACCCCTGCCTTCTGACCAGACACGCTGCCTGGTGTTAAACCCTTTCCACAGCCTCGTCACAATGATGATGATGATAACAACAACAACAACAAAAATAATAATAGTGTATTTTCTTGCCATGAGCTGGTTCTCCTCCAGTAAGCCAACACTGGGCTGCAGATCCCTGGGGAAGGTAAGCTAACATGGCTGTTTCTGTCCCCGTCCATGTACGCAGTGCCAGGGCCCTGGCAGCACAGATCACCAGTCCCAAACAGAGCAGTAATGTCATGCAGGGTTTGGGACTGATTTGGGACTAGGGAGGAGGCACGTCCCAGCTGTGCCCAGGAAACGGTGGCACTGCACCGGGAAGGCAGAGTGGGAGCGGAGCTGGGTGCTGTTGGGGAGCATTGGGGCGAGCTGGAGGGAAGAGGGCTTGTTGCTAGCCGCATTGCCCCGCTGTGCAATAGGAGCCAAGTTGTTTTGGCGAGGGGAGCTGGAGCCGTGACTTTCTCACCAGCACTCCATAGTGACGGTGGCCCAGTGGGCTGGGTGACGCTGCCCACAGCCTGACTGCTGCGTAGCAGGGATGAGGTTACCTGTGGGGTGGCGTAGGGAGCAGAGCACCCACGGGAAGCTGGCAGCATGGTTGTGATCCTGGTCGCCAGGTGCTGCACCCACAGGACTCCCCGATGAACTGACTGACCCTTCTCTGTTCCTGTGCTCAGCACTGCTTTAGGTGATTGTCCATCCCATGCTGAGGATGCTGGTTGGTGCAGGGCTCTGCCACATCCCTTGTGAGCCAGCTTTCCCCACCTCCACACAAGCAAGGTCATGAGGGCCTTTCTTCATTGCTCGGCCACCCTCCCTTCCGTATTAGCTGGAGGCTTTAATTAATAAAGGCATTCACCATATGCTAAATGCTGTTCCGAGCCACTCTGGGACTGTGGCCACACAGTGGGTTGGCACAGCCAGCGAGGGACGCTCCGGCTCTCTTCCAGACCCAGCTACCGGTGAGGCTGATTTTCCTCCCATTTTTTAATTCTGGGATTGTATTCCAGGGAATCGCGGGTTTGCTCGGTCGGTGGCTCTGCAGGCTGCAGCGTCTTGGCTGTGCTGGTGGGCTGCAGGCAAGGGCCGTCCCCTTGCGCAAAGCTATTTCCCCAGTAGCAGCCCAGCCTGGAGCAACTTGTCCCAGATGCGTGCCTCTCCATAGGGCTGTCAGCACCTCTCCCTGCCGGGGTTTTGCATGGCCCCCAGCCTGGTGGGACCCTCTGTGCAGGTGGACGCCCCCAGAGCTGGGCACCCTGGGACTCCCGGGAGGCTTCACGGTGGTGTTTCTCCATCCAAACAGTTGTTTCTCTGTCCAAACGGTTCTGTCTTGTTGAACGGCTCCCAAGGAGCAAAGCAAAGTGCGATGTCTGCATGAAGCAGCCAGGTGGCACAGCTTGCTTGGATTTTGAATGGAAAACCGGTCGGATGAACAAAATCCAGCTTTGGAGGGGAGTTTATGAGTAGCTCCCATATTCCTGTGGCCTTGGAATGCTTGTGTCATTCCTTGGGCTTTCCAACATTGCCAGCCTGGGCTGACCCAGGTTTCAAGGTGGACAAAGCACGGAGCAGGCTTGGCCAGGCTGTGGATGGAGCAGGGTCCGTGTTTGCTGCAGTGCTAGCACGGCCTCATACCATCCTTGGTATCTCTGGGAGATTGCAGAGCATGGGTAGCCAGTGGAGAGGGTGTGGGACTGGTGCTGGCCCATTTGGAGCAGCAACAACTTGTCCAAAAGCTTGGCCTTGGGAAAGGGGTTGAAACAGAGGCTGCAAAGGCAAATGCCTGAGGTCCAGATCCTGCCTGAGTGCAGATAAGGCCCTTGCACTGGGACTTGCCAGTTACACACACCTCATCTATGCAGAGCGGAGCCTGGATTGTCCCCTGTGTCCCCCATGTCCTGTTATCTTTTGTGTGCAGCCAGCTGCTGTGGGCACAAGCATCCCCTTGCTCCCCTCTGCTTTCAAAGCTGGGCTTATACCTGGGGGTGTTTCTGGAGATGCCGGTGTTGTGGGGGGTACAAATTCCTTGGTCAGGAGCATCCAGTCACACGTCTGCTGAGTGGTGGCTCCATGTCTGTCCCTGCAAGCCCTGGGGTTGAGCTGCTGGCTGGCCAGCACCCGCTTCACAGGCAAGGAGAAGAGTTTGGGAGTAAAGGCTTCACATTTGCTTTTCTCCCATCATTGCAATACCAACTTCAGGCTGCCTCTGTGCTGCCCAGCTGCTCGGAGCATCTCTGCCTCCCAGCACAGCTCAGAAACATCACTCCTCATTCTGGCTGCACAGGGAGATCTCCCTCAGTCCCACCCATGTCTGGCTGCAGCCTAAAACCAGCCCAAACATTGGATTTTCTCTCTCCAACCGATGCTGGAAGTTGGGGTGGGAATTGGAATATTCTTGCCCTTAATTGAGCCCTTACAGAGGTGGCCAGCACAGACAGACCAGGATGGTCTCCCAGTTTGCCTAAGACCATGGAGACAGGTCTGTCCTTAACTGGGAGAACTGGACCCTGGTGGGAGCTGCGACCTGAGTTCCTCTAGGCACTGCCTGCTCCGTGCCTACTTCCAGCTGTCAGTGGAGGGGCTCGCTGTGGCCCCCGGATGAGCCAAAGCACCATGTCCCCACGGTAGATGGGTGGAGTAAAGCTGATTTGGGTCCCATCCCCATGGGCAGGGAGACCTGGGAGGCTCCCAGGGGCTGGGGCGGAGGAGACCGAGGCAGGACCTTCCCTGACATCTCCCTTGCCCTGGGCAGGGCTGCTGCTGCAGGAGATGACCATGGCAGGGCTGCACGAGCTGCGCTTCACTGAAGAGAAGCCGCTGCTACGGGGCCAGGATGCTGAGCTGGTGAGTCTGGTGACTGCACTGGCTCTGGCTTCTGCACATGGGGTGCCAGGACGTGGGTCCCTAAGTGGGAGCTTGTGGGTATGCGTGCGTGCTGGTATGGGGTACGTGTGTGTGCACGTGTGTGTTGCTCTTTGGTGCAGGTGTGTGTTCGGACACATGCTGGTATTGGGTGCATGTGTGCGCCCAGGCATGTTGGTATTCAGTGCATGTGGGTGTACAGACGTGCTGGTATTGGGTGCGTGTGTGTGCACATGTGGTGGTCAGTGTGTGCGCGTGCACATGTGTGCTGGTATCAGTGCACACACGTGGGTGAGTGCAGGTTTGGTGTGATGATGGATGCGTATGAAGATGTTGTGCATACATGCTAATACGCACTTGCGTGCGTGCACATGTGCAGGCAGGGCATGCACGTGTGTGAAGAAATTGTAGATGTGCACGTATGTGTGCACACGTGTGGGCATCATGTCCCCCTGCAGCCAGCGCTGCTCCAGGGAGTGGGTCTTATGGTGTCAGGGGGCTTTGTGTGTTGGGTGGGAGAAGGGTGCCATGGCAGTGAGGTGTGTCAGAGGGACATCTCTGTCCCTAACGGCTCCTTCTCTCCCCAGGAGAACTCGGATGTCTTCCTCTCCGCTGTGGACATGGACTGGAAGGTATGACCAGCCATGGGGAGTGCCCCCACCCCCGGGTCCCATGTGGGACAGCAGCCTGCGGTGCGGGGGGGAGCTGGGGGGATGCTGCCAGGCATGCTCTGTGCTGGCACTTGGATGTGGCTGGCAGGCACTTGGTGACAGGCTGGGGACAAAAAAGTCTTTTTTTGAAGGCCGTTTCTTCTCAGGAGGGCTGAGCTGCTTTTCCAGCCCCTCTACCATTGCCATGGCAATGGTTTCCTGGGCGATTCCAGCTCCCTGCTTACAGTAAGGATGTTTGAAAGCCTCTTTCTGTTTTGGAGAGCTGGGGCGTTGCTCCCTGTACCACCCACCTCTCTCGGAGACCAGGGTCCCTCTGCTGCCCTGGCTGGCACCTGCCTGCCTTGTACCTCCATTTCGCCTCTAGCTCGCGCCTGGCTCCTGTGTTGGCATTCATCGCTCTCCCCCCTTTGCACAAGCTTGTCCCACACCAGGCTGCCCCTGCAGAGACCAGGCTGCTGGTAGATTGGGAGGGAGGGTAGTGAGGCTGCCAGACCACAGCTTGCTGCCTTTTCCAAAGCATCCCCCCTCCCAGGGGACACCGGTGACCAATTCCAGGTTGTATGTCGCCACTTTGCCAGTGGCTGGGACCACCAGGAGCATGGACTCAGGTGGTGCTGGATGAGCCCCCCAGGTCCAGCTCTGAAACAGCAGCACCTGCAAGGATAAAATAATTCTGGATTTCATTCATCCTGGGAGAGGGGCAGGGGAGTGCAAGTCCCCATTTTGGCAGACCCGAAGTGGTGCCCAGGCTTTGGGGGCTGCCCTGCTTGGTCTCCATCTCCTGCAGGTGGGAGGGTGCAGCTGGGTGGGGAGCAAAGACTTCTGTCATGATGCTGGGTGGTGGCTGCTTCGATTCACAGAGTAGATTTCTGGTGGCCCTCTTGGAGGCCACAAAATCATTCAAAAATTGCAGTGATGGAAAATAAATGCCACCTTTCCCAGCATCTCCAAAGCTGGTGGGATGCTGGGGCTGGGAGCAGTAGGTTGTGCAGGTCTGGGCTACTCCTTGCTGTGCTTGCTCTGGGTCCCTGTTGACCACTAGAAGGAAAACCAAACCTCCTGATGTCACCGAAGTGAGGGCAAGGAGGGGGAGGGGGAGGGAGGCAGCAGTGCTGGGCTGCCCAGAGCTCCTGGTAGTGCCATGGGCACCAGTATGGTTCTCACTCAGCTGTGCCTGGGCAGGGCTTGGTTGGCATGCAGGGGATGTTAATAGATGCAATGGATGTTAAAGGATGTTAAAGAGCAATGACTCTCCAGGGGCAATCTTTGTATGCCAGTATTTTAGGGGTTGGCCCAAGGTGACACCAAACTGTGTCCCCAGCGGTGCCCAGGTGGAGTGGGCCACGGTGATGTGCCTGCATGCCCTCGGTACCCAAAGAAAATGAGCCTGGCAAGGATCAAGGTGGTTTTGGCAAGCCAGCCAGACCTCGTGTCCTCTTGGCTCCCCTGCAGGAGCCTCAGGGTGGGGATGGGATGAGCTTCCCAGGCTGTGCTGGGGCAACAGCCTCCTTTCCCGCACCCTGGCACTTTGCAGGTTGGCTCTCTGCAAAGGCTGGGTGCTGCCTGCCCTTCTTTGGGGAGGTCTTACCCCATTTTTTAGTCTTTCCTCCTTATGGTAATTCAGTCCAGCCCCCAGCTTAACTCTTCACTGTCCCTCTGCTCCTCCCCGGAGCCAGTCGCTGCTCCTTTGCCAAGATGCTCTGGCCTGGCTGGGGCAGTGCCGAGGGAGCTGGGATCCCCCACTGCTGCCACCAGCCAAAGTAAGGCCCTGGGGCTGCTAGCTGAAGCCAAGGTCTTGGGGGGGCAGGTGCCTCTGCCCTGGGACCTGGGTGCCCTGGCCCTGCTGGAGGTCTGGGCCACCTGCCAGGCAGATGGGCTAGTAGGCAAGAGGGGAGATGGCAAGCAATGCCATTCAAGCGGAGTCAGCCTTGCTTAGCCCTCCCATCTCCCTGCAGACCTTCTGCACTCAAGCCTTGCTCCACCTGGGCCTTTCCACCCCTCTCCCACCTATTTTGCAACCTTCTGTCTTTTTTTGCCTGCTTATGCCCCTCTGTATCTCTTGCTTTTTCCCGAATGCTGTGGCCACTCGTGCTCTTTGGCTCCACAGCCAACAGGGCTGCAGAAAGCAAAACCAGCACCTGGGCCCATGAACAGCTTTGTACCTGTGCCAGGAGCCACCTGGGAGCTGGGCTTGGCCCTCACCTGCGGTCCTTCATTAGCAGAGATGCATCTCTCTGGGCTTGGGTCTGAGCTTCCTGTAGGACAAAGCAGTGCAGAGAAAAGCTTCTTTGGTGGAGGCAAGGTGGATGCCATTCCTCTGCCTGCCTGCCTGTCCTTATTCCCACATCCAGACCCCCTGGCTACCCAGCCCTGACTTATTTGCAGGACACTGCTTTCAGTGGCTCCCCACCAGTTCTGGGTGATCATTTTTCCAGGTCAGGCAAAGGGGGCTTTCCCCAGGGAAAAGTGGCTCGTCCCTGTCATTAAGCATCAGACTCCAGAGGAGCAAGCCTGCTGGGTGAGGCTGAGGACACGGGGCTTTGCCATGCAGGGAGGCCCCATGCATGTGTTGGTGATGGCAGCTGGACCCCCTCTCCCCACAGCTGTGGTGTGTGCCAGGGCATGGTGGAAGCGAGCCGTGCAAGCTGCCAGGGTGGGGATGATGCGGAGGTGATGGCAGGCTCCAGCTGACAGGGAGCATCCCTGTGGCAGGCAGGGAGGCTGGAGGGTCCCTGCTGGATGCTGCCCTGGTCTGGCATTGGCTTGTGGCTTTCCATCCTCTTTGAGCAGGCACTGGAGGGACTGCAGGACACTTTCTCCATCCGTGATTGCCCGTCTTCATGCTGGAGCAGCTGGGGTGCCAGCTGCGCTGAGCTGGGCAGTGGTGTTGGGCTGGGGAAGGGCAGGCAGGGTGCAGGGGCATGTCACCCAGAGCCTGCTGGGGGGTTTTGGGGCCACGGTGGCACAAGGCTGTCTGTGGGTGTGAGCTGCAGGCAGATGGACTCACCCTCTTGTGAAGCCTCATTGGACTTAGGGCAGAAACTACCTGCCTGCGCACATGGGAATACACACACGTGTGCATGCACACACAGCACATGGCAGCCCAGGGACAGGATGTGACCCCTTGGCACTGCTGGGTTGTCATTCCTCCCGCTTTATTTACCTGCCACCGGCAATGTCCAAGTTGGGGCTAAATCCTGCGCACCGGGACCAGCCCTGTGGGGGTATGCACAAGCGTTTTGTGGGTGCATGTGCTTCAGCATGGATCATTGTATTCATTTTTCCAAAGTTGGCATGGACAGACACGTGTGGGGACACAGTTTTGCCTGGCCCCTGTGGGTCTGTTGGTATGTGTTCCCGTGCACGTATGTGCATGGTCACGTGCATGTGAGGAGCACCCCTGCTGCGTCCTTCTCCTGTGTGTTTAACATGTACCCGTGTTTGGGGGGGTGTGCACGCTTCCTGGTACATATGCATTGCTGCAGGGCCTTGGTCTGGGTGGCTGCAGGCTCGAGCATGATTCTGTGTGTCTGCACGGGGCTGGAGCTGCACGTGTGTGATGGGGGCAGGTGAGCATTGCTGGGCTCCGCTGTGATGCTGCTGTGTGTGTTGCAAGGGGTGCGAGTGCAACTCTGTGCAGGCAGCTCTGCCTGTCTTGGTCTGCCGAAGGAGGGAAGATGGAGCAGGTACTGCGCAGTGCCAGGCGTTTTTTCCTTCATAAACAAGGGTATTTGGGGCCAATTGGAGCATGAATAATTCCCACGGCAGCCAATGGCTGAGTGCTCACTCCATCGCAGCACTTGCCTGCAATGGAAGCCAAACCTGCTGGGGCTGCGCGTCGCATGGAGGGGGAAGGGAGAGGGAGGGCTTAGCGCAGGGCTGGGGCTCCGCTATAAATTGAGGCGAGGGGCTGAGCCAGTGCAGAGCTCTGCTTCACCCCAGCCCACAACACCGCTGTGCCCCGCGCTGGGACCCCGTGCTCGGCACACCCTGCCCGTGCATCCTCGTTCGCCCGCTTCCTCACCATGCCCGAGTGCTGGGATGGGGTAGGTACCGTCGTTCCCGTGCTCGCTGCCCTCCTTCCCCAGACAATTTTGCTCCAGTACCTCCCCTGCTCGTCCGGGCTGGACCTTTGCACCCAGCGGGGCTTGGCGTGGGCCAGATAGGTTGGTGCAGGGGGGACCTGCTGCTGGGGAGCCTTTCCTTCCCCCAGCCCCGCTGCCGCATCCCCGACATGTCACAGGTTTTGGGGACGCATTGTCCTTGAGCGTGTCCTCCCCCAGCCCAGCAGAGATGCTGCGCTGAGGCCGAGGGTGAGTGAGCGCAGCTGCAGTGGCTGCAGGCTGTGCTGGCACAGACTGCTGATGGGGGGGGGGGAAACGTGCTGCCTCTTCCCCACCCCCAGGGCTGCAGAGGGAGAGGGTTTATTGCTGTTTTGACACGATTCCTCGGATGTTCTCTGGCCTCTAGGGTGATAGCAACAGGCCGGTGTGGAGGGGGACAAGTGAGGTGGGAGTGCCGCAGCGGTGAGCAGATAACTTGGACAGGGCTGGGCTCTCTCAGGCACCCATGGGTGTTGTGACCCCCACACCCATCCCCGCAGGGGCCACGGGTTGCCGGTGCCCACCCCTCCCACTACCTGCATCCCCTGTGTCGCTAGCCTCTCCCCTGCCACAAGCATCCCTGCGGCAAAGGGCAGGGCTGCGGTACCCAGTGATGCTGCAGAGGCTGCAACCCGGGCATGGATCTGCCTGGCTTGGCGCGGAGAGTGGGGGGTGGCAGTGCTGGGAAAGGAGCCTCCAACTTGGGCATGTGATTTTGGGGTGGGATTGCAGGCTGAGCTGGTGATGACAAGCAGGCAGCCCTGTGTGCCGGAACAGATCACATGGATGCCTCTTGCTCTGTGACCTTGGGCCAGGCCCTTCCTCTGCCTCGGTTTCCCCATCCGTTGTTGTGGAGGGATGTTCCCACTCATCATCTGCTGCCTGATACAGCCCCAGGAAGTGGAGGGACAGCTGTGGATGAGGGCTGAGGTCAGGATGTCCTTGGGGAGCCGAGTGTTATCTCCACAGAGCCCTTGAGCTACCCTCAGGTGCTGTGTTCCCCCAGGGACAGTGGATCTTGGTGAGGGGAGGCACTGGGGTAAGGAGACCCCTGTCCTTAGGTGGTTCCTCCCATCTGAGGCCCATGTCCTTCAGAGTCCTTGTTGGCACGTAACCCATGGGAGTGTCCACAAACCTGCTGTGCTTCCCTCCCACCAGCCCATCCATGGGGCTGCCAGTACCCACAGCGAGGACCGCTCTGGGTGGGTACCTGCCAGCATCCCCTGCCCAGCGCATGATGCTTCTGCACCTGCCAGATTCCAGCTTCGAGGTCACTGCCAGTGAGCTGGCTGGCTGGCGTGGGCCTCTGGAGGGGACCCCTGGTCCCTTGTCCCTGGGAAGCACCTGGGCTTGCAGCCTCAGTTTCTCGTGCTGGCTGGGGATGATGGCTGTGAAGGCAAGGCTGGAGCCCTCCCAGCCAGGGAAACTGAGGCACAGGGCAGTCTTGGTCTCTGTTATGGGTGCGCAGCCATTTCAGACCAAGGGATTTTAAAGTTACTTTAGCTGTCATTTTGGGATCAGGCTGCAGCATTTCCTGGGGTGGTGCCCAGGCTCTGATGTCTGCCTGTTTGTCCCAGGAACAGTGAATCTAGGCCCATTTGTGGTCTGTCCCATCCTGTGGTCTGCCTGTCCTGTCCCACAATCCTCCTCTTCCAAGCCCTCTTGAATCATCTCATCCCAGACCTCTATCCCTTGATCCCATCCTGTGATTCCATCACATGATATACCTGTCCAATCCTAAATCCTATTATCCTATCCCAAATCCTCCCTTCCCTTCCCAAGTTGGTGGAGGCTGGGAGCATTTCTGTGTGATTTGTCCTACCTTCTGCCACCACAGGGATGCCCAAGAGCTGAGGGTTTTCCTGGGATGGCTGCACATCTTTCCCTTGTGCTCCCATGGGACCCAGCCACCTGGGGAAGCAGCAGTGAGGGGTGGGATGGCAGGGCAGAAGAGGATGTCTTGGGGCCGGCAGGCATCACCCCATCTCTCCTCTTCCCCCAGGAACATGACATTGAGACCCCCTATGGGCTGCTGCACGTGGTCATCCGGGGCTCACCCAAGGGGAATCGCCCGGCGATCATGACGTACCATGATGTGGGCCTCAACCGTGAGTGCTGGTCCCTGGGCCAAGGGGATCAGGGACAGGTGGGAGTGAGCCCAGGGCTGCACAGGGTGCCAGGACATCGGCCAAAGCCCCTGGCTCAGCTCCTTTGCCTCCTCCCGTGGAGGGTCTCCAGGTTGCATTGGGTCTCCCCAGGCATCTGAAAGCACCAGGAAGGTTTGGATGCTCAGCCGAACCCAAAGCCCAGGCCAGGCACAACCAGGAGCGCTTGGCTGCCCTGGTGCTGGCTGTCTGCCCACCCATGTCAGGCAGGGATGGAATGTGGGGGATGCTGGGTGGGTCCCCACCACCGCCAGCCCATCATTCAGAGCATGGACCAAGGAGCTGGTGGCCAGACATAGTGGGGGCTGAAGGAGATGGGGAACAGCAGGGAAGGAAGGACCTCGAGCTGGGGCTCTGGATGTGGGGATGCTGCACGCTCTGTTAGCCTGCAGCCTTGGACCTGCACCCCAGACCCCTGCCCCAGGCCGTGCCCCTTGGCTGAGCCGGGATGCCTGGTGCCTTGTGAGGCTGAGTCACCGGCAGGCTGAGCGAGCTGCCTCACCGTCACGGCAGTACTCTCGTGTCCGGGGACGTATAGTGTTGGTTGCAATGGACCTTACGACCTGCCTTGCCCTGAGTTTTGCAAGGGATGTCCTGTCACTGATGCCATGGGGCCTGCAGGACCTCTCCAAGCCTTGGCAATGACTGTATCCCACTGCAATGGTGGTGGCCTGTCCACAGCAGCACTGGGGCTGTTTCTTTGGCTGTTTCCAAGGAGGGAGATTTACAGCTTTCTCTCAAATCCCGTGTTTGCTTGAGCCCTTTCTGAGGAATTTGAATAGGGCTGATAACACCCTGGGCTGCTAATCCCACTGCCCACTGGGTGGTCCTGCAGCTCTGGGTTTTGCCTCCCCCAGTCCCACCTCTCCAAGCAGACGAAGCTCACCCCGAACTCATCTTCCTGGCTGTGTCCATCCAGCCCCATGCCTCCCAACACCGGTAGGGATGCAGCCCTTGCTAACAGTGGCTGTGATCTCTGCTGTGGAGACAAGAAGCCTGGACAGAAGGGGATGGGAGGGCTTTGGTGGCGTGTCACCTCCCAGCTGAAGGGCAGCGGGAGGGCAGGCGACCTCTCTCCCAGGCCCCCATGCCAGGGTGTTTGGTCTCTAACCCCTGCCTGCCTTTGACAGACAAGCTTTGCTTCAACACCTTCTTCAACTTTGAGGACATGCAGGAGATCACAAAGCACTTTGTGGTGTGCCATGTGGATGCACCGGGCCAGCAGGCAGGAGCCTCGCAGTTCCCTCAGGGGTAGGTGCCAGCTTTGGGGGCTTGCTATGCCTGCCGGAATGTCACCTCCCTGCCCACTGGGTTGTTGCTTCCCGGGCAGTCACGCCCTACCTGTGGGTCTCTCCTAACCATGTCAAAGCCTGAGGCAGCCAACGGGCCCAGGGTGGGCAATGGGGTGGTTTGCAGGTGGGTGGCGTTTCCCTGCCCACTTTGGGCAGCCCAGCTGCCCTGTCCCAGCCTTCCCACTCTGCGTGGGTCCCTTAACTGCTGTCCTGTGCCTCTCCGTGCTGCAGGTACCAGTACCCATCCATGGACCAGCTGGCTGCCATGTTACCCAGCGTGGTGCAGCATTTCGGGTGAGTCGGCCTCTCTTCCACAGCTGCTGGCTGAGGGTGCTGGTCAGAAGACCGGAATCTGGGGCTGGGGGAGTTGTCCCTGTAAGCTGGCACCCTGCGTGTCTCCTTGTGCCCCATGCTGTGGGTGGAGGGTTGCCCCGGGGTCCCTGTGCTGGAGCCCACTGTCCCCCCATATGCACCTCTCCACTTTCCAGGTTCAAGTATGTGATCGGGATCGGTGTCGGGGCAGGAGCCTACGTGCTGGCCAAGTTTGCGGTGAGCCTGGGGCTGGGCTGGGCTGGCCCTGAGTTGCCCGTACCTGCTCTCAGCACAGGGCATGGGAAAAAGCAGGAGCTGACACTCCTGGGCGGGCTGTGCCACCCTGAAGGCTCCTGGAGGGATGGAGGGCCAGGACAGCAGTGCCATGGCCATGGTGGCCGGGCAGTCTTGCCGTAGGTCTCAGGACAGGGCCACATCAGCTCTGTGCGATGCCTGTGCAGTGGGCAGTGGTGCTGGTGGAGGCCTGCCCTGGGCGCATCTCCCCTCCCTGCTGAGCACCCACCCCTCTTGCTCACTGCAGCTTATCTTCCCTGACCTGGTTGAAGGGCTGGTCCTCATGAACATCGATCCCAATGGCAAAGGCTGGATTGACTGGGCAGCTTCCAAGGTGGGCAGGGCCCTGTCCCCCCTCTCCCAGCCCTGGTGGCTCCCCGGGGCAGGAGCCAGCCATGGCAGTGCCGTAACCCTTTGTGCTCCCTCCACAGATCTCTGGCCTCACTAGCACACTGCCGGACAATGTTCTGTCCCACCTGTTCAGCCAGGTAAGAGCTGTGCGTCCTGATGGCCCCCTGCCACAGCCCCCTACCCAGCATCCCAGCTGGGTCACCGGGGCTGTGCTCTGCCCTGGCTGCCAGGTGCTGCTGGACCTGCCCCGTGCCCAGGGATGGCATTAGTTAAGCCCTGCCTGTATCCCTCCTGCCTGATCCTGGGCTTAGCCTCGACCAATGTGCAGCTCATGCCCATGTCCAGCCTGAGCGTGCTGCCTGCAGCACTGCTGTGCCCAGCTGCATTGCCCAGCATCCTCCCACTTTGCCCTGCTGGCCGGCACAGCATGGGCCAGCCTGGTGGAGGGTTGGGCATTTCAGTGGCACCTGGCAGCACCTGCCCTGATCTCCATCCCCTGCCGGCACAGGAAGAGCTGGTGAACAACACGGAGCTGGTGCAGAGTTACCGGCAGCAGATCGGCAGCGTGGTGAACCAGTTCAACCTCCAGCTCTTCCTCAACATGTACAACAGGTGGGTACCCTGGTCCGTCCTGCTAGTGGGCTGCCCCCCTGTCTGCGCCAGGGTGAGGGGCTGCAGCACTGGTGGGTGGCCCCAAGGGCGCCAGAGGAACCCTGATCCATTGGGTGCTGCCATCACCCTCTGGCACAGGCAGGTAGGTGGTGGTGCAAATCGAGATGCTGGTGCTGGCTGGGGATGCAGGAGTTCTGGTACCTGTGACAGAGCCTTGCCATATCCCACAGCCCGTGGCCACGGGTGCAGGTCCCCTAGTCGCCTCCTGTACTGGGTGCTGGCACAGGCCTGGGGAAGAGGGCCGAGGTGCTGTCCCGTGCGTGCCAGGGGTTGGGAGCATCCCGCTTTGTGGGCTCTGCTCAGGTCATGGCAGTGATGGCCATGGCATCCGCCATGCACCATGTACCGGGACAGCAGGGCTGCATGCTGCTTCCTGGAGCTGGCGGTGCCCCAGCTCCTGCAATATAGCATTGGTGGCAGCAATGGCCCTTTTTCTTCTCCATCAGCCGCAGGGACCTGGACATCAACCGGCCTGGGACTGTGCCCAATGCCAAGACACTGAGGTAAGAGTCACACCAGCATGGCGTGGGGAGGTCTCGGGGCAGTGGAGTCCACCCAAGCCAAGCCCTGACTGTGCCCCTTCCTCCTCTCACGTCCAGCTGCCCCGTGATGCTAGTGGTTGGAGACAACGCACCTGCTGAGGAGGGGGTGGTGAGTGATGTGACGGGGTAGTGCCTGCAGGCTGGCATGCAGGTGGTGCCAACCTGAGGGCATGCACATATTCGCTGCCTGCTCAGCCACGTGTGCGCTTGTGTGCAAACCTACCTGCTCATGTGGGCATGCGTGCACGTGCATCTGTGCATGGTTGCCACACCTGGGAAATCTACCCTTCCTCATACGCCAGACGTGCTCAGAACATGCATTCTCAGGTGTGTTGGCACATGGGCACACTCCTTGCTTGGCCACATGTGCCCAAAGAGCTGCTAGTACATGCATGTGCTTGCACACATCCGCATGGTTGTCCACACTTGCACACTCAGCCGCAGGCACTGTGCAGGTAGCCACATTTGTACCTACTGTGTAACTGTGTGCACGTGCTCCCGCTCCTCCATCACATGTACCTCTTTGCATGTGCACAGAAGCACACTTGTGTGCTTGTACACACGTGTGAGACACAGGATGCCTCACCAACCCCCCTCCCCTCCCTTTTGAGCCCCCGCCCTTGCCCAGACACTGCCTAGCAGGAGGAAGATCCTCTCTGTGCCATGGCAAGGGGTGGTGGTTCTGCAGACTCAGGGCTCACCTAGCACCCTGTCTCCACCTGGTTGGGGTGGGATGTGCCATGGGGCCAGTGACAGTACCTGTGGGCAACTTCTGCCAGGCTCAGGGCGCCCCAGCATGCTAATATCATTCCTCTCACCCTCAGGTGGAGTGTAACTCCAAGCTGGATCCTACCAACACCACCTTCCTGAAGGTAGGTGGGTGGCATGGGGCAGCTGGAAGGTCCCTGCTGCCCATGAAGTGCCCCATTACCCTCTGCCCCAGGGTTGCAGGGCATCCCCATCTGCCCATTCCAGGTCTGTCCCAGCCATGGAGCTGGGTGTATGTGGAGAGATCAGAGTGGCCCCAGCAGTGGCATCCCGCCAGGGGGTACTAGGGGACAGGGTGGGTAGCAAAAGCACCCTCCCAAACTAAACAGGACCTTCTCTCTGCAGATGGCTGACTCTGGTGGGCTGCCCCAGGTCACACAGGTGAGCCCCCCACAATTTCCGCAGTTAACTGGGTATGCTGGGCCCTGAGACATGCTCTGGTGCTGTCCCTGGCTCCCAGGGGATGGGCTGAGGTGGGCATAGGGGTTTTGGGCAGGGGCTGCCAGAGGCAGCTCAGGGTTGAGCAGGGATCTTGGTCCTGGTGCTGCCTCAACTCAGCTTGCTCTCTCCCCACAGCCCGGCAAGCTGACGGAAGCCTTCAAGTACTTCCTGCAAGGCATGGGCTACAGTGAGTGCCAGGGCTGGGGCGTGCCTGTGTGTGCACATGCGTGTGTGCCTGTGTGCGTGTGTGCTGACCCTGCCACAGAAGAGGAGCCTGGCACCCCTGCGTGCCCTTCGTGATGGAGAGCTGCACGTGCATCTGTGCCGTTGTATGTGCAGGTGTACAAGATATCTATCCATGCGCTCGTAGGGGTGCGGGGTGTACAAGCTCTGTGTGCACACAAACATGTGTACAAGGGCTCGGCGTGTACATAGGTGTGTGGACAGGGTCTCTGTACATGCATGTACACTTAGGTGTGTGTGGCCATGCACAAGCAGGGGCTGTGTGTGTGCATACAGATGTGCAGAGTCCAGGTGCACAGGTCTATGTGCATACGTGTGTGTATAGGTCCGTGAGCACGTGTGTGTGTGGGGGGTGTCTGTGTGCCTACCTGTGTGTGCACTTGTGTGAAAGTCCGTGTGTGTGTGTGTGTGTGCTTGCAGGTCCATTTGCACATGCACATGTGTCTCTGTGCGTGCAGGTCTGTGTACACACATGAAGGCCCATGTGCGTGCACACGTGGGGCTGGGCAGGGGCTCCTGGCCCCACAGAGCGGCCAGCAAGCTGACGCTCTCTCTCTGCCCTCCCTCCCCTTCTCCCGTTCCACCCCTGCCAGTTGCCCACCTGAAGGATCGGAGGCTGAGTGGAGGCACAGGTACCACTCACTGCTGCGCAGCCTGAGCCCGCTGCTGCATGGTGCCTGCCTGGCCTGTGCCCTCAAGCTGCCTGGGCACTTTTGGGAGCAGCCTGGGTGCAGGGCTGCCCCTTCCCAGCCAGCTGCCCTCTGCCTTGCTCCGCTTTGCCTGAGACGGCACCCCGAGCAAGGGCTGAAGGCTGAGAAATGGCATTTGGAGAAGTGTGTCCCGCCCTCCCCCCATGCAGGCACAGTCTCAGCAGTGTGCCCACTGTGCCCCCCTCCAGCTAGCCAGGAGCTGTACCTGCTGGGCATCCTGGCTGGAGGAGGGTGTCGCCTTCCCTGCACACCCTCGGGACCCAGGAGAGCTCCCGTCCCAGCTCATTCCTTCCCCGGAGCATGGTGGCCAGGGGTCCCCCCCGCCTCATGCCCAGTGGTCGCATGCCTGGGTGCGCAGGTGTGCCCAGTGTGTGGCCTGTCGCAGGGCACCCCATCCCTGCCCTGCTGTCCCTTGCCAGGCTGGAGCTGCTCATGTCACAGCACCGCATGCTGCAAGCTTGTGCCTGGGGTCATTCGCATCAGGGAGCGGGACTGGTGGCTTTGCTTGCGTGAGGCAGCGTTAGCATTTGGAGGGAGCTGAGCACCCGTCCATCTCTCTGTGCCCGTGCAGTGCCATCCGCCAGCATGACCCGCCTGGCACGCTCCCGCACGGCCTCCCTCACCAGCACCAGCTCAGTGGATGGCACCCGCCCACGTGCCTGCACCCACTCGGAGAGCACCGAGGCCATGGGGCAGATCAACCACACCATGGAGGTATCGTGCTGAAGTCCACACCCACCGCCAGCGTCGCCTCCAGAGCCATCTCTCATCCGTCAGCATCCCGCCAGCACCCACCCACCCACTCCGTGGACATCCTCCACCAGGGCCCTCGCTCCTTTGGGGTTGGTTTGTCTCTGCCACTGGCCTCATCCCCTTGTCTGGTACCGGAGGAGAGGGCCTTTGCTTCCCTGCCTCCCAGCTCCAGCTCCTGGCTTCCTCCAGCAGTCACACATGGTTCTGTATTGTTCCGCACCCTCCCTAGCATCGACTTGCCCCTGGCTCGGGAGGGTGGGCCAGGATGGGGAAATAGGGGCAGGGTGGCAAGATGGGGACAGGATGGTGGGATGAGGCAGGACAGCAGGACGTGAAGAGAACACAGGAGGTAGGTTGGTTCCCCCAAGGTCAACCGATAGCTGGCTAAGCCAGGCGAAAGACAGGGACAGGGAGCAGCACTCACTGGGAGGTCACTGGGCCCTTCCTGGGGATGCAGCTCCTGTTTCTCCCCACTGGCCCTCCCTGGGGAGAGCTAGTGTGGGATCCTCCTGCATGCCCAGGACCTGCTGCCCTGGAGCTGGCTGACCATTGTGAGAAATCACAGCCCAAACCGTCCCCTTGCCCTGGTCCTGTACCCTGAGGGCTGCCCTGGGGCAGGTGGAGGGGGTTCAGCCCTGGTCCAGAAGCCCTCAGGGCAGGAGGGTGGCATGGGGGTTGTCCTGCTGCTGCCCCCACTCTCAGCCATGGTGGCACCTCCTTGTTCCCTTGTCGCAAGAAGTACAATCACCGCCTACCACCAAACACACACCAGGGGGGATAGGGGGCCGTGTGCCCTGGCTTGCTTGGTCCCTGCCACACCGGCAGCTCCAGCTCTTGGGCTGAGGCCACCAGGGCTCAGAAGCCACTGGGTTTGGGGATGTCACATGGCAAATCCTCCTTTCAGTTTTGCCACAGCCTGTGGGTGTCACCACAGCGCAGCCATTAGCAATAAGATGTGACACTCCCCCCCTGCAATGCTGGGGAGCCCTCAGCACCCTCTGCCCTGCAGGGTGCATCACTGCAAGGTGCTGGCAGTGTGGGGTGAGCCACCGGACATGGGGAGCACCCAAGAGTCTGGCTTTGTCCACAGGCTGGCTTTGCCCACAGAGCTGGCCAGACCCACCATGGCCACCCAAACCCACCCACACCCCCTCCAAGCCCAGCATCTTGCCTGCACATTGAGTGGGGTATCTCTCAAGGGCTTGGGTGGAGGACAAATCCAGCCACCAGCTCCAGGTGGATCCAGCCACATGCTCGACATGGAGAGCTGCGTCATCACGTAACCCCACCATCGTCCACCCCGCCTCAGCTGCTGCCCCTGGTCCACCCCGCGGGCAGCAGAACCCAGCTAGCTCCTCCTGCACCTGGGGTAAGAGGGCCCTTTGTGCTGACGGGTGCTCAGGTCTTTGTGGGTGGTCCGGGGGGGACCCACCGGGTGCCACCGTCTGGGCAAGCAGAATCAGCCTGCTGGGAGCAGGTCCCACCCAGCCCTCCGAAAGCACTCGCTCTCCACTGACCCTGTCCCCACTCCCCAGTGAGGGCCACAGGGGTCCTGGGGCTCCCAGTGGGTATACGAGGGCTTTTGGCCTGAGACCCATGCCTTGCCCAGTCCCTCCCATATTGAAATGGCCACCCCAAAAACACCAGTGTCCCCATTTGTCCCCCACTTTGTCCTGCCATGTGCTTCCTTCTCAGTGTGACTCTGAAAGCTATGTAGCTCCTTTTTACTGTAGATACCGCTGCAATCTCTTGTTTTCTCAGTGTGTCTTTCCTAGATAATATATATATATAAATACCTATACCTAATATATATAAGGGTTTGTCCAGTCCCTGACCTTTTTGGGTTCATTCCCCTCATCCTCATCCACGCAGTGCCGTGTGGTTTCCCTGGAGGTAGTCTGGCTGTGCTCACCTTCAGTTCCTCAGCTTGGTTTTGTTGGTCAGTTTGGTTTTCCTTGGTGGTTTGTTCTTTTGATTTTTGTTGGTTTTCCTTTTTTTCCCAGTCACAGCAGAATTTAACGCATTTTCCTGTCTGAGTGCAACCTGGTTTTGTCACAGCGGCATCAAGGCCGCAGCACTCAAGAGATGGCAATATGTAAACTGGATTTAACTAACCTGTTGCTGTAGAGAGGATTTACTCTGTTGGAAAAAAAACAAACAAACTAATAAAGATGTTAAGAACCTGCTGTGCTCTTTTCAACGTGCTGCAGGGAAACAGATCTGAACCCATCCTGCACCTGCCTGCAGAGATCTGGCGGGCAGGGAGGACAACAGGGACACCTTGGCCACCAACCCCACGAGGGGCTGCACCGCTGGAAGAGGGGAACTAGGGTGCCCCTGAAGGAGAGCCCAGGACCCCAGAGGGCATATGGCGAGGATCCATGGGGTGCTTTGGCTTCGGGGAAGCCATAGGCAGAGTGGTCCATATGTTGGGAGTGGATGGAGACTGGAAAGCTGCCTGCTGTGGCCTGGCAAGGTTGGATCCAAGGGCTGCCCACTGGGGAAGGAAAGAGCCTTGGCTGCGCAGCTCCGGGGGTGAGATGGGTCCTCAGGAGATCCAGCCTCCCTGCCCTCTTCCAGGATTGCAGGCTCCCTGTTTGTCTTCCCATCAAGGTCTGAACATCCCAGGCCACAGCCCTTTCCAAATGCATGAAGTCCTTGCTGAGGAGGATCCCCTCCCTGCATCCTAGCCCTCGTCCCTGCTCCAGTATGTCAGTGTCTGCCTTGTACTGGGGCACTCTGGAGTGGTCCCAGTCCATGAAGAGGGTCCCAGAGCCAGGGCATGGAGAGAGAGTGACTGTGTAGCTCACGCAGGGTTGCCTGAGGTGGGTGGAGAAGAGCCTGGACATGTGGGGAGGAGATGCAGGACTCCAGTTCTGAGCTGGGACGTGGGCAGGCAGCCCGGGGGCCTTTCCTCACTGGTGTGGCTGCAGGGGTCTGCTGGGCTCCCTGCTCCCAGCTCTTCCTCTGTCTTGCTCCAGCCCTGAGGCTTCTCTCCTGCTGGGCCTTCTCTCCTTCTGCTTTGATTCTGTGATTCTGGGGGCCTCCCTTCTGCCCCTTCTCTCTCTTTCCCTCTATTCAGCATCAGGCTCTCCCTCCTCTGGTCTCAGGATCTTCTCTGGCAAGGGTGTCTAATTGGGGCCCCCCTCCCTGCTGCCCCTGGCTTGGGTGAGCCTCATCTGGGTGGAGAGGGACTGGAATAGCACTGGTGGGGCTGCAATGGGCTGTCTCCTGCCTGGCTCTAGGACAGGAGACTGTTGTGGTGTCAGGAAAGCTGCAGCTGGGATAGCGGAGCTGCTGGGAGGGGAGCAGCCACCTGAGGACCCAAAGACCATAGAAGAGCAAGGACCTGCTGCAGCAGGACATGGGGAGGCCACAGCTGCACTTGTGGTGCTGGAGGGACAGTGAAGCCTTCCTTTGAGGGGGGGGCATGCCTCTAGCTGGGGGGCTAGGGTGTTATTAATGAGGGTTTTGTGTTAACTAGCACCCAGGGCAGGACCGCAGCGTCTCCGAGGCTGAGGGAGGGGAACCCCTGCTGCACAGCCCTGCTGGGGCCAGGCTCTGCTCCCAGGCCCTCTGCCTTGCTGCCATGCAGACAGACTTCCCCTGACAGCCCCCGGCTGTTGGTGCTGTGATGTCCATGTGGTGTGATGGTCACGACCATCAGCTGTGCTGGAAGGGTCCCCCTTTCCCCAGCTACCCCGGGAACCCTGATAACACATTTCCCTGCTCAGCCATCAGCTCCCCAAGGACCTGGTCCCAGCTCCTGCATGCTTGGGGATAAGGGGAGTCAGGGGCCCCCATGCCCTGCCATCGGTCCCTGCCAGCCCTGACCTCCCGCCTCTCCTATCCTTCTCCTTGGGGAAAGGGAACCTCGAGTTCCCCCCTGCCCCTGGCCCCTCCCCTTGCTGCTCCTCCACCCTGTGGCCACCTCCATGTCCCTACCCGGCTGCCCCACAGGTGCTGCAAGACCGGGTCACCCCTATCCCCTGGTTTCCCCTGGCCCCCCGAGGGTCCTGTTCCCCTGGTACCACCTTGGAGCCCACCCATGCGCACCGTGGCTGCCCCAGGCGCCCACTGCCTGCCTCCCCCTGCCCTCCCTGTCCTGCTGCTGAGCCAGGCCTGCGGCTGGGCTCGCTGCAATGGGCACAGCATCTAGCCATCAGCAGAAGGAGCAGCTCTACCAGGGCCCCCAGAGAAATGCCGTGGGGGTGGGGATTGCTGATGGAGGTTAGGTCAACCACACAGGTTGCACCTCATCTTACATTCCCTTGGGATAGTCTCTTAACTGACTGCCCGTAGTAGGTTTGAATTGTTCTGAATCTTCTTTTTCAGGAAGAAGTACAATGCAGAATATATCATTTACAAACACCTTTTCCATCATTTATTTATAAAACGATGGTCCTAGCAGGACTTCTGCAAAGATCTACACTTTCAAGTCAAGATTTAATTGTTCCGTCTAACTTCTACTATGTTCTTATCCTCCTTGCAGACTCTTCCTTTCCTCCCACAGGAGCCTACTGAGGCTGTGGGCTGACAGCATGGGTGGCAGCTTTGTTGACCAGGATGCTGGGGCTCTGGGACACCGAAGGCTTCATTGTCATGTGGGGCTCTTGTTCTTTGCTGTTGGTGGCCACGGGGAGCACAGGTGACAAGCTGAGGCTGGATACTTCATATAAGGACAGCTGCAACAAGAGGCAGCTGAGGAGATGCATCCGTGGGTTCTGAGGGAACTGGCAGATGACATGGCTAAGCCACTGTCCATCTATTTGAGAAGCTGTGGCAGTCCAGTGAAGTTCCCACAGACTGGAAAAGGGGAAACAACCTCCATTTTTAACGGACTAAATAAGGAAGATCCAGGAAACTACAGGCTGGTCAGTCTCACCTCTGTGCCCAGCAAGATCATGGAGCAGATCCTGCTGGAAACTATGCTAAGACACATGGAAAATAAGGTGATTGGTGATAATGAGCATGGCTTCACTAATATCAAGTCCTGCCTGCCAGGTTTGGTGGCCTGGTATGATGGGTGGGCTTACAGCATTGACAGAGAGGGAAGAGCAACTGATTTGGCAATGAATCCAAAATTCATTATCCATAGGTGACACCATCTGGCCATTCCGAGGAATGCTCTAAGCTCTTGTTTTGACTTGCGTTCTGGGATTTGACAAATAGCCTCTTTTCTTTCAGTTCCAAGACTATGCTTGCCCCCTGTGAAACTGTAAATCCCAAATACATTACTTCTTGGGTGATCTGTGCCTTTTTCCAGGATACTTTGTACCCCGCTAGCCCCCAAAAGTTTAGGTTGTCTGTTGTCATTGGTGTAGAATTTTCTTTATTACTGGTTGTGCTAGCAGTATGTCATCTACAAACTACAGCAAGGTGACATTTTCATACAACTTTTGCCACCTTTCCAACTCTTTGGCTAATTGATTTCCAAAGATTGTAGGGCTATTTTTAAAACCTTGGAGTAATACAGTCTGGCACAATTGGGTTTTTCTACCAGTCTTAGGGCTTTCCCCATTTGAAAGCAAACAATTCTTGACTTGCAGCAGCTAGCGGAAGGCAAAATAATGCACCTTTTAAATCTAATCCAGTAAACCATTTATCTGTTTGCTTCAGGGCGGTCAAGAGGATATACAGGTTTGCTGCTGCCAGGTGGACATCTTGCATTATTCGATTTATAGCTCTTAAATCTTGGAGAAGTCTATATTCTTCTGAATGTGGCTTCCTGACCAGTAATAGTGGAGCATTATATTCTGATTGGCATTTTCTCAGTAACCAAAGACCCGCGACGGGCACCGGAGCGGCCCCGTGGCTGCCGACAGGTTCCGCCGCTGGCCCCACGCACCGGCCACCGGGCGCGGTCGCAGCGGCGCGGCACCGCGAGCGCCCATGGGCGCCCCGGGAAACGAGCTCCTCGGCCGCCGACGCAACCCGGAAGCTCCCATCGATCCGCCGGAAGTAGAGCTCTATGGGCCAGCAGTCACCCAGGACGCCGGAAGCACCCATCAGGCATCGGGAGGGCGCGCTCTATGGTCTGGCAGTCCTCCAGGACAGGCCCCGCCCCTGGAGACCGCTCGGGTGCCGCCGAGCGCGCGCATACGCAGAGCCGCGCTTTGCCGCCCTCGCTGCTGCCGCCTGTCGCACAAAAGCCGGTACTGCAGCTCGGGTGGCATCTCCGTGCTGCCGGCCGTTGGTAACGGCAATGCAATCCAGCGCTGCCTGCGGGGTGGTGCCACGGCGCCCACCGCTGCCTCCCGGTAAGGAGCCGCAGCTGCCGTCCCACGGGCACGTTGCCAGCAGCCGCTTGGCGCGCAGAGCACGGAAGCGCAGCGCTGCTGCAACCTCGGCGTACACCGGCTGCCGGCCGGGCGCTCGCTGCCGCAACGGCCCCGCCCCTAGCGGCGAGACCCCCCCCCGGAGACTGGGAGGGTGCGGAATGTCCCCGCCCCTTCGCGGCGGCAACCCCCGCCCCCTCACCCCAAGCCCCGCCCATGGATACCGCCCGGAAATGGCGTGGCTCCACCCCTAGCGGCCAGCCCCGCCCCTGAAGACAGCGCGGGAGCGGCCCGAGTGCCGCGCAGGCGCAGAGCCGTGCTGTGCCGCTCTCAGTGCTGCCATCTGGCGATAGGAGGCGGTACTGCAGTCCGGCACCACCCATGCGCAGCGCATGTCGCCGGGCCCCTCGGTCCCCCCGAGCCCAGGTCTGGGCGCACGCCCAGGGGGTTGGTGACGTTTCTCAGGATCAGCTCCCTCCGTTGCCCCATGGTGTCAATCGATGGCTTTTCTGCCTTAACAGTGTTGAGATAAAACCTCTGCTATGGCAGTGGTGTTGGCTTCCTGCCTTAACACTGCTGAGGTAAACATTTGCTTTGGTGATGGTGTGAGTTTCTTGATGTATCAATGATGAGACAAACATCTGTGATGTTGGTCCTCACCGACGCAGCCTCTAACACCTGCTTTCTGTGGTGGGAAAATGAACTGCTCACTCTTGCACTTGTACAGAGCCCAAAAGCTCTGTGGAACCACCTGTGCACAGCTCCCCCAGAGAAGGTGCCAGAAAGGGGTTCACTCACTGGATCTTACTGTCCCCTGGTAGCCGTGCTGCTAACACAAACAAACCTTTGACTCCCTGGTTCCTGATCCAAGAATAGTTTAACTCATTTTTATACTCTTACAAAGCTCGGTTTGCACATTGGGGAAGTCCAGGCACAGCTCCACCAAAGAAGGTGCCAGGAAGGAGTTGTCTTGGTGGTTCTCACCCTACCCTGGTAGCGATGTGAAGGACACCACAAAAGTTCTGCTCCCTGCTTTCTGGGGTGAGAAAAGGAACTGCTCGCTTTTGCACTTGTACAGAGGTAAAATGCTCCATGAAACCACCCATGGCACTGCTCCCCTGGAGAAGGTGCCAGGAAGGACTTCTCTTGGTGGTTCTCACCCTGCCCTGGTAGCTGTGTGAAGGACACCACAAAAGCACTGCTACCTTCTTTCTGTGGTTAGAAATTTAAGTGCTCACTTTTTCACTTGTACAGACTCAAAAAAGCTCCATGGAACCAACCAGGCACAGGTCCCCTGGAGAAAGTGCCAGGAAGAGATTCTCTTGCTGGTTCTTATCCTGCCCTGGCAGCCATGTGAAGGACACCACAAAATTTGGGTTACCTGCTTTCTGAACCAATAAAAGAGTAGCTATTTTTTCTCATGGTTCTTGGCTTTTCACAGTGATTTGGAGGCCAAAAACATGTTGGAAATGTCCAGGCACAGCTCCACCAGAGAAGGTGCCAAGCAAAAATGCCCTGGTAGCCATATGAGCGACATTACAAATGTTGGGCTACTGGTTCTCTGGGCCACGACAATGGTCATTACATTTTCTCATGGTTCTCAGCTTTTTGCAGTTATTGAGAGGCCAAAAACATGTCGCAAATGTCCAGCCACAGCTTCACTATAAAGGACTATTTGAAAAACAAAAAGGGTGAATTACAGAGGATGGAGATAGTGGGTTTGACATTGATAATGTGCAGCTGTGACCTTGCCTTGATGATGTGCAGCTGTGATCCTGCAACAAAGAGGTAAATAACTTTGAGGGAGTGTAAGAAGAAATCCGGATGAAACAGAGGCAAAGGAGGAATGTGATCTCACCTCCAGAAGATAAGCAAACAGTGTCAACAGCAGAGAGTAGCCTATAGTGAACAGCATCTGGGTGTGTGGACAGTAGATTTTGACCAATAATAAAGCTTTTAGCAGCACGTGTGCAGAGTATAAACTTATAAAAGCTGTAACTAACTAACAATAAAGGTCTTTGCTTCACCATCCTTGCAAAGTCTGTGCCTCAATCGCCACAAATGGTGACCCCAACGTGATGGTCAATAAGCTGCAGAAGATAGAGCAGTTGGTGGCAATGCCCAGCTGAACTCAAGAAAGCAGCAGTACAGAGAGCTGTTCGGTCTGGACCTCGTCACCTCTACAGCTGAGCAGCTGGGGATGATAAAGGTTCACGTATGTCAAGTGAAGAAAAATTGATATGCAGTATGATAATGAAAATACTGGAAGGGCAAGGGGTAAAGTATGAGGAAGCAGCTGTGAAATTTTTGCTTGCCTGGCTGCGCAAGCAGGGACACGCTGCGGATGCCACAACGGCATTTTGCACTCAGCTTTGGGAAGACGCAGGAAAGATGCTATTTGATGCAGCAGCAAAGGGAGATTCTATGGCAACCTTTTCTTTGACAGCGTGGAGCTTAAGCAGGAGGCTCATGGAGCCCTGAACTGGTGGCGTAGCCTGACTGGGTCAGGATCCATGGAAACTTTGTGCACCCATCACCTACAATACAGGTGAGCAGTCAGGAATGATGAGAGGGAGGTTATCCTGAGATCAACAGTGCAGCCTGGATGTACTGCGACGGCTGCTTGCAGCTCAGCAATGAGCTGTGCCGGGTCCGCAGCTAGTGACTCTGTTAGAATGGATCTGTGACAAAGTGCCTGACTTTCCACCTGATGGCACTTTGCAAATTCCTGCCTGGCAAGCAGTCGGCAGACGATTGTATGATGCTGCCACAGAGGGGGACTCCGTGGTGGGAATGCATTTAGCACCTTGGTGGCAAATCCTGAATACTCTTCGTCAAGTGTCGACTAATTCTACTAACAGTGCTAAACCAGGGGAGGCTGTAAATTCCACCGACAGCATAAGCACTGAACCAGAGGAGGCTGTAAATTCCACCGACAGCGCGACTCTTCCCAACACACCGTCAATGATGGCAATTCCGTCCACACCTCCTCTGCTCCCAAAGCTCCTGTCACTGATTGCAGCGACCCTCACAGCACAGGACCAAATGTGGGAACCGGACATCTCAGAGAGTGATTCCATTGACACTGATAAACCTTTTCATCCCAGGTCCTATAGATCCAGAAAAGGAACCAGACTTTTTTCCTTGCCCTGCACCCCCCCACCCCCCACCCCTGCCCCGATGCGTTAACTGTATTTTCAGGGGTGGTGAAAGGGGGTCTGGGGAATCGGTGGCAGGAATGCAAGCGGGAAGAGCTTAAGCAAGGGGATTTGGGAATCGCAATGACATGTCCAGTATTGTATTCACCAAATCAGCCTCCAGAGTGTCAGCCTGTGCAATATGAAGCTGTTAAAGAGTTAAGCAAAGCAGTGCGGGAAGGGGGGATTCATAGTACATTTGCTGTGTCCCTTCTTGAAGCGATGGCAGAGCCTTATACACTCGCACTGCATGACTAATAGTCATTGCTTGGCATGGTACTAACTCCAATGCAGTATATGATGTGGTTATTCTTCTTGTGAGCTACGTGTAGTGGCCTTGATTGAAAACCTTAATTGGGGAATTGCTGTTAACTATGAGCAGTTGGCTGGGGAAAATAATTATGCCAATTCCGTGACTCAGGCAAGGCATCCCAGGGACAACTATTTGCAAATTAAGGAGATGGCTGTTAAGGCAGTCAGGATACCAGAGTCTGGGTGAGCCTCTAGTGAATCATTCACCACAGTCTTGCAGGATCCTAAAGAGTCATATACGAACTTTACTGATTGGCTTCAGGATATTTTACAAGTTGAGCATGAGGAAGCTCGAGGGTTGCATTTAAAACAACTAGCTATGATAATGCCAATGAAGATTGCAAACGGGCATTGCAGCCCTTGCAAAATCACAACCCCACCACATGTCAAATGTTTATAACGCAGACCTCACAGCAGCCTGTAACTCTCAGGCTGAGTTCTGGAATGCAGCACAGCGCATTTTTGCTTCTCTAATCTCTTCTGTAGGAATAGTACATGCTCTTAACTTGCTTTGTAAATCAGGCTGCTAGCTTGCTAAAGAAAGTAATGCTACGAATACTGCTTTTTTTTTTTTTTTGGCTTAATAGCAGATGTCCATTCTGTCCATCATATGTTGCTACAGAACCGAGCTGCTATTGATTTTTATTGTTAGCACAGAGATATGGGTGTGAAGACTTGATGTGATGTGTTGCATGAATCTGAGTGACCTCTCTGAATCAATTCACAAAGCATACAAAACTTAAAAGTCTTAAACAAAGATCTGCAGCAGAGCCAGGGGTGGGATGCCTTTGGTCTCTTCTTATGGCTGGGAAACTTTGGGCTGTGGATCAAAAGTATTGCAGGATTTATTATAATTATCTTAACCGCCTTACTGATGTTTGCCTTATGTCTCCCATGCCTTTTTTCCTGTATTCAGCGTTTAGTTGACCATAACATAAATCAGGTCATGGTCACCCAGCTACACGCAACCTTTGCCTTGTCACAGTTAACAAACAAAAAAGGGGGAGATGTGGGAGAGGAGGATAGAGAACGTCTGAAAAGAGATGTGTGAGAGGAGTACAGAGAATGTTTGACCATTACTGATGGGAGATATGAGAGAGGAGGATGGAGAATGTCTGACCTGGCAGGAGTTGAGAGAACAGCTGGGTATATGTGAAGGAAAGTAAGAAAGAGAAACATTCTAGGCTATCTAGTAGCAAAAAGGTGTCTGCATGCTTGTAGTGATATATAGCCATGTAACTGCAGGAATGGTTTCTGCCCTGAGCCTGGTGGTACATGGAGCTGGAATTTGTATCCAGGCCCAGAGATATAAATATGAGCTTTTCTATACAATAACGTGTCTCTGGTTGCGCCACAATTAGAGTCCGTGCCTTCATACGTCACAGTCCTCTTCTTTTCACTCCTCCTTCTTGCTTTTCACTTTCCTGCTGTCCAACACAGGGAATGTGGCGCTGGAATACAACTGGATGGCAGCTGTGGAGGACGAAAGGGCATTGAGCCACACTGGGGAGCTGCTTCCACCCAGCCTGGATGGTAAGGTGCTGCCTCAGTGTGGCAGCTAGGCATGCCCGGGGTGTCTCAATTGGTAGCTGAGGGCATGGGGAGAAGAACATGCCACTTCACCCCAAAACACTGATTGCTTTCTCATCCCTGTACTGTCATCCGCTTTCATTGCCATCTTCCCAGCTGCAGCTGGAGACTTTCTCCTTGCCCGCTTTCAGGGCCTTTCAGAGCCTCCTGTGCTTGCTCTGACACGTGTGCTCTGCGCAGGAGCTGACCTGGCTCAGGGGGGAGCCACGTGGTGGATCAGGACCGGCAAGGGGACATCAGGGCACCACTTGGGGAAGTCTCTGAGTCTGGGAAAACTGATGGTGTAACAACGCGTTAGCTGACCTGAGTCACTGTCTCTGTGCAGTCCCCCAGCCCAGGGCGAACGCAAAGTCACTGTCTAAAACGAACCCTCCGAACTCGGGCGCAGGAGTGTTTGCTGCAGGCAGAGACCCTGCTCACAGCAGCTGCCGGAGCCCAGCGGCGGGGCCGTGGCTCGTTAACCTGCGCTAACCTGATCGTGCCTGAGCACATGGTCTCCCTGGGAGCAGCGCGGTTCTGCGGGGAAACCGGGCTCTGTGTCCAAGGGGTCTTACTGGGAAGAGGAGCGCGGAGAGCTGTCAACCCTCGTGTTTCCTAGCACAGGCAGCTTGTCCGATGGTCAGGGTGGCAGAGCCCAGCCAAAGCCCGTCACGCTCCGAGTGTGCTCATCTCCCTCGGCTGTGGGTCCTGGCGTTGGCTCTGCCCCGGCACAGGGCACACTCGTGCTGAAGCCGGGCTGTGCCATCAGCTGTCCGGCCGTCAGTTATGGAAGCTGGCAAAGGGGAAGGAAGGAAAGGGCGTGAAGAGCAGCGCTGTTCCCCAAAGCCTTCTCTCATCACACACAAGCAAAATTCAGCTCTGCAGGCGAGGCCACGAGGGAGCAGGGCTTAATGCTGTCCCTCATGCTGAGTGCCGAGTCTGGCCGTATTGGGGTGCGAAACAGCACCCGGAAACTTTCCCAGAGGCTGTTACACAGACATCTCTACTGCTAGTTCCTGGACATGGTTTGGGAATGAATGCTGGCCAGAAACTGTTCTGCAGGAGGTTTGCCTCTAGCTTCTCAGTCCTGGAGATGGAGGGAGTTTAACAGTGTGGATCGAAGCAGCTGACTTCAGTCCTGGCCCCGTTAATTTGCTACCAAGGTGACCAAGGAGTACCTGTTCTATATGGTGACTTTCAAGGCCACCGCCTCAGAACCCATCGGCACTGTTGAAATGACCACCGCTGCTCGGCAGAGAGTGTCTTCCACCGTCAAGGTGGACAACCCTCTGGCTGTCCCGGTGACGTTTGCCATAGGTTGCAAAGTGCCTCACGTCAGTGTTCCCCGGTACTTCACTGTTCCTGCACAGTCGCAAGTTGGAGCAAAGCTCATCTAGTACGCTCTCTTCTCCCTGCAGTCTTTCTGGGAGCCTGTACTCCTGAAGGGTGATGCCCTACATGTACCATCTAGGGCTTCTGTCCGAGGGTGACAGCTCCCACCTACTAATAATCTGTGTGAGAAAATCCCAGGTGGGAATTGCCCTGCACTGGTGGAGTCTGCCACGCTGCCCCTTGTGATAAGCTCCTGTCAGACCTCATGTGGCAGGTCCTTGTGCCTCACGCTCCTTATTTAGCGTGGGTACTTTCAGTCCAGAGTGGCTGCAGGACATGCCCTACCTGACTGGTAGGGTGTTTGCAGCCTGGATTGGGCGGAGGTGTGTGCGGTTGAGGGTGGGAAGCTTCTGCGATACTGCTGGAGGGCTCTGCGCTGTTGGGGACAGTCCCCCAAGGGAACGCTGCCCCAGATGCAGCAAGGCGCTGGCCAGAGAGGGGGAGTTGGAGTAAGGGAAGGTGCTGGGCTGCCTTCCAGCACTGCGCGAGCACGCCAGGGACCCCTTTCCCCAGCCTGGGCCTTCCCCATCTCTGCCTGACCCACTGGTTTTTCCTTCATTCCTCCCAGGCTGATCTTGTCTTTGAGAACCAGCCCCTGAAAACGGGTGAGAGCACGGGGCGCCTGGTGCTCCAGAGCAGCGACTTGGGCTCTTTCTACTACGGCCTGCACCTGAAAGCCACCATGAGCAGGCCAGAGAAGCCCCTCTACTTCTGCACCACACTGGGCTCTAGGCAGACCATCACCACTAAAATAATGAGTTATGCCCAGCAGAAGACCGAGTACCTTCTCCAGGTGACCCCAGCCTGCCCTGGCTGAGAGGCAGCTCCTCCGGCCAGCATCAGCCCTCTGCATGGAGGGATCCTTTGAGGGCGGCCACGTGAGCCCGGGGGTCTTCCCACCAATGCTGGACTTGTCCCCAGCTGGACTGGGGCATGACCCACTTGCAGAGCCCTCTCTGCTGCCTTGTTGGAGCTGCTTTTGCTGGGTCCATGGTGCCCAGAATTTTACTTTACACCCCGGTTGTGGCAGTAAGATCTCTTGGGGGTTGGGTGCAGGGTTGTCCCTGCTCGGCACGCCTGGGCAGTCCTTATGGCCATTTCCAGTGGACACTCCCCTGGGGTATGGCGTGGGGGGGACAGGCAGGGGAAAGGGACCCCGGCTAGCATGATGGCAGGGGGGCATTGGTTTCTTCCCCAGGTGCTAGCTCTGCTTTTGTGACCTGCCCCCTCCCGGGTCTCTTCTCTCCCCTGTGCAGACCCACTGCGCTGACTTCCAGATGGCAAAAACCATCAGTGACTTGATGCGAGAAAATATAGTGAAAAACCTAAAACTCGGCAGGCAGCAGTTGCATAGCTAACAGGAACCATGAACAGGCAGGCAGGAGCCCCCCTGGCTGCCAGAGAAGGTCTGGAGCTCGGCCTGCTCAGCACTTCAGAAGGGACAGGTAGTATGTACACATGTACATGAGCCCCACAAGAATGTAAATCAGTAGCCCTCTGACACAGACGTGCTAATTGCTAAAAGAAAAACTACTGAACTGGTAAGACTGAAGGACACTAGGATAAAATAATTGTGGTAGTGGGAGATTGAGACCTCCTACTCAAAGCCCCCTCCCCCCCCCCACCAAGAGAGTGAATGCCCCGCTCGGGGAGCATGCCCAGTAAATTTAAAATGAACTGTACCTTTAAATTGAAGCGAGAAAGCAACTAACCAATAATTAGTTAGTAGGTGTAGGCTTTGGGCAGAACTAACCAACTTCAGTGTATAAATATGTATTGTGAGTACAACCAAGTGTGCAAGTTAGGAGTGATCCCGCTTGCACCTGGCGCCACAATAAACAGACCTGCTTTATAACTTACCCTGAGTTATGGAGTTTAATTCCGCATGTCAGTGGCCCCCGCCAGCCTGGGGGGCTCGGAGGTGAGCGTGGAGGTGACCTACAAGCCCTGCCAGCTGGGCAAAGCCAGGGCTACGCTGCAGCTCTGGTCCCCACTCGGGGGGTACGGCATCCCCCTCTTCGGCCTGGCCCTCCCGCCCAAGCCCCAGGGCCCCTTCCCCATCAGGGCCGGCGGCACCACCGCCATCCCCTTCAAAAACATCTTCCCACAGCCCATGGCCTTGCAGTGCGCGGTGGAGCCCCCGGCCTTTGTCACCAAGGCCCTGAGAGCTTGCGGCCCAAGCAGACCGCGCTCATCACCGTCTCCTTCAAGGGCGACCCGGTGCCCTGTGAGGCCCCTGTCCCCGGCAAGATGGTGGTCTGCTGCCCGGGGGGCACGGGCCTGGCCTGGCCCTACTGCCTCCGCGGCCTCCCCCCTCACAGGTCAGTCCTCAGCGCCCCTGGGCTCGTTACCTGAGGGAGCGATTAACTCTGGAGCGAGAGTAAACCCTGCTGGAGTTTAGTGTTAAATACATTGATTAGTTATCCATATTGTTTATATTATTTTATTACATATTAATATATAAACAATATTATTTATAATATAAATATTTATTAAAAATTATTATTGAATAAGCTGCTGGCACAGCGGGTTGCACCGCCGCGCTGAGGGAAGGGGGCTGAGGGGAGCGGGCTGAGGGGAGCGGGCTGAGGGGAGGGCGCTGAGGGGAGCGGGCTGAGGGGAGGGGGCTGAGGGGAGGGCGCTGAGGGGAGGGGGCTGAGGGGAGGGGGCTGAGGGGAGGGCGCTGAGGGGAGCGGGCTGAGGGGAGCGGGCTGAGGGGAGGGCGCTGAGGGGAGCGGGCTGAGGGGAGCGGGCTGAGGGGAGGGGGCTGAGGGGAGCGGGCTGAGGGGAGGGCGCTGAGGGGAGCGGGCTGAGGGGAGCGGGCTGAGGGGGGCAGGCGGAGTCCTCCGCGCCGCGCGGGGGCGGCAGCGGCCTGGCGCAGGGGTCACGTGGGCGCGGTGCGGGGGGCGGCGGGGCGGCGGGGCCATGAACGCGGAGCGGGACCTGGCGCCGCTGGCGCCCAGCGTGGTGCGGGCGCTGAACGACAAGCTCTACGAGAAGAGGAAGGTGGCGGCTCTCGAGATTGAGAAGTGAGAGGCGGGGAGGGGCGGGGGGTGGCCGGGGAAGTGGGAGCTGGGCTGCCCCGGCGCCCCGAGGGTGGGCTGCGGCGCGGGAGCCTCCTGCGGCGCCGGGGGGGTGGGACCCGCTGTGCCGCGGGAGGGGAGCGGCTGGGCTCCCCGGGGGGGGCTGCGGGGGCATCCTGACGGGGTCCAGGGCACCCGGGGGCTGCGGGCCCGGGAGCCCGGGGAAGGGGCTCAGGGGGCACGGTGGCCCTTCAAGGGGAAGGGGCTGCTGTAGCCCTGTCAGGGACCAGTGGGCCAGGGGAAGGCGCAGCGGTGGCCCTGTCGGGCCAGTGGGCCAGGGGAAGGGGCTGAAGTGGCCCTGTCAGGGGCCACGGACTGAAGTGGCTTTGTAAGGGGCCAGCAGGCCAGGGGAAGGGGCTGCAGGGGTCTTGTCAGTGGCCAGCGGGCCAGGGGAAGGGGCCGCAGTGGCCCTGTCAGAGGCCAGCGGGCCAGGGGAAGGTGCAGCAGTGGCCCTGTCAGAGGCCAGCGGGCCAGGGGAAGGTGCAGCAGTGGCCCTGTCAGAGGCCAGCGGGCCAGGGGAAGGGGCTGCAGTGGCCCTGTCAGAGGCCAGCGGGCCAGGGGAAGGTGCAGCGGTGGCCCTGTCGGGCCAGTGGGCCAGGGGAAGGGGCTGCAGTGGCCCTGTCAGTGGCCAGCGGGCCAGGGGAAGGGGCTGCAGGGGTCCTGTCAGTGGCCAGCAGTCCGGGGCAGTGCCCGGACAGGAGGGGCTCTCCCCCAGAGCTGCTCTGTGTCTCCCAGCCTCATCCGACCGGTTGTAGCAGGGACCCACCAGCTCGAGGCCGTGTCCCAGGGCAGGATTCGTGCCAGTGAGCACAGAAAGCCCGGCCTGACGATGGGTCCCCAGGGCCATTGCACAGCGCTGCGCGGGGCAAACGTGTGAGCAGTTTAACTTTAGAAGCTCAGAACTGCATTACTTGCTTTTCTGCAACGCTGATGGAGGCTGCCGGCTCTGTGCCAGCCCTGCGCACAACTGGGGAACATGAGGGTCTCACTGGGCAGGAGCTGCAGCAGGCTGGCGCTGGGGCAGTTGTGCCCATCATCAAGGGCCTGTCTCATGTCAGCCGGGGTTCGTCTCCTTGTGGTGCCATCCCCCTTTCCCTGAGGTCTCACCCTCGTTCGTTGGGTGCTCGGTCCAGCTGCAGAGGTGGGAACACGCCTGCTGTCATCCCTGGCCGCTGGGTGTTGCCTCGTTCTCTCTGCATCACCGCTGTTTGGATGGAGCTCAGGCCTTCCTCTCCAAAGGGCTGCAGGTGCCTGCTGGCATGGCCGTGCCCCCTTGTGTTGCCTGCACACCTTTCCTGCGCTGGTCTGGGTGCTTTGTGCTGCTCTGGTCCGCAGCTTTGCCTGGGAAGGACCGTGTACTCCCCGGGTACTGCCTGAGAGCTCCACTGATGGAGGCGATCTGAAGCATCCCCTCCGGGCAGCTGCTGGGAACCATGATTGAAGCCGGAGAGGCTGAATTTTGGGTGGGAGATGCAGCCAGGGACGTGGGGATGGAGCCACTGTGCTGAGGGTTTGGTGGGAGGTGTGGGAGGGATTTGGGGTGGGAACTGTGTGCCTTCAAGATAAGTGTCCTGCGTGGGAAGGGTGTACATGGGCAGCAGAGAAAAATGGCTCTTAAGATGGGGTGAGTGTGTGCTCAGGGAGAAACTCAACTCAGTTACTCCCTTCTGTTCTGTGTGTTTACCTTTCTCTTGTTTTCTCTCTTCATTATAGGAGTAGTTTTTGAAGTGTGGGTTGTGGCAGGTGTGCTGCACTGTCCTCGTAACTCCAGCCTCAGGGATACTTCAGTAACTGCCCCTTTGCTGCCACTGTGAGGGGTGATACTCCTCGACGTGTCTAAGCAGCTCTGCTCTGAGTTATTCTGCCCCAGGATTAGGGTTTTGTTGTTGGTTTATACCAACCAAAGTCTGATTTGGAGTCAGAAGGTTCAGCTGACTGAGCTGGAAGCCCAATTTGGGAAAGGTATGAGGAGGAGGAAGGCAAGAGCCAACCCTTTCTGCAGATACAGAGGCTTAGACCAGCTAAAACCCATCGCAGAGCAGCACCAGCAGCGTCTCTCCCCTGTCTGTGGCACGGAGCAAGGAGGGACTCGCTGCCTTTTAGCTCAGGTACCTCCTCGTCCTCTGGCTGGTAATGTGGGAGCAGCTCCTGCTGCATGCAGACCCTGATGCTGCTAGTACCTTTTTGCCTTATTAGTTAAATCTTGAGCCTATTAAACTTTTGCAGGAAGTCTGTAAAGTTATTCCTGTTCAAACAGAGCTTTGTCTGTAAAATCTAGGCAGTAAAAGGATCACCCCGACAGTCTGTGCTGCTCAGTGGGACTGGAGATGGAGCTATTTTCCCTAAAGCAGCGGTTTGGGGGAATGGGTTGGGCCGTAACTGTTGGAGAACTCTGCTTGGGAGCAGGGAGAGCGAGGGGTGACTGTGTGATGCCCCCAGGGAGAAAGGGGGCAGCTGCTTTGCCTTGGAGCAGAATGAGAACACAGCTGGCGTTAGTTGTTCTGGGAGGAGAGTTCATGAACATTTTCTATAACAGTTTTCCTGGATTATCAAGTGGAATACTGGCCAATGGTACTTGTCTGGGATAGGGCAACATGAGATTCAATAGAGTGCTAAAAACCCCCGTGTATGGAGTTAGGCAGTGGAGGTTTTTGCACCTTCTGTGAAGACTAAGGTAAAGATCCTTATCTAGGCTGAGATCTTGAGATGCATGGGTCCATGTAATGTATAGAAGTCAAAGAAAAAAGAAAAAAGAAAGCGTTGCATTGGCCGGGAATCGAACCCGGGCCTCCCGCGTGGCAGGCGAGAATTCTACCACTGAACCACCAATGCTACAGCTGCCTGCACAGCTGCCTGCACAGCTGCCTGCACCTCCCTGGCTGGCCAGCAGCTCTGCCGCAGGGGAGACCAGTTGGGTGACCCGGGAGCTTGAAGCAGTTGCCCAGGCTGGAGCGGGGTTGCAGGTCTCTCCATTCAAGTGCAGCTGATGTGTTAAATATCTCTGGGGAGGAGCCGGTATTGCAGATGGAAACCTTTGCTTTTTGTTAAGGTTTGTGCTGTTTAAGAGTATATTTAAATATACCGTTAGTAGCTTATTTAAATATATGGAGTATCAGCTGAAGCGATGTGTAGGTGGCTGAAAAGGTCCAAAATCTTGGCGCTGCATATGTGTCTGGTGGGCAGCAATTCCCTACCAGGCCCCCAGCGCTCCTAGTGTGTGCTGAGCAGTTCTCTGCTGCCGTCTTGTGCCGTGCCGGGGGGTGAATGACCCTTGTAACCCACCGCGTGGGAGAGGGTGTTTGAAGATCTGGTGACTTCTTCTCCGCCAGCATGCGACTGCAGTGAGGTGGCCCTTGACAGATCACCCTGGGCTGGGAGTTCACGAACCCTCCAGGAGGCTGCAGGCTGGGAGCAGCAAGATGGCAGCAAGCCCCTGTTGGATGTGAGCGGGGAGAAGGGGAGAGCTCTGGTTTCACCTGTGGGCTCCTTGAGCATTCCCTGTTTCAGTACTGCTTTCTCTGGCATTTGTCGTGGCTGAAAATGCCTGTTTCTGACAGCTGGGGGGGGAGCTGAGCCCCCAAGCATTTGTATCAGGCAGAACCTAAAGCCCCCCTGGGTGCTTTCGTCTTCCCTCCCCAGGCTGGTGAGAGAGTTTGTGGCTCAGAACAACACGTCTCAAATCAAACACGTGATCCAGATCCTGTCGCAGGAGTTTGCGCTCTCCCAGCACCCCCACAGCCGGAAAGGGGGACTTATTGGCCTGGCTGCTTGCTCCATCGCCCTGGGCAAGGTAGGTGTGGGTGTGGGTTTTCTGGCTTGTGTGGGTTGCAGTGGGAGAATGGTGGCTTGTCCTGGATCAGTGTGATGGGAAGATTCAGGCTGGCAGCGCTGCGGCCCCCCAGCTCTCCCTGTGTTGCGGAATACTGCTGGGTTCTCTTTGGGTTTCCTCAATACACCCAGCCGCATCCTTTGGGCACAGGAGCGCTTTCTGGCCTGGACTGCATTTTGGCAGCCCCCTAAGCATGGCTTAAGTGCATCTGTCTGTCCTCGGTCTCCAGCAGCTGGGCAAGACTCAGCAGGGTGGGTACTAATTTGTGTTAATGAAGCTGAGAAGAGTTGCAGCCCTTCCATCTCCCACCCCCAACTCAGTCGGCTCCGGCAGTGTGGGCAGGACCTTTGGGAAGCAGGGCTAAGGTATTGACCAAATGGTGGCAGAGTTGTAGTCAAAAGAAGCAAGAGGCATAAGGTGTCGAGCTGTGTTAGCTTGAGGTAGCAGCTTTCTGTTGGGCTTGGCAGAAGTTTTACTTGCTGAACTCGTGGGTGGCTCTGTCTCATTCTGGAGGTGTTATATTGGTGCCTCTTGCATGGGAAGTTGGCTGATTTCTGTCGCACTTTTTCTATAACTTTTCTCTCGGTAACGAGAACAAAGTCAGTAAGTTGCCTCCAGGGCTATGCCAGAGCATCCCTGTCCCCATGGAGGGGAGGATGGACTCTGCAGGCTCAGAGCTCCATCGGAGTTTTGTGTCAAACCATGCGGCTGGTTTTTGAAAGCACCTGCAAGGGAAGGAGTCATTTTGATCCATGGTAAGGTGTACATCAGTGAAAGCAGAGGGCGCAGGAAGAGCAGGTTGTGCCTGTTGGAAGAGCTTTGAGGTAGATTTTAATTATTTTTTTCTCCTTCTAATGACAGTCATGATCAGTCTGAGCGGGTGCTTTGAAGCCTGACAACTTTTGCGTTAGCTGTCTTTATGCTGGTGGCCAGGGGCTTCTAGCAGTGCTACTGTCTTCGTCATCTTGTTAAAACACAGAATCTCTTTGCAAAACCATTCTCCCCGGGATGCGCAACGCTCTGCTCTGCCCTCAGCCCAGGCACGTAACACGCCTGCTCCTCCTGCACAGTGCAGGGACAGGCACGCCGTGCTGCTAGGGCTGCTGGTGCAGCTGGCTCTAGGGAATGGGGGAGCTGGTTTTGGTGGTCTTGAGGGACGCTGATAAATCTTTGAGTGGAACTCTTTAATCTGCTAGCCCATGTGCGGTTGATTTTCTTACTGTCTCCTTTACTAGATATTCGGGAAGTGCCAGCCTGTTTCCCCAAACTTCAAAACAAGCCAACCTCCTGCATTTACCTGTGGGTTTGTCTGAAACTCCCGCTGTGATGGTGAATCCTTAAGCAAGTCTTCTGGGGTGGGGAGGGTGCCTTGTTAGCAAAGATACTCACTTGTGGGCAGTCAGGGTCAGCCTAGCATGGTTCTTCCATGGTCCAGGAGAAGAAACTTCAGCGTGTCAAATCTTGCTTGCGAATCAGAGCCCCACAGTGGCTTCATCCAACAGCTCCATAGGCTGAAGCTGTTCCTTGTCTGGTAGCTGGAACCACGGTTGAGTTGGTGTTTCTGGAGACAACAGGGCAGGATGGTGCTGTGGGGGCTGCCAGTCGTCTGTTTCTGTGAAGCCTGTACCCACCAGCTCCTCTGCACTACCCAGCTCCTGACTTTTACAAAGAGTAGCCCAACAGACCAAGGGCTTCTTTGCTTAAGTGAAGGTGCAGGTAGGCTCACTCTGTCGCTCTCTGGGATGTTCTCCCTGGTCCTGGAAACCTTGGTGGGTTTACACTGAAACCAGCTGGCAGTGTGGGATAAATCCTGGCCGGCAGCTGACTGCCGTGAGGGCCAGCGACTGCTGGCTTTGCTGGGCATCTGCCTCATCTCCTGCCGGCAGGGCAGAGGGAGGCAGGGACGGTTTCTCTGTGGGCCAGTCTACCGCAGAGATGAGCAGAGTGCAGCGGGAAACAGCCCCTCTTGCTTTGAAAGGCACTCGAGCACTTGAATAACTGCCTAAACTTCTTGCACAGCTTTGCAAATCAAAACCAGCTGAGTACAGCTGCAGTGATTGCTTCAGTGGCTGGTGTGGACTTCCTTGAAACAACTTCTCACCTTGCTCAGTTGGCTGTCACTGTGCCTGAATTATAAAATTCAATAATTTCAGTAATAAAGTTAAAAATTCATGAATAAATCCTATCCAGCATAGGTGCACTAAGCCATTGTGGGCCTGAATTTTTGCAGTATGTTCCAGGGCAGCGCCATCTCTTCCCTCTCCCTGTGGTGTGGTCCTCAGCTAACAGGTCCTCTCCTGTCCACCAGGACTCTGGGCTCTACCTGAAGGAGCTGATTGAGCCAGTGCTAACGTGTTTCAACGATGCCGACAGTCGGCTGCGGTACTACGCTTGCGAGGCTCTCTATAACATTGTCAAGGTGGCCAGGGGCTCCGTCCTCCCACATTTCAACGTACTCTTCGATGGCCTGAGCAAGGTAAGAAGCTTCCTCTCAACCCCCATGTGCTTTTCTTTCTCACACTGGAGACCTAAGGCTTGTTCCCTAGTCCTCGTCTTGTCTGGATCAAACCAACCAAGTTGTCTGCAATCATCTTTCCAAGTAAACTGGTTTGCTTTGAGCCCAGCAGGTCTGAAGGACCAAAGGAGCAGTTCCTGCAGCAGCACGGTAGCCACTGATACTGTGGGTGATGAGTTCACTGTAAGATAGCTTGTTCTCTGTTCTCACCTCCAAGACGTGTTTTCCTGTTCCTTGTTTAGTGGTATTAGAAAATGAGGCTGACGGCACGGCTGCAGGCGAGGTGGCTCTGCAGCACTATGGCTTTGTGGGGTGTGTAGGGTCGATACCCTGTCTACATCTGCCTGTCTCTGCAGCTTTTCACTGGCAAGTTGTATTTCTCCGCCACTTGAGAGCGTGGCTGCTGGCCCGTGAAAACCTGCGTAGTCAGGGGAGGTGACGGGTGCTTGATGCCCCCCTTAGGAAGTTTCTCAGGAGAATTTCTTAGGGCCTGATGAGGAGGTGGAGATAAAGAGACTTCTCTGTGTCCGTCCCTGTAATGCCAGAGGGGAGCAGCAGTCCTGTGAGCCTGCTGGGAGCTTCGCTGCAGAGTGGGGAGCAGAGCTGGGACCCACTGCTGTAGTGGCTCTTGTTTTTGTCATTCACAGCTGGCTGCTGATCCTGATCCGAACGTCAAAAGCGGCTCTGAGCTCCTCGATCGGCTTCTCAAGGTATTTTTTCTCTCTAGCTGAGAATCCTTGGTGCAGGCTGTGGGCACGTCCTCCTGGCTGGGCACGTGTCTGTCCCCGAGGCTGCAGCCGCTAAAACCATCCCCGCTCAGTCCTGTGGCTACTGTCAAAACATTTCTTCCCCTCACTGACCGTAGCCTTTTAGATTGAGGAACTGGTGGCGATGTCAGGCAGCTGGGTCAAAGGGCTGGTAGGTTATCACAGTGTCACATGTGCATTCAGCTCTTGGGAGTGGGTGTCTGGAGGAGCGAGGTTTTAATTCAAGTAGAGTTGCAGCCCCATTCAAGGCAGCAGAAGGGCTGTTCCTCTGCCTCTCCTCCCTTGCCTAAGCAAGTAGCGATGTGAGCAGATCTGTTCTGCTGCTGATTCGAGGTGAGGGGCAGGGTTGGTAATTTGCTTGCCTACAGGCTTTTACTCTTGCAGACCTCCCAGGTTTTTTTTCTGCTGTTCAGAGGTGAGTGGTTCACTGCTAGGTACTGCCCTCACTCCTTCTCGTTATCATAGCAGTTAACACAGTCTCCGCATCGCCTGCTGCAGACCTTCTTGCTGGGAGATCTGCTCCACTGCCCTGGCGCGAGAGAGTTAGCCATGCAGCAAAACCCACCAGGCGTGTAGGAAGAGCTTTAAAGGAAAGCCAGGGTACTCTCCCACCCCTGGTACGCCTGGTTACATCAAAGGTGTTTGCTCATGTGTGCAACACACCACTGAGGCATGAATGGGAGAAGCTCCCATCCTCCATCTGTTCAGGCAGGCTGGCACAGAGCGGGCAGGAGCCTCCTTGTCTGGGTCCCACTCAGCGTTAGTCCCTGCCCAAGGGGAATTACTGGCTCGTGGGCTGAATAAACCACGTGATTCCTTCTCCCCGGGTCTCCTGACCTACAGACCCATGCATCAGCTGCTTGTCATCTGTTTCCTGTCATGTGCCTTAAAAAAGGCTGGGTGGGAGTGGCTGTGTGGACGTGGTGGTGGCCATCCCTCCTAACACATTCTGCTTGGGCTCTGCAGGACATCGTGACAGAGAGCAACCAGTTTGACTTGGTGGGCTTCATCCCACTGCTGCGCGAGAGGATTTACTCCAACAACCAGTATGCCCGCCAGTTCATTATATCCTGGGTAGGTACACACAGTGCCATGTGTGCTGACCAGTCCAAACTCCAAAATACCGTGACCCCTCAGCATCCTGTGTCTGGGCAAACAGCAGATATTTGCAGCAATGTGTGAACTTGGGCACCTGAATTTATATGGATGGGATTTTTTAAGGCAGCAGAGTTTTTCACCTGCTTCTTTAAATTGCCAACTTCCCGTCACCTCGCTTTTGTAGTCTCGGGGACATCATACTTCACTTCTGCCAGCCAGGTTCAGGACGTTGCATACCAAGTTAGAAAGTAAGAGTATTGCTGGTATAAATGACTATACTGGATCTAGAGGTTACAGTCTCCCAAGGGGCAGTGCCAGACTGCTTTCCATCACCCAGCAGTGATATGGAGAGATGTCACTCTCCAGGAGGCAAAGTATCTCTCTGCCTGCTTTCTCCTTTCTGTGCGAGGCAGAGGCTCTCGGTGCCTAGCCCGGCTCTGGGGAGACCGTGCCTCTGCGCGCTCTCTTTCTGCCGTACTGTGTGCCATCCCAGGTCTGCCTGCACGCATCTTGGCAGTCATTCCTGATCCCTGCTGCATTTTACAGAGCTGTGACTAGAAACATAGCGATGCTGCAGGCTATCGCTTGCTTCCTGTGCTAACTCAGCTTCTTTCTGAGATGGGCAGCTCTGAATTCCTCAGTATTGTGCCAGATTTGTGCTGGTGATGTCAGTTAGCTTCTGCAAAACTCACCTCTTCTTTCTTATTCCTCCCCTGAGCTAGATCCTGGTTTTAGAGTCTGTGCCTGACATCAACCTCTTGGATTACCTGCCAGAAATCCTGGATGGGCTTTTCCAGATCCTGGGAGACAACAGCAAGGAGATACGGAAAATGTGAGTGTGGAGGCTGGCCGAGTGCGAGGGCTGTGTCTTGCTCAGTTTGTCCGTCACCATCTTCATTTATTTGCAGCTCTTGTGTAACTGCAGCAAAACCACGTGTGCATGGTGGGAGACAGAGCAATCTGGCTGTCTTGGTGAATCAAACTGTCCTTGACGAGGGCCTCCCTTCCCCAGCTTGTTGTGGCTGGAGTGGCTGTGGAGGACACTGTGGTCTGTGCTGGGGGACCAACTGTTTTGGCTCAGCTGAGTTGTTGCCTTCCCGGCCCTTGCACCCAGTATCAGAGCCACAGAAGCTCACGTGTGCTTGAGGTATGAGCTCTGTGAACAAGTTTGTAGCATCTGAGCCCCTCTCAGCAAGGTTGAGCACCAACCCAGCTTCTCCTGGGTGGAGAAGAGAGGCAAGCATTGCAAGCTTGCTCCTCAGATCCATTGCTGGTCTCAAGACAGAAGCATTTTGAAGCACAGGCTGCGTGTTCTCAGGGAGGTCAGAGGATCTTGGCTTCTTGCACTGGAAGGAAGTAAAACTGAACCTGTTCTGTAGGGCACAAGGAAGTGGTGAGATTGGATTGGGTCTGTCCCACTGCCAAACCCTCCTGGGTCTATCCCACTGCTAAGCCCTCCTGGATCCTCCCCACTGCTTTGGTTCCTGGTGTCTGCTTGTTGAGGAACAAGCACTGAAAGCTTTGGGTATCACCTGCCCTGCTGCTGCCCTCTCTGCTCCGCATCCCAGGCACACCTCCATCTCAGCAGAGCCTGTGTGGCTCTTAAGGGATTTGCAGGAAGGTGCGGGGGGCTCCAGACGGTTGTTGCCTCCTTCCTTGCATCTGTGCAGTCTCTGCCTTGGGGCAAGGCGAGCTTGTCAGCCTTGTTCTTCCTGGCCCTGCCCCTGTGCGGAGGCATGCCTGCTGTGCCACCAGCGTCCTTTCTATATATGTGTGTAGGAGGCTGGTCTCCGGAACTTCTCTGTAATGTCTCCAAGGTGACTGAGCACTAATCACCTGCTCTGCCTCTCTGCAGGTGCGAGGTGGCTCTCGGGGAGTTCCTTAAGGAGATCAAGAAGAATCCTTCCAGCGTCAAGTTTGCAGAAATGGCCAATATCCTGGTGATCCACTGCCAGGCGGCGGGTGAGTTGCAGGTAGCATCTGCTATCAACCACCATAGATTGAGGCCAGGAGTTTTTCAGCAGGCTGTTCACCAGCTCACCCACTTGCCTTTTCTTGGTCACTGTGCATGCAAATCCCACTGAAAGCAGGGGAACAGGCAGCTCCCACGGTTGGCACTGCTCAGATACAGGTCTGGCATCCTCCTGAAGCAGAGGTACCTGACAGTAAAATATCTGGCTGCGGATGGCACCTGTGGGTATCCAGCACATCCAGAAGGATCTCCTTAGGGACAGGAGACTTAAGCATGATGTGCCTGGCGCTTTGTGTTAGTGCTGCGCTGTAGCTCCTGTGGGTCTGCTGTGTAGGTAGTGGCCGAGGGTTACAGCTGTAGTTAGATGTGTTTCCTGAGAAGGATCTTGTCTGTGAGCTGTGCTCATTGATCTTAAACTGCTCCTTAAATGTTACTGAATGGGAGTCGGTTTCTTGTGAGATAGAAAAATAGAAATGGATGAAGACTGCTTGTTCTTGATTAAACTGATGCCAAATGAATTTACACTGCTCAAGCCTGAAATGTGGCCTTGCATTGGCCGACTCGCCCAGCAGTGCTCCCTTTTTTCAGGACTTGGGGAAGTTAATAAAACCCCAGCTCGAGGAGTGATGCTTGACTCAGACACACAACTGCTACAGGTGTGACGGAGGAAATATCCTTGTGCATTGGGGAGCTGGACGGAATATTTGTAAATGGGGAAACATGGGTTATGGATTGGACTGGGTTAAGTCTGAAACCAAGTGATTGCATTTAATCTCAGCCTCACTGCAGATTCAGGTTTTGTCTGTCTCTGGGACTAAGCTGTCCCAGACGAGGATCTCTCTGGACTAGTGATTCTGGATGGAGCAGAGGCAGCTTTCTGCTTGCAGGTGGTCCTTGCCCTGTGGAGCTTGCTCAGCTGCCAGTGCTGTCCTTTCCCTCACCTTTGCTTGTCTGATGTCTTCCAGATGACCTGATCCAGCTGACAGCCATGTGCTGGATGAGGGAGTTCATCCAGCTGGCTGGCCGGGTGATGCTGCCTTACTCCTCAGGGATCCTGACTGCTGTCCTGCCGTGTCTCTCCTATGATGATCGTAAGAAGAGTATCCTTGTAACTTGGAGCTGCTCCCATTCCTGCTACAGCAACCCAAAGGGAAGTGCCTGTTTCCTGCCCCTGGGGCGCAGGGCCAGCTGCGTAGCTGGAGAGGGCCAGGACAAGTCCTCCCACCAAGTGCTAGAACCCACGCTAGCCCTTTGGACGTGAAGGGGGTTGCAGTAGCTGGGCTGGGGAAGCCCTGATGGGGCTGCAGTGGCTTCTCCATGGCTGGCCAGATGTGGCACATAGCCACATGTGGGACTGTGTGTTCCTTACAATGCCTACATTCAGACATCAAGGAAGTGGCAAACGTGTGCAACCAGAGCCTGATGAAGCTGGTCATCCCAGAGGACGATGAAATGGACGAGGCCAAGCAGACCCTACCAGCAGAGCCCACCTCAGAGGAGTCCCTTTCCAAGCCAGAGGCAGCGTCCAACAGTGAGTTCCCATTTGTGTGAACCATTAGAGGTGTGAGGAAGGCCAAGGGGAAGGTCCTCAAGAAGTTCTTGGGTTGGTTTGGTGTCCTGGGGCAACTCAGGGCACGTGGGACCTGCGTGCTTTCTTTGAGCCTTGTGTCCTGTTTCACAGATGATCCTCTGCTGAGGCAGACATGTTTGGTGCTGTCTGCGTAGCAGGGTCACTGTGATCTGGGCTGGAGCCCGAGCAGGGCGGCAGTGCTGTGTTCCCTGGCGAGCACCCCCATCCCCTCACTGTGCTTCACTTTGGCTTAGTCATTAAGTTGACCTGAAAAAGGTAATTTATAGTGCAGTGTTTAGTGTCTTGCTACATAACATGGGAAGAGAATAGACCACCTGTCCTGCAGTTGCTGGTTTGGGAGGAGCTACCGTCAGCCAAAGGAGAGCTCAGAGAGCTGTGTTAGTCCTGGGAGAGCATCAGCGTGTACATGGAGGATGCCTGTGTTGGGGAAGGGTAGAGAACAGAAACGAGAAGAATTTTGGGTCCTTTCCACATTCATGTTACTCTTGAGACCATCACGTGGGTATTGTCACAGTCCTAAAATTTCTAGAACAGAACAGGCAAAAGTTTGCAAGCAGGATGGGAGACCAGGAAGAGGGTTCGAGTGAGAAGAAATTAAACAGAGAGGGTCCTGGTGGACCAATGCCTGAAAACAGCAGCAGCTTTAGCCTTCCAGCATCCCTTTGAAGCTGTTGACCTGGGATGACTACATGCTACTTCTGGTACATCTTTGTCCAGGCATATGAAATACGTGTAACATTTAAATCATGTGGGCTAATCTGTTGTTTTCTTCCGGGGCTGCACATTCAGCCCGGTGCTCTTCTGTAACACACCCGCAAGTGGCTTTTGGAAAATCCTGCCATAAGAGGGAGCAGGAAGGTGGGAATTAAAAGGCTGAAGGCTTTTCTTGTGCAACAGCAGCTGGGTTGAAGGCAGGGAGTCATGGAGCTGCAGGGCCGGCAGGAGCTGCTAGCAGGCGGGATGGCATTGGTGGTTCAGTGGTAGAATTCTCGCCTGCCACGCGGGAGGCCCGGGTTCGATTCCCGGCCAATGCAGTAGTGTTTTTGGAAGACATGGAGGGGAAAAATCCAGTGCTGTAGCACCGCAGTGAAAATTTAACTTTTTTTTTTATTCCGTATTTGTCCCAAGAATACCTCCTTTTATTAAAACCTAGTAGAAGAGCTTGAAAACATTCAACAGAAAGTTTAATTGCTTTAATCTCTACCCCTTTGGGGTCAGATTGCACTTGAAGCAGGCAGGATCAGTTAAACCTGCGATGCTTTTGCATCGCAAACTCAGAGCTCTGCTCCCTGGTTGTGCTGATGTGGCGGTGCCACCGTGTGTGAGTAGAGGCTGTTGGCACAAGGGGGCATGAAGAGTCAAGTTCATCCTCTCGTGCTTTGTCACGGTGCTTGTAAGACCCAGTTTTAGCACAGAGCAGAGACTGGAAAGCTGTTTGGGTTGCTTGGCTTCCGCATGGATTCATGCTGTGGGAGAACTGACCAGGTGGAGATGTCCTGGGTTGGATTCAGCCTTTCCTGTGCTTGTGTGGTATCTCTAGGCGTTGAAATCTGGATGATGAAAGGTAGCTCTGCAGTTCTGAGCTCCTTCTTTGGGAATGGTTGAAACAGTCAGAAGGATGTGTCTGGGTCTCCATTACAGAGGAAGAGACCCAGTTTGGGGCAGAGGTCTAAAGCTGTGCAGCCTGCATTTTGCCGGGGGAGTGTTGTCCTCCACCAGCTTCGCCCAGTACCTCTGGCATTGGAGAAGGGTTTGACAAGGAGTGTAAAATGCTCGCTGCAGGCAGAAGGGATCCTCAGGTTCTCTGGACCCTCAGATGATGGATGGTGATGTCTTTGCAGAAGGTCATGCAGCTAGCTTTCCAGCCTCCACCTTCCCTGCCATCCCACTAACTGTGTCTCTGGTTTACCTGCCCCCAGGCTCTCTGGATGCATCCGGTGACTCGAACTTCAGCAACAGCAGTGTCTTCACAGTAACCAGGTAGGGTATGTTTGTTGCTTCAGAGGGGCTTGAGAAGAAGGGAAGGCTTCTCAGGGTACACACAGTGACTGACAGATGCTGACAAAGCTGTGGAGAAAGATGGTCTGGGCTGAAAAACAGTTGGGGTCTCCTGGGTCACAGTGGGGTGGACGACTGGGGATGCTGTAGGAGCTGACTGCTTCTCTCTGATGCATTTGCACCAAAATTTCTTGACTTTGTGGTAAATTGAGGTGTTTTCCCCTGCAGGAGACCTTGCAAAGCCCCCTGGGGAGGTCTGCGGAGGCAGCAAGTGCCTGTGCATTCAGGGTTCTGCACCTCGCCTGCCTTCAAGCCCCCATGGTGGCGCACTCTGGCTTAAAAAGATAGGGTGGAAATGGGGAGAAGGTGAATGGTTGCCTTGGTTATGGCTCTTTGTAGCTTGGCTAAAATAGGAGACATTTGTTTCCCTCCTGCCTTTGCAGAGGAATGGTGGTAGTGGAACAGTGATGTGCTGGTTGGCCAGAGATGCAGAGGCCTTCTGAGAAGGTGATACATGAACTGTCTGGGGCTGGCAGAAGAGCCTGGAGAGCGCTGGCCCTGCTGCTGGGCACCGCAGCCTTCTGTGCTGCAGTCCTGGCAGCCCACCACGGCACGCTGCCGTGGGCTTGTGCCTGGGGCCATGCTGTTCAGCTCCAACTGCCGGAGAGGCAAGGGGTCTCGGCAGCATTTGCTGCCAGCCTGTCCCCCTGCCAGCTTTGCGTGGCATTAGTCAGCCCCACGCCCGCAGAGAGCAGCTCCGTGCCCAGCACAATCTCTCCCAATATCTCATCTATCTCTTCTGCAAATACCTTTCTTCCCATCCAGCTGTCAGTGAATTTGGGGACACATCCATCTACTTTTGTAACGCATCTTCCCTTTCCTCCTGCTGCCTGCAGTTCTCTTCCTCAGAGGTTGTGATTTCCAACAATTTTATTGTGCTGATGCATGTATTTATTTGTTGTTGTGGGCCCCGAAATAGGACGCGTTACTCTATCTGCATCCTACCAGCGTGATGCCCATCATAATGCATCCTAGAGCAGTGCAGGCGTCAGCTTTTCAGGTTGATGGTCTGTACCCTCTGTTCCTTTTTTGCACTCATGCAAAGCCCAGCTACTGCCTGGTCTTAATCATGCCCCTCATTTTTTCCTCTCTTGAAAGCACAGGTCTTTTCATTTGTGTCTAGATTTTTGTTTATGGTTGTTAAATGGTTTTCCCTGGCTTTCCTGCTGTGTCCTGGCCTTCCTCACCCCTTAAAGTTTAGCAGGTGCAGAAGTGGGTGTGCACAGGGCTGAAATTGGGAAGGGGAAGGAAAAGGAGAGGTGTTAAGTCAAGACAAGTGATAACTGCAGCTCTGTGCTGAAGAGCTTGCACGTGGGGGAGAGAGGGAGTGAAGACCAAAGGGGGACAGATGCAGGGAGAGCTGGAGTGACTTGATCACAGTGTCACCAGGAGCTGGGAGGAGAACGGCTGCCTAAGCTGAAGCAGTCTGCAGGCTCCCCGGGCACTGGGGAAAACCGTCTGGGACAGGATGCAAGACTCTTCGTGTCTCTAAGAGACCTGATTTTGCAGGGAGTCTTGTTCTTGAGCCCTCCTAACCTCTGTTAAAGTAGACACTCCAGGTTTTACCCTGGGGTTTACCTGCCCTGAAGCCCATTTCCCCATCCTGTGTGATGTCTGCTGGCTCAGCATTGGGACCCGAAACATTTTCACCATGGTACCTGTTGTGGGGGACTGGCATGGGGCTGGGGGGCTGTACCTGGCCAACAAGAGCCCCAGGTACCTGCCTGGTGCTCCATCTATTCCTCAGGCTGTCTGGCTTGGCTGTGGAGCCAGGGGAAGGTGAGAGCTGGCACCTACAGCCAGCTGCAGCCTAATTCACACCAGGGAGCAGGCAGCTGCCTGCATGCTGAATGCCCACTGGGTGTCAAGACAGGACCACAGGAAACCATAGCATTGCTTGGAAAAGCTGGGAAGCCTGCAAGCAGAGGAAGTTGCAGCTGCCTTTTAAGATGAAGTCACTCTTTGCTTGTGTTTTTGTTCATGTCCCCCCCGCTGCTTCCCCCAGTCTCCCCGGCGAGAGAGTGATGGAGCATGGCCCAGCGCCAGGCATCCAGCTCTCACGCCCCCTTCTCCTGCCCTCCCCACACAGCCATCTGCAGAGGGATAGCACTGCAGCAGCGACTAAAGGAGGAGGACCTCGGTCAGCGGGGGCGGAGGAGCTCACGGCCCCGCGGCTGCAGAGGGATGTCTTCCATGGAGATGCTATCCAAGAAGATGACGAGGTCTGAATGCTTGATGCATAGATGCTGGGCACGTTCCTGTGACCACAAACTGACACATGCGTCCCCCCTGCTCCTAGAACGTGCTGTTGGCAACCCAAAATGCTGCTAGGGTAATTGCCAGCTTCACTTGGAGGGACCTTCCTGGTGCCATTTACTAGGAAATGAAGACTGTGCCTGTGCTGAGACAAAACTGACTCCTGGGGGAGCCTGGCTGCACAGGGCTGGAGGGGCTCTGTGGCTCCCTGTGCAGGTGGGGGTCCCTCCTTCCAGCTTCTGCCAAAACTGCCTGTCATTGGAAGTGGACCAGAACTATAATGCAGAAGCACTGGAGCCTTCCTGTGGCCTAGCTGACCATGCTGATGCTGCGATTGCTGGTGTGAGCCTGGATCAGGAAGGGGAGTTGGAAGTGTGGCTTCTGGAGCAGAGCCCGGGCTTCCTTCCGTCGGTCTGAGCTGCTGCAGGAGAAGATGCAGATGTGTGTCCTGCATCGCTGGACCAAAACAGCTGGAAAGTGCCTTTTAGGCTCTTGTAACTGTGTCGGCATTTCAGTACAAGACCTGGACAGTTTGAGACAATTTCCTGACCATGCTGCTGGTTGGACAGTCAGGCACAGCTGGCCAGTGGTCAGCAGGGCTGCCTGGGTTAGATGCATGGTGGTTGGACAAGGGTGATGGGACCACGGTCCCTCACCAAACAAGATAAGGGATATGGGGGCTCCGGAAAAGCCTTTGTGGTCATTATTGCTGCAAGGAAGGCTTCTTGTTTTGGGTGATGTTCAGGGACACATGGACACGTAAAGCTGCTTGTTTCGCTGCAGAAAGGGCAAACGGCTGCCACGTGGCTTAACTGCCCGAGTCTGCATTTAAATCGGACTTTTCAATGTGGTAGTTAGAGCTTAGTACAAAGCTAAATTTGCTGCTGCGTGTCTCATGCTGGAAGTTGTAGCCCCGTGCCCAGAGCCTGGCACACCGTCGGGGTGCAGCTGGGGAGCTCATCGGGGTGGTGAGCGCTTGGGTGGAGGGTTGGGACGGTGCTGGGTGCCCTGCAGCACCCAGGGGGTAGATGGCTGAAGGCAGCACGATGGCTTACTTTGAGCTCGTGCACCAAGCCTTCCTTGGAGTTCCCTTCTCCAGCAGCTTGTCTTGCTGCAGCTTTCAGGTCCAGGGTGTCCTCTTGGGAAGGCTCCTCCTGACCTTTCTCTCCAGCCTGGAGTGAGTAGATGGGTTCGCTGCTCCCACTGCGCCGTTGGGTGGATGAGCTGGAGGGGGATGTGGGGCACTCTGCACCAGCCCTTCTCGTGATCTACGTCTCGCTGGACTGGATGCCTCTGCCTAGACCTCATTATCGCTTCCCTGGGAGATCAGCTTGCGCTGGTGCTGCGGGCACTTCCAGTACTTGGAAACCGCAGTAAGCAGAAGGAAGCCAAGAGCGCCAAAATAAGAGCAATGGAGGACAAGAAAGCGACAGCTTGTGGCACCGATAGCAGAGAGGAGCTATTTACCTCCTGGCCACTGGCTCGAGCCTGTTGAGCAGCATAGCTGCCAGCCCGTATGGGAGCTGCCCTTGTGACTTGGACCACAATAAAAGAACCTGGATATTTCCACCCTTGGCAAAGCCACTTTGCTGGGCCTGCTTAAAGGCTAGAGCCTGGCCTCGACCTTAACCTTGTCTGAAAACGGGGTCAGGAAAGCAGCTGGGCCGGGCAGGAGGCCAGGAGGGAGATGACAGCTCAGGCATTGGCAGAGAAAAGGCGACCGCTGAGGAGAGAGATGGTAGAAGCCCTTGAAGAAAGGGGAGAAATGAGAAAATGAGTTGATAAGTGATATGGGGTGAAAAAAATTGCTGTGGGTTGATCACAGTGCGAAAGCAAGCACTGTTCCATGCTGGAGGATGCTTTCTGAACTTAGGGGATGTGCTGGGAGATAGGTCTCCTGCCTCACCACTCAGCTTGAGCAAAGTGTATCAGTATTCAGAGGCTGGAGCCTGCTGCAGCCCCCATTGTTGCTCAGTTTGCCTTAAAAACATGTTCTTGCCTTCACAGCCGAACCACGGAGGCAGTGCTAGGGCCACGTTCATCCTCCAGAGGCGAATCTGGGGTAGTGGGTTAGATGGAAGCAATTGCATCTGACATCTGCCCTGCCGCAGATGCCGGCGCTGGGAGCTGGCGTGGCAGGCCCAGAGGATCGCATTAACGCAATGCCATTACTGCTGCTCCTGCTCCGCCCTGCCTGGGGATTAAGGAGAGCTGGGGTGAGCTGTGAGCCCACGTCGGAGCTGCGGCAGTGCTCACCACGCTCAGCTGCTGCCTTCCTCCCTGGAAAGGCAGCAGCCCATAGGAATCTGGTGCTGCTCCATCTCGAAGGCAGAGGAGTGTGGTTGGTGGGAGATTTTTAGCCCGATTTCACGTGTTCATCAGACCTCTTGCCTCTCAGGATGGTGCCCTGGTTTTGTGCTGAGTAAACAAGCTACTTCTCTGCTGGCAACCCCCCTGAAAAGGTTTGTCTGGGTAGATGCGGGGAGAGGATAGCCAGCGAGCTTTGCCCAGCCACCATCCCTTTTAGCAGGGGCTGAGGCCAGCAGAGCTGCCGGGCGGTGGTACCTGGCATGGCTGGGGTCTGGCTGACTCGAGGGGAGCCTGGCGCTGCCAGCTGCCTCCTGGGGTCAGCTCGAATGGATGTTGGCTTGAGCCACCTAGGATCCACCGAGGTACCGCATCACTGGGGAAGGGCTTTTCACGAGCAGTTTTGACACAAGCCAGTCTGGAAACGGCTTGTTGCCGTGCTGGCAGAGGTCCAGCGTCCTCTTCTAACAGTGCCATGGCAAACCATGCCACCCTGCCTCACAGCAGCGTGGAGCTGGTGGATGTGACAGCATCAAGGCCACCTCCAAACCAGCCGGCTTCACGCACTGCTTCTCTGTGCCATCCTTTCTCCCACTTCCCTCTGAAAACACACATTACCCTGAGGGGTTTTTTCCCCCCATCCTGCACAGGCGATGCATATTTTGGTGTGGACATATAATCAGGTCAAGGATTCATACTCCTCTTCCATCAGGAGCCCTGTGCTGGGTGGGTGGCAGGCTCTGCCACTGCAGCGGGAGCTGGTTTTGCAGGAAAATCACATACGGTGCTTGCTCAGGCTGGCTTAAATGGCCTGGGACGCTGCTCCCTTGGACATCTCCTCTCCCACACTCCCTGTGCGCTGGGTCCCTTCTTCCCTTCGGTTCTGCACATCTGAGCATTTGGCCCTCGGCTGTTGTTTGCAACATCAAAGTGAAACTTAGTCCAACTCAAAATGCAATTTGCAGACCCCAGCATCTGTTACGTGAGGCAAATCAAGCATTCAGATCTCTGCAGGGCTGTGAGGGGCTGCAGCCTCCTCGTCTCGCCCTTACAACGTGTGTCCTGGGGAAGATCAAATCCTATTAAGCCGCAGCTCTACTTGCAAATTATACCATGAGAAATCTGCCCCTTAGGATTTCTTATCAAACGAGATGCAGAGCAGCCCTGCGCATGCTAGAAAAATCGGCAAAGTCTGGTCCAGCCTTGAATAATTCAGTAGCTTGGGTAGGACAGGACTGACTTAGCTCTTCAGTGTAACTACGTTTTGGAGGTCTGCTTCAACTATCTGGCCTTCAGCCATCTCAGGTCCAGCCTTCTCTCCTTAACCATGTCTCCTGAGACAGGTACTTCCCACGTCCTTGCTGTTGAGGAGGTGGGAAACTGTCAGGTAGACTTCAGGATCACAAACAGGACAAATGCCATAACATGACCTTCTCTGTTGGGATCTCCTGTCCCAGTGCAGTCCCAACTGTATGGAAAATGACTGGAGAATAAGAGTTAAGGGTCTGTAGGCTGTTGATGTTACAAAAGAGGCAATGTCCTGGTGAACAGGGGAGTTGTTTGCTTTCATCCCTGCTTGATGACCAAGAGTTATCCTCATCTTTTGGGAAACAAGATGATGTTATCAAGGCAGCCTTGTAGTCGAGAGCTACATCCCAAAAATACTGCCAGTCAGGGCACCATCTGCAGTCCTCAGCACGAGTCTGCTGGGATTAGCAGAAACTGGCTGTCCTCACCTGGTAGGGTGGCCCCAACTAGTGGAGTCTGAGGACACGTGGGTTGATGTCCTCTGGACATGTTTGAGCTGGTTAAACCCGAGATGGATCCTGAGTGCATTTTATGGATCATCTAGTCTTTGAACCCCAAACCTGGTTTCTCAACACAGCCATGGTACTGGATTCATCTAACATGGTGTCTTGTCACGTGTAAGTACCAGCTTTTTGGGGAAAGTGGAAGCCTGGAAGAGTTCTGTTGTTCCTAAAGCAAGTTTTTTTGGTGTGTTGCTGTGTCTCTCGTTGTGCTTCCCCATCTCATAATGCCAGTCAGCTACCTGTGCCACACAGGCAAACCTGGCCATGCCCACCCATGACCCCACGAGCTTGCAAGCCTGGAGCTTGCTTCCTGACTGTTGGAACTCTTGAAGACATGAGCGCAGATGTTGGGTTTGCCGTGAGCAGATCTGGATACACAGAATAAGAAATGTGGGTGGCCAGGCTGAGTGGGGCAGAAGCAGGCCAAGGGGACAGTTGAGATTTCCTAGGGTCTGAGCTGTTTGGTGCAGCCCCCAGTTGCAGACCTCCCCACCATGGGAGGAGGGAGTTGGACACGACAGCACTGAACCAGCCCCTCTCCTTTCCGTGCAGCTGTGAGAGGATCCAGGTGACCCTGAACCTTGATGGAATAGTTCAGGTGCTGGACTGCCACCTTCATGACACATCCATTGGGATGATGACCAGAATTGCAGTGTTGAAATGGCTCTACCACTTGTACATCAAGACTCCTCGTAAGGTAAGTCAGGGACGCAGCACGTGAGCCTGTTGCTTCCTCTGTGGGACTAGGTTCCTCCACTCCCAGCTTGCTCCATGCCTTTGAATTGACTGTAATTACCTTGGTAGCGTTACAACCAAGTTTCCACCTGCCTTTTTCTGAGAAAGCTTTGGCTGCTGCATACCCAGTAGCTTAAGGAAGAAAAGCTCTCTAGCTCATGTAAAATGCTGGTGAAGCTTTCAGCCGCCTCCCGTGGGGTGAGGGATCCTGTGGCAGGGGGTGACCAGGCCTGTAGGACTGATGCCATCTGTCCTTCTGGTTCTAGATGTTCCGACACACCGACAGCCTCTTCCCCATCTTGCTGCGGACCCTCTCAGACGAGTCGGATGAGGTAAGTGCTGCAGCTACTGCAGAAGGTCCTCCTGAAGTCTTACCATTTCTACATGTAGCTGGGCTTTGGATTTCTTGGGTTGAACAGAGGGATTTTTGTGGGGCTTGGCCAATGTGGCACTGGGGAGTTTAACCCTGTTGGCTAAACTGAAGAAGACCCAATGCAGAGCCTGCTGGTAGCTGCCTGGCTGAAAGTTCTGCTGTCTTGGTTAGACTGGTGCGGTTTGGACCCTCTGTATAAACCTTTTCCTCCACCTCAGAGAGTTGATCAGTCGAAGGCAACTGCTAAAAATCCTTTCTGTCTGCCTGGGAAGACAGCTGGGGCTTCAGGTCCCGGAGCTGGTGTCTTTCCCTGGGGCTGGGTTGTGGTCAGATCCTTGGTGAGTGGGATCTGGAGTGCTCTGCAACAGCTCTGTAGAGATGCGAGGGGTTTGTGTCCAGCCAGCACTGCAGAATCCAAGTTGTGAGGTGATTAAGCACTGCTAGCAAGGCAGGGTCAACGTTGCCTGGTGGGGCTCCAGCAAATGCCCGGTGACATCAGGTTGGCTGGGAACTGCTCTGCTTGGAAGTGAGCAAAGAAAGTCAGGCAGCAACGAGTGAGCCAGCTTGCCCTGCCTTCACTCACCAGCCTGCGCCTTGTCCTCCCAGGGCAGTGCTCTTCATCTCCCAGGCTGCTTCCTTCCCGAGATGCTGCACCATTTTCCCATTTCCTTGTCTTCCTTCCTCACCCCTCTTCCCTGCCACCAGTCATCTCAATTTTGGCATCTTTAGTGTCTTCTCCCCCTCTCCATTGCGCCCTGGAGCATTTCTAGTGCTTGGGTGGGAGGCTGGCAGCTTCAGCACACAGCTGGCCCAGGCACGGGTAGTGCTTTTGCCATCAGCTGGATACTTCTTGCCCAGAGCTGTGAATGATCCTGGCTGGCTGGCTTCTCAGCCCAGACTTTCCTCGTGGAATAAAAATCAAGCACTGTCTGCTTTGCCTTACACACTCAGGGCATCAAACCCCAACCACGCAATAAATCCCGTGTGCGAGAGGGTCGTTACGAGAGGAGGGAAGGGAAAAAACAAGTGAAGGAATGACTTGCAAAGGCAAGCAACTGCCTGGCCATTTTCCATACCCTGCTGCTTACAATGCAAACCTTTCCAAAAGAGTCCCCAAGCACACATCTGCCTTTGCAACGCTCTAGAAAGCCTGCATCTTGCAGATAGTCTCTCCAGCTTGGCAGGAGATCACGGTGAGTCATGTTGCAATTACACTGCTTATTAATATTTGAAAAAAGCAGTGAAGAAAGGACCCTGGTGATGCATTTCCTCCATGTGACATAACTGGGAATGGCTCAAAAGTAATTTTAAGCTGATTTATTTAATCCTGTCTTCTATTTATTTAAATGTTCGGAGGGTTTTTTTTTCTAAGGAAATCCATAGACGAGTCAATTAAACACCGCTGCTCAGTTGGCTCCTGACCAGGTTTGCTGCTCTCTGCAAAGGAAATAGAAATGACCAAAATAGTAGGGGGGTTTTGAGCTGGGCATTTTTGGGAACGATGAGGATGGACTGAGCAAGCTAACCTGTAGTGTCAGTGCCTGGTAGAAAAGGGGATGCGGGGTGCTCTCTTAGCCATTACTCCCTGCTCAGTACTGTATTTGTATGCACATTCACATTGTCCTGGAGCGGATCACGATCCCCAGAAGTTCTTAGCTGACGAGCTGGGGATCATCAGGTTAGTGTGAGATCTTATGTGAGCTAACCCATCAGCTCTTTGATGAGGAAACATCTCCCTCCCTTTCCAGGTAGGGCTCCACACGCTGTGTAGTGTAGCACAAGATGTACACACATATTTAGGGGTTTTTTTTGCCATCTTCATCCTGTGATACTGCCTTCCCAAGGGAACCTGGCTGGGCAGCAGTACCAGTACCATCTTTCTTCCCACGAAGGTTGAACATCCTTTTGCAGTGCTTGCAGATCCTCCAGCCCCCATGCATGGTTTGGATGATAGCTGTTGCTCTCCCGATGCACTCTGAAGCTGTCCGGGAGCAGTTGTTTCTCCCTAGCTCATCACCAAAGCAGAATCTGGCTTTGGAGGGTCAAGGCTTTGCATCAGACTGAAGGACTGTGCTCAGGCACCTTGTTTTTAAGGTTTTGTCTTGCTGAGCTGCTCTGAGTCTCTTGTGTGCACTTGCCATAAATAATCAAGCCCAAAGCAAGGAGGCACTCGCACTGGATGGAGCCAGATCTGTGCCCTTTAAGTTGTCACGCCTGGTTTTTATCGTTCAACTAGCACAAGGTGTTGCACCACCTCCACTGTGCTGAACAGGGGCCAGTATCTCATGCTGCATCTGCGGCGGCCTGAGTCATCTCAGCCTTCTCTCCTGTTGCCGTTCATACCCAGCTCTCCTGTGCCTGTAAAGAAATGGTCAAGAGACCTAGTTAAGATTCACAAAGGCAGCGCAGAGAAGTTGGAGCAGAGCTGAAGCAAGCAGTTCCCTTTGATATGTAGACAAGTCGGGATACAGGATTCCTGGCTGTCAGATGCTGTGCTGCTGCACTGCGTCACCTCGTGCTGGTTCCCGTGCTTTCCTGGCAGGGAGATACTCCATCCTGCATTTGAGACCTGGTTTTGAAGGCAATCTTAAAAGCCCTGGTTAAAATTTGATGTACTTAAAAACTTCCTTACAGCACTAACACTAACAGAATCCTGCTGGGAGTGGGTTTTTCTGCACAAGCTGCTCCTTTCTTCGGTGCAAGGGTCGCAGTCCTAACCCCTGGTTGAAGAATTGTTGTTAGAAAAAGTGAAAAGTCAAAGCCCAAGTGCTCTTCGGGAGCAGTGGGTTGCATCTTTCCACCTGCACATTAAAAGAACCACTGCTGGTAGGCAGTGCTGAGAAGACCTGTTCTTCGAGTTATCTCCCTCTGCAAGCTCCTGGAGCAAAGGCAGCTTCTGATGCAGCTGTTCAGTTCCCTGGGTCCTTTCTGGCAGGACCCAGGTGCTGAGTTCAAGCGGACACAACAGGTGGTGAGGGCATCTCTGAGAAAACCATGAAGCAGTGATGCTGCTGGTTTTCTTTCTTTGCTTTGTTTTTATTTCTCTGGCTCCAAAGCAGAGTAGTTTCTTTATGGCTGAACATGCTCCTGTTTGCTTATCTGCTCCTCTCAATCTTGCTGGGGGTTGGAAGTTGTGCTGGGACTTTTGTCTGACTCATGCAGGAGTGACGCATGAGGTGGAGCTGGTGTCTGATGTGAAGCAGGATAGAATCCATCTTCCTCTCGACTCTTAACATGAAAACCTACCTGTGTTTATGCAGTGGCCAGGCAAGGCTTTGCATACAGCAAGATGACCCAAATGATTTCTTAGTTTGCTGTTTGCAGCTGTATCCACTAGAGCATCCTTCAGAAGTCTGCTCCTGGAACTGTATGAGGGGTGGTACCTTTCCCTAGAGAGGGTTAGCTGAGCCTGGGCTGCCACTGCTTGTGGAGGTGGTGATGCACATCTGCAAGACCTTCAAGCTGACTTCTCCATGAGAAGCTCAAACATTTTGTCCCGCTTTTGGGTTTCTAGTATTAAAATAGGAGAGGAGGAACCCAGGTACGGTGGTATATGATACTCATCTCTCTCCTTTGCTGTTAACTCCTACACTCCTGTGTGTCCTGCTACAGCATCGCAGGGTTTCGAAGCCTCGTCTCTGCCCTGCTCTCTGAGCTCTGCTGCCGCACTAAATCCCAGCAAACTTCTCCCATTGCGCCCAATTCCTAGTACAATGAAGCTGAACAATAGCTTGTGCCAAAGCGAATAGCTGTCTTAGTGTGGTTTGGTTTGGAGCTTTGCTCTGTTGGTTTTAGAGCCGATGTGCTCCAGCTCCCAGCCTTTAATCTGCCACAACCAAAATATTGTGACCCTGTGCAAAGCAGAGGGTGTAAACTGAAGACTGCAAAGAGGAGAACTCTAATGTACGTGTGCCTAGCTTTTATTTTCTTTTCTTTTTGGCAGTAAAGCTGCTCTGGAGAGAGACTCAAAGCTACAAGGGACTGAAGCAGGGAGGCTACTTGTTTTCAAGGGGCAAGTTACACTGAGGATGAGCTTATGACTGAAATGGTGGGATATAGAGAAAGGTATATAATTTCAGTTGGAGGGTGGAAAATGTGGTCAGCCCAGCTTGCCACACGTGGAAGCAGCCCGCAAGCAGAAGTCTTAGACCAGGGCAGGGTGATGCTTCCTCCAAGGACTCGAGGCATTGCAAGGGCAAGGAGTTGAAAGATAATCTGTGTGCTGCATAATGCAGGAATAGGAAGTTTCTTGGGGGGAGTGTGATCCACAGGGAGCTTCTTGGCTCAGCACTGGTGTTCCGGGCCATAATTGCATGGTTTGCATGTACATATGCACACGCAGTTTATACATATACCAAACAACTAGTGCTAAACTGGCACTCTGGGCTCAACGTGGTGCTTGTAGGGTTCCTGGGTGAAATCACAGAGCAGACTAAAGCCACAGAAACCCTGTCTGCCATGGAGGACCGGCAATCCTTGTCCTGGGGAGCTGGCTCAGGGTGAGTCCAGGGTGGGATGAAGGTGTAGGATGCAGGATTTAGTGACCTTGGCTTTGGGTGCCTGGGTCCCCAGGGTGCAGAAGGAGGTGCTGGGTAGGAAACGGGATAGCAAATAAAAGCAAACCCTTTGCCTGTTGTCAGCTCTGGGACGTGGGTGCTGAATTTGAAGGGGTAGCAGGCATCCAGCCATCTGCAGTGTGGCCTGCAGGGAAGCTCCGGGGCAGCTCTGGCTTCCACCAGCCCCATCCCACTGGCTGGACATGTCCTGCCTCCATCCCTGCCCTCTAATGCATGAAGCAAAACCTCCTTGGCATCCTGCCCTGTGACTGGCATCAGGTGGCATGTTAAGCTCCCCCGACACTAATTAACCACATTTAAAGAGGTGCTCTGATCTGTGACAGTGCTCATGCTCCTGCCGCTCAGAGGTGCTGCAGGGCTGGCCCTCACACACCCAGCAGCAGGGCCAAATTGGGGATTGGTAAAAGCAGGAGGGAGGATGGGGCATTTTCAGGTTGCAGCTCAGTTTCTGGTGGTTTTGGCCATATTACCAAGTGACCACCCCACTACCTGCTGTATTTGCTGTTGCCGTGAGCATGTGTTAGGCGAGCCGGCAGGCTGTGCCCTGGGAAGGAGAGGAGAAGCCCCCAGCCCTGCTGCCTTCCCTCTGCTCTCCATCCCCTCCCGGCTGCAGGCTGAAATCCGGCGCTGTAAAGGGAAAAAAAGGTCTTGGCAAGATCAGAGGATAAAAATTTCTGTGCTGGGGACTTGAAAAGAGGTCTAGTTAAATTGATGTGGGAAGATTAATGGCGGTTTTTCTTTTCTTTTTCTGTCTTTAAAGCCAGTGGAGGCGGGGGTGGGGGGGGCGCAAGTTTGCTTTTCACACCGTGTATGTCTGGGGCTTGGCCAGCCTCACTGCTGGCCGCTCTTGGCTCCAGGACTGCCTGCCCCTGCTCGCCTACCCTACCCTGGCTACAGCTAAAAGGTTTGGAGGAAGAAAAACATAAAATAAGTGAAGGCCTCTGGGGAAGCCTTGGTGCACGCTGCGGCGGTGAGGGGCTGCATTTGAGTGATGGAGCAGGAAGAAGCACCCAGCAGCATCCTCACCTTTCCTGGTCTCCCCCAGGTTGCTCCTCCAGTCCTGGTAATGCTGTGAGGTTTTCCACAACCTCCTTGATCTTAGTCTCCTTTAAAGAAGTGCTTTGCAGCCCTTAACCTTCTTGTTTTCCATCTTGGTCGCATCTTGCTTTAGCTGAATTCCCATCTTCTCCTTGGCAAGAATAACCTTGTCCTTGGTGTTGTGTGCTCTGTTTCATTGCCCAGGGAATACCCACCCTCTGGGACACCCAAGGCCACCCATAAGCACCTCCCTGTGGTGAGCAGGCATCTTAATCTTTTCAGTACTTTTTTTTTTTTTTTTTTAATTTTTCCATAAATACCAGCAAGGACAGCATCTTCAGGAATATCCTTGCTATCATGTGTGCCAGGAGCTGCTGCTGCAGCCTGCCCTGGTGTCCTGGTAGTCAATGTGTGCTGCAGGGTGCTAAGTCTGGCTCCCCAGGGATCTGCAGTGGATTTGGGGTCACCTCCCCCTTCCTCTGCAACATGCCATGGCCAGCCCAGCGTTTTAGCCAGAGGCAAATTCCTCCCCAGGAGCATCATGTCAGTGCTTTGCACGCAGGAGGTGCATCCCATCCGGCGGTGATGCTTTGCACGCAGGAGGTGCATCCCATCCGGCGCACGCCATTTGGGGGCTGCTTTTCCCCTGCACTGCCACCGGCAGAGCTGGTCTCCGTTCAACCAGAACAAGCGGCAAATTAACCTGACCTAGATCTGGAGAAGCCGAAGAGACTGACAGTTCTGTGTGGCCTCAAAATCCGTGCTCTGGAGGCAATACAGGGTGAAATCTTGCCTATTCCCAGGGAGGAGAAATAGCTGCTTATTTATAACAGCTTATTTATAACAGCTTCTTTATAACAGTATGGTAACGTGCTCCTCATCCCCTGGATGTGCAAAGAGCTCTGCCTTCTCTGCTGCTCTTCATCCTCGTGCTGGGAACAGCTTGTGATGAGGCTGGGTCTCCCCCGTCCATCATGATGCTCCTTTCCCTGCTCCTACCCATTCACGCTACCCAACCCCACGCTCATCCAGGGCAGGGGCACACCCCTACATCTCATCACCGCTGGGAAGCCTTCACAGAAGTCCCTTCTGGGCCAGGAGAACATCCTCAGTGGCTGCTCCTCCAGGCTGGCCATCGGGATCGCGCCCTCGGCCAGCAGCTGGGAACAGCTCTGGCCCTTGTGCTCCAGCACTGTCAGGTCTGACGCCGCTCGGCTCCTGACGGATGGGACCAGCTCGCCCCTGGCGCAGCCGGCCCGTTGCCATGGCAATGGCAGGATATTGCTTTCTTACAGCCTCCTGGCTCACACAAAGCCAGCCGCCGGCTCCAGCTTTGCTTAGCGCAGGGATGTGCAACGCATACCAAGCGCTCCTGGCTTTCCTCTGTCCCCAGCTGGGAACCCACTCCGGAGCATGCGGGGAAGAACCAGCAGGAGCCGGAGCTCCCTGCCTCTTTCCCATGGCTGGAAAACCTCAGGTCTTCGTGGCTGCCTGCTTTTCCTCTTCCTCCAGGTGCTCGTGCACCCATCCCTCCTGCTTCTTATTTTCTCTGTGTTTTTCAACTGCAAAATTCCACCCACGCTGCTTTTCCCACCTCCTGCCTGTGACCTACATGGCTGACTTGGGGTGACACCCCCTAACGTCTCCAAAGGTCCAGCCATGCCCCTGGTCGTGCTAGTCACTGCTGCCCAGGCAGCCTGACTGGAGCATCCCGAGCCCAAGCAGTGTCTCAGAGACGGGGCTTGGCACATGGCTCTGGGAGGTTGGATTGAGGATATAACCTCACAGGGTAAGACATGGTTCTAAATGCTTTGGGAGGCAGCAGGGACAATTTGTGCCCAGCCTGAGGTCTTGGTCCTGTTTGCTGGTGCTGCGGGAGCTGCTGGTGAAGTCTGTGCTGGATGATAGCCCGAGTGCTGAGCTGGATGGGGGGATCGGAGCAGCAGCAAATGCAGAAGAGTGGTAATCATGAGTGGCTGGGTCGTGCCATACATCAGCCACATGCGGCCTTGGCTTCTGGTTGAGTTGGGTTTGGCAAAATCAATTGTGTGGATGAGAGTCCCAGCTCTCACCAGCCTGCCAGCCCTGGTAGCCAAGCCCTGAATCTCTTTACCGGTTTTAGCCAAAGACAATGAGACCTGGAAACCTCCATGGGTGTTATTTCCCCAGCAGTGAGAGCCTGAGACCCAAATTAGTGCCTTCCTCCCTGCTCAAACGCTGCAAGTTCAGCTGAGCCACATGATTAGCCACTAGAGAATCTACATATGGCTTCAGGAGACCAGGCATCATAAGCTCTGCTCAGGGGCATTCTCTGCGTGAAAGAACAAGCTGCCAGCATGGTTTTATCTGAGCCACTGACGCTTGAAAGCCGGGCAGAGAGGGGGGACCAAGGTTTTTCCTCTGCCAGGGATGGCAGCCTCCCTCCACTGGAAGAGGTGAAGGCTGGCCATGGCAGTGACCTCCTCCCATACTGGCAAAAAGGTCCCATCCTTGACAGCATCACGGAGGTGCCTTGTTCTTCAGGGATAGCAGTACAAGTTGTTGTCGTCTCATTTTATTTTTTTTTTTCCTTCCCTGGGGAGCCACGGGCTGGGACTTAATCATGTTTATAGGCACAGGGTCTTCCCAAGCGTGCTGGAGCCTCATGGTACCCTCAGCAGGCTGCCTCTCCACGACTGCCTCTGCACCAAAGCCTGGACACCACACTGCCTGCTCAGAGGCTGCTGGGGGCTTGAAAATCAGCCCTAATTACAAAAAAAATCCCCAGCTTAAGATATCTGAGAAACATAAAAACCCAGGAGGTCCTCTTTCTGATTTTCAGGGGTCATATTTTCAAGTTCTGCGTGAGCAAAAAAAGATGTAATTGGCTTTTTTTTGCCCCAGGGGTAAGGGTTTCTTGGTAGCTCAGAAGCTAAAACTCCCATATAACTGCAGCTCCTCAGAAGGGTACGTTGTGAGAGCGTGTGGAAAGTCTGGGACGCTGTGCTGGTGGGCAAGGGGTGATCAGGGATGTGGTATGCTAGATGCTGATGAGTTAGACGTGGCAATCGGCCCTTTTTGGCAGCCTTTCTGCTCCATACAGCCCTGCTATGCTCAGAGCATCAGGGACGGCTGATGAAACCTCTAGACCCAAGGACGTTTGAAAGAAGGGGGACCCAAAATAGCCTGAGACATGAGAAGAGTTGAGGCCAAAAAAAAAACCCACCCTGTAATAACTTCTCCAGAAATGCTATATATAGACTAATTCGGTGACTTCTGGAAGGAAAGAGCTATGAAATCTGAATGGCAGCTCTGCCTCGATGTCCTGAGCGCCAGCAGCCAAGCCTGCTCCTGGAATACTGCCCTAAACAGGGCAAACTGGGGGCATGGAGGGGACAGGCAGTTGTTTGCCCCCAAGAACATCCCCATACTCTTGCTGGGGTTGTCCCAAATCTGTGGTTATGAAGGGGAGTGGGGAAGCAAAACCCAGATCCCCCCCAAAGTGGGAAGAGGGAGAGGCAAGCCCTGCTCCTGATTGGATAAATTTGGTTTAATTTCACATGCTCCTTTGGGACTCTCAGGGCAGAAACTGTTTTTTTCTCCCCTTTTCTCTTTCCTGCCCCATCCCTTCTGCAACCATTTGAAATTTCCACTTTGAACTTCATAGGTAGCTCTTTTTTCCCTACATCTGCCTTGATGTGCTGGGATTTGGTGTTTGCTTCCCAGCTCACCCTCTCTGGCCATGGGTTTGGAAAGGAAAGCTCACCCCACGCTGTCCCTCTCTCCGCAGGTTATCCTGAAAGACCTGGAAGTGCTGGCTGAGATTGCTTCTTCCCCAGCGGGACAGACGGAGGGTCACGGTCCCTCTGATGTCTCCGATGTGCGACCCAGCCCTGTGGAGCTTCACGTCCCAGCCAGGGCTGGCCAGCTGAGCTCCTCCGGTGAGTGCTCCCTGTGCTGCAGCTCGGTGCCTCCCTGCTCCCTGGGCTCACTCGGTGCTCCATGGCACCACTCAGATATGCTCGGGCAGAAGGGGAAGTCTCTTTTGCAGTAAAAAATCCCTATATGCGTCCCCACCTGGCTTGGGGGGCCAAGTCTGCCATGGCACAGACCAGGGCACTGCTTTTATTTTTATTGCTCTTTGCTCTAGCTCACGTTTTGGAGATTTAGGAGTGTTTAGCAGCAAGGTGCTGCAGAGGCTGGTGTGGAGGTGTGTCATTGCTGTCCTGTGTTTTTATGGCACCGTAAAAAGGGTGCCAGCCTCTTCTCTCCTTGTAAAAGCCCTCAGAGCCCTAAAATCAGTTTAGGATGGGACACTGGCTGCAAGCCCGGGTGTCCAAAACACAGAAAGATCTGCAGAGGTTTCAGTCTGTGCCGGTGATGTTGCCCACATTGACTATGAACTGCGGTGTTGCTCTGAGTGTCTGGCAGGACCTCAGGAAAGAGATGGAGAGAGACAATCCTATTTTCTGGAGACTTGGGGGATAAAAAAAAAAAAAAAAAAAAAAGCCTTTCATTAATTATCCTGGCACATTGGGAAGTTTTTTCCACCTTCCCTTGTCTGTGGCTCATCCTTTGCAGTTGCTTGGCTGCCCCTTCTCCACTGCTGCTATTTAAGGGCCTCCCTGTTGTACTCCCCAGGCCAGGTCATCCCAGCCAAAAGCACGTTTCATGTCAGCTTTGGATTGCAACCCGAGCACGGAGCCAAGGCTGCCTCTCCCTGCGCAGGATGTGGCCACGGGGCCTTGCAAAATCGCTGCTGGAGAGGGAGGCTTCACTTTCCACTCCCCAGGCTTTGTTTTCTCTGAAGATCCCAGATCACTCGCCCCTCCCTGGGCTTGGAAATGTTTGCACCAGCAACCAGCTCAGGCTTTGGGTTGTGTGGGGTGGGTTTTTTCTGCAGATCTACCTGTTTCATGTTGGCAGCTTTAGCCCTGCGATGGAGGGGTGGGGGCAGCAGTGCTAGCGACCTCCCCAAACCCTCTGCCAGTCTCATCCATCCTCCCGGTGTCAGAAGTGAGACCGCCTGGGTGGAGCAGCTCCTGCGGCGCTGGCCAAGCAGTTTGAGGAGCTGCAGTTCAGCTCATGCTGATGGTTGTCTGAGGTTTCCTTCCTTGTGGATGATCTAAAAATAGCAGGCTGGATGGCGTAGATCCTAACGGCTGCTGTGGCCCCTGTTAGCTATCTGGAAGAGCAGCTTGGCTTCACTTACTCGGGCGTAATGTTTGAAGAGTCTGGCTCTCCCTGCGTTAGGCAGATCAGCTGGAGCTGGAGCTCCCGTTGCCCCGGTGCAGGGCAGCTTGCCCCCACAGAGGTCCTGATGGGCTCTGGCTTCCTCACCTACTCTCCTCTTCCTCATAATGCACCAGAAAATTGTTTCTTTGGAAATTTATTTGGGGCTGAGCTTTGCAGGGTCGTTGGCTTTTACCCAAAGGCAGATGTTTCTGGGGAGGGGAAAAGGAGCCGTTTGTTGGCCTCGGACATTTAGTGTGGCCCCAGTCTCGTCTGGCTCTGACCACCCAGGGCTGAGACTGGATCGGCTGCTGGGCTCTGGCTCCCAGGGGAGCTGAGGGGTCACAGCTGGGCCAGGACCCTCCTGGATTACGCCTGGAAAAGCAGAGGCTCCTGGGAAAGACTTTTTGTCAGAGGGTTGTTTGAGGGAGGGTTTTTTTTTTTTGGAACGGGAGGGTGGCTGGTGGAAGTCCCTACATCTGTGCGTGGTCCCAGAGTACTGATGTACAGTGAGAACCCAAACTCTGCCCTGCAGGCTGATGCATTTGTGAGCGCAGCCCTTCACAGGCAAAAATCACAAGGTGCTGGCACTGAAGAGAGGGTGTACCACTTTCTGGGGTCACTGGTTTTGTATTGGGATGTATGGCAGTGTTCCCCAAGCACACCTCCCTGGCTAGCATGCCTTAGCTCAGACAGTGGGATGCTATTGCACCATTGGAGGGGATGCTGCAGGGTACCAGTGCATCTCCCCAGGGTTAAAACTGTCCCTTCCCTTCATCCCGCTTTAGACCGAGATGCCATCGGAACTGGCAGTGGGAGGAGAGCTGCTGAGCCATCTCAGGTCTGCTTCTCTCTTACCTCTGAGGCCCATCCAAGCATGCAGTTGGTGGCTTTGCAGGTAAACGAGCATGGACACCCCTTAAAATCCTTGAGCTCGCAGCAGGTTTCTGTGCTGCGCTCTCTTGTCTTACCACTCCAGGCTTTGCCACCTGAGCGGTGCAGGCAGGAGGGGAGGTGGAAGGGGCTAGTGCCCCCGTGGTCTTCCCCCTGCTTCCTTTTGCTCCCTTTCTTTCCCTCAGGATGTGTTTATGCAGTTGTTTCCCTGCCATTGAGTTTGGTTTCCTTCAGATGCTGGTTGATTAGTCAGGAAAGCCGTGTCCCACTTCCGCAGCCCGTTCCCAGCTCCAGTTTTTATTTAGCCGCTTTGTTCTCCAGTTACGTAAGGTCAGCTGCCCTTGACGCCTTCTCCAAACACAATGAGCTGGGGCCAGCCCAGCTCAGCACCGCCTGGGAGACCCGACATCTCCTCTCCTCACCCGCTCCGGCTGCCCTGGGAGAGGGTGGCTGGGTGCTGACCTCCATGGCTCTCTCCTTGGTTGTTTTCTGCCCGCTTTTCAGGGACAAGGTCTGCAGGGCTGTGCCCAAGAGCTTCTCAGTCTTCAGGGTGATGGTGCAAATGCCTGTCTGGTTTGTATGATGGGAACCCAGCTGCCTGCTTTGCTTTGGGAGTGTTTTGCCAACCCTGTAGATATTGGGAGAAGTAGCAGATGGCCCAAGAGTGCTTATCACCAAGGCCTGCAGGTCAAGGGAGGTGATTCTTCCCTGTACTCCGCTCTGGTCAGAACCCCCCTGCAGTGCTGCTTCCAGCTCTGGGGTCCTCAGCACAGGAGAGACGTGGCCCTGTTGGAGCCGGTCCAGAGGAGGCCACACAGATGGTCCGAGAGCTGGAGCATCTCTCCTGTGAGGACAGGCTGAGAGAGTTGGGGCTCTTCAGCCTGGAGAGACAGCTCTGGGGAGACCTTATTGTGGCCTTCCAATGCTTAAAGGGGGCTTATAAGAAAGATGGGGACAGACTTCCTAGCAGGGCCTGTTGCAATAGGACAAGGGACAATGGCTTTAAACTGAAAATGGGGAGGTTCAGATTAGATACAAGGAAGAAATGTTTTCCAGTGAGGATGGTGAAGCAGTGGCACAGGTTGCCCAGAGAGGTGGTCGATGCCCTGTCCCTGGAAACATTCAAAGACAGGTTGGACGGGGCTGCAAGCAACCAGATCTGACTAAAGGTGTCCCTGCTCATTGCAGGGGGGCTGGACTGATTGACTTTTAAAGACCCCTTCCAACCCAAACTGCCCCATGATTCTGTGATGGCATAGGTGCAAGCCCTCCAGCCTAGTCTCCAGCTCTGCTCTGCATGAAAGGAGAAAGCCCCCTTCAAGAGGATGCTGATACCATCTGCTGCCTTGTACAGGGTTACTCTTGCACACATCTCTTCCTTCCTTTCTCCGCAGCTTTGTAAGAAGCGGTTACGACCCTTTGTTTCACAGGAGGTGCTTTCCTCTCCAGCTCAGCCCAGTCTCTCCCGCCTGACTTCCTGCCAGAGACGGTGGGGATGGTGACGTACCCTCTGAGCATGCCATGCTATAGGATGTTTACCGGGAGGCTTGCTCCATATGTGGGTGTGCTAATGCACCTGAGGTCATTGGTTTCCACCGGCAGTCTGTGGGTATCCCAGGAGTTGGTGGATTGCTCTGGAGGGGGCTGCTGAAAGTTCTGAGAAATGTGGTCTGTTGAGTTCAGACTTGCTGTATCCCCACCAGAGAGCGTGCAGCGCTCCAGAGCCTGGACCAAACACAAGATTTTCTGCAATAGGGATTTCTTGTCAACATTTTTTTGAGGGATTTTGTTTCAGTGAACCAAACCACTCCCTTTATGTTGTCTGTCGCTTCATTTGTATAATCGTAGATCTGCAGAGGTGGCAGTGTAGGACAAGGTCCCACCTCCAGACGGTCTGGAAACTATTAGTGCAGCCTCTGAAGACACCAGGCGAGAGTCTGTAGGGTGCAGGGGGTCCATGAAAGGTAGGAAGGTGAAGGTGGCCCCTTGTCAGATGGCTCAGATTTGCTAAACTGGCATTTCCAGTGATAGGGGAGGATAGATGGGAACCCCCTCCTTATTCATCCTCTCCACAAAATGCAAGGAGACAGCCAACATCACACCATGGACTGCTTGCTCTCAAAGGAGTCAGTTTCCAACAGCTTTGACAAGATCAGGAGTGCAACAGCAGGGAGTGGAGGAGCCAGGCAGGCAAGAGAGGAGAGACTGTTGCTCCCGAGTGCTCTGAGCTCAGCGCCCTGGTTCCTGATGGTTGGTGACTCTGCCATCTCCTTCCCTGCTGGCATGGAGCTGTTCAGGAGGATTGACTTTCAAAACCACTCTTCTGTCTCTTGAAGAGGAGGGGAATTAGAAGAAAAAGGTCGTGTGTTTCTTTTCCTGGATGCTCTGCAACAGTGGTGCTGGGATGCTGTGGAAAAGCCCAGGAGAGACCATTCAGACTGTAGCCATAACTCACCTGGCATGCCTTCAGGCATCGATCCCTCCAGAAATGGTTAGAGCACACGGCTGGCCGGAAAGGTTGGGGATTCCCGAGCAAAAGCTGAGATTACGGGTCTGTAGGGCTGACGCAGAATCTGATGCTGCAAAGATCGCCTCTAGCCAAGCACCCCCAGTGTAGTTACTTTGCTGAGCTGCCTCAGTTTCCCCCGGACGTTGCAAGGAATTTGGAGGGTGGAGTGAGGAATGAAATGAAAACAATTAAACTAGCAAAATTAATATTGGTGCAGAAATGGCCTGGCAGAGCCTGTTGGGGCTCGTTCTTGCTTGCAGGTTATCTTCTGTATGCTTCACCTTTCCATGCAGTAGCCTCAGCCTGCTCTAAACTCACCACTGAGCTTAACTGCTCCTCTTTTGCAGCTCTGCTGGCTATTCTGTCCTCATGTGCGCTGTGTGAGCTATACCCCTGCTGCATTTTTGCTTATTGATTTACCTTAACGAAGAAAAACGAGCCAGCAGTGGACTGCTAACCTTGCTAGGAAACCCATCAGCATTATCATTGCCTGCTGCCTTCTTCCAAGACAGGCACAAGCACAGACCCTGCGTCGAGTGGGGGGATGCAGAGGATCAGTGCAGCGAAAGTCTTATTTGGCATCAAAATACGTACCCTGGCCCATCTGGGGACCCCCTTTCTGGCGAGATGCTGAAGTCTCAGTAATTGCAAACCCATGGCTCTTCAGCCAGGTAGGAAGGGGAGAAGCATCTGTGCGCCCAGGCAGCCCTGCAAAAGCAGGCTGAGCACAGCCCGTGGCCATGCAATCCATAATTTCAGTGGGTTTATTTCCTCAGCAGCATCCTGCGCTCTGGAGAGGGGCGAGTGGAGGTTTTGCAGAGCCCAGCTCAGCTGCCGACACGTTTGCATCTGTTTCTAGCTACACCCTGCGCTGCGTTTTGAGGGGGGGGGGGGGGATGGATGGATGGATTTGCCTTTTTTACAGCTCTATTTTTATCCCACTCCTCGAGGCTTCGCCGCCCTGTGTTTGCAAAAGCGAAAATTCAAAACATCCTGGGGAAGGCTGCCGGGTGGGAGACGCCACGCAGATTCCCACGTCGCCGCCTGGGGTTCTGCCGAGCCCCATCTGGCAGCGCTGACTCCCACGCCGCTGGCACCCGAGCCGAGCCCCACGCAGGATGAGGGCTCACGGAACAGCTCCGGCTGCCGCTGGGCTGCTCCCAGAGGAGCCGAGGGTGATCCTTCTCCAGGCTGAGGTGGAAACACGATGCCCCAGGGAAGGCACTGGGGTGGGAAGGATACTTGGCCCCGCCAGCTCTTAGTTTACCCTCCCTATATCCAAGCTGAAATTGCTTCAATTAGGGATTGCGGTAAATCATTTTAGCTAAACCACCACAAATACCCTTGTGGATACTCTTTAAACAGCTTAGCCAGCTTTAGCCTGCTTCGGAAAGGAATCAATTCTGGTCCAATGTTATTTAAATTTGGTTTAAATGGAGTTAAGCAAGTCCACACCGGTTTTAATTAAGACCAGTTTGAAACCAATTACGGTAAATTAGTGGAAGTTGTCTTTTATGCCAGGGTAAAGTTTGGCACTTTGTGGCTGAGGTAGGAAAATCCAGCTTTGTGCCGGAGTCTGCTGGGCCCCCCTGGAACAATCTGGGGACACTTTGGCCACCGTAGGTCTCGAGACAGCTCAGCCCATCAAGCAGCCAGACAGCCTGAATGTTCCAGGCTGCTATACAATATATATTTATAAGGGCCTTAATATAGATCCCTAATTGCCTGTCATGGTTGATTTATAGCGTGGCCATGTGAGCGATGGGGATGGCACGAACCACCGGGGAGCGCTTGGGGATGCACCAGGGCTTTTGGCAGGTGTTCGCCACACTCCGCTCAAGCTAACACCCATGGGTGAGGGGGCAGATGCCGGTGCTGACTTAGGTGATCTAAGAAGCCCGCTTGTGTCCCTGGCTTTACCCCAGGAGACAAGAAGCTTGCCTCAGGAAAGGATTTGTTAGCCCAGCATCCTGGGCTACAGGAGGATGCTCTGTGTAGTCACTGAGAAAGGGCCGGGCTGGCTGGCTGGCGCAGTTTCCACGTGCCTTTGGTAGCCTGTTTCTACTGACTTTTTTTCACTGCTCTGATGTTCCTCTGAGCCCAAAATTCCCATTTGTTCCTATTATAGTGGATATCTGGGCTGAGTTTCGTCATTCGTCTGAGCAGGGATCTTTCTTCTTCCAGCTCCCTCCTCCATACCAGATTTTTTAAACAGGCAGCAGAGCCGTGACGTGCCACCAGCCCCGTTCTGGGTACGTTAACAGCCGATCTGGCAGGTTACAGATCTGCAAAGTCTCACTTCAGGGAAAGGGGGGAGAGGTGCAAACTTCAATTAATTAAGCCACAGTTTTCTTAACACTTCTCTCTGCTTGTCTCTCGTGCTTCGTAGAAACACTTGACAAGCTGCTCCTACGGTTCTGTCGAGCTGAGGATGCCGCTGTGCTGAGCTGTAACCCACGGGGCAGCGAGCCGAGCTCTGGGCTGTGCTGGGAAGGGTTAGCAATGGCAAACAAGGTGCCAGCCACTTCCTAGACATCCTGTAAACACAGAGCAAATGGGAAGCTTGGAGGATTGGGAGGTTTTGCAGGAGAGATGTTTTGCCTGCTTGGAAGAAGTACTGCCCTTTTAAACTCTGGCTGAGATTTAGGTTGAGCTTTTTGCAGCCTGGGAGACTCCTACACGCTGGTTTCTCAGCCCCGGCATTACCCCTGGAGAGCACTGACAAGGCTGCTCCGGCACAGTGTGCCAGGGTGGAAACCTTCCTTAGGGACACACAGGCGTAGCTGCTGGATGCTGGGTGGGCAAGGGATGGAGAAATGATCCCCTTCGAGTTTGGTCTCGATGCTCCTAGAGGCAAAGGATGATGAAGCAGCTCCCTTGGGCATGCAGACTGACACATCGCACCTTCCTCTCCAAAAAAAACCAGGGGTAAGACTTGTTTTGGCCATGTCTGTGTCTCAGTCCCTCCTTGTTCCCAGATCGCTGACCCACTGCCTGGCTTCCTCCAGGCTGGGCAGGAGCGTCGGAGGTTCAGGAGTGAGTCAATGGATGAAAATGGCAGGACTGGAGGCTGGAGGCTGATTGTCCTGCAATCGCAGCCGGGTTCTGATCTCCGAGGAGATTCTGGCTTTTGGATACTCAGCTGACCCAACGGGTCCTTCTGAGTATCCAGTCTGAGATGCAGGAGATGCTGCACCCCTTCGGGAGTGCGGAGCTGAGGATGTTCTGGCTGGTGTGTCTTGCACCGACATTTCCAGCCACGCAGCTCCCAGGCTTTGTCCTGTGCACGTTGCTGCTGGCACCCCAGCGAGAGAAGTGCTGAACCTTGCAGGGAGGAGAAAAGTTGCTGCCTCCGGGTTTTCCCTTGGGATGTGTTTTAGGATATGTAATGGTTTGGGCTGCCACTGGAAGGCATGTGAGGTAGGGTACTGTAGCTGGCTTTGCTGTGTGAGGGAGCACTGGGCAGGAGCACTGCTGTGCTGTGCAACAGTGCGACCCGTGACATTGTGGGGGCCAGAGACATGATTTTTGGGGTCTTGAGAAGGGAAAAAATCCATATGAGACCTTCCTCCGGACAAGCTACGATGCTGGGGCATTACTAGCGGGTGGGGATGAAGGTGTGATGTCCTGCCTGCTGCTAGCCCTTGGTTTGCAGCACAGCTCTGGTATGGAAGCCTTGGCACTGCTGACAAACCAGGCAAAACACATCACTTTTGCAGCTTTGGAAGACAGTTTCTATGTGCTCTTCACCTCCCCTCCCCACCAGAAAGAAAACCAGTGCTTGCTTTTGAGGCTCTACCTGTGGTACAGGCTTGAGACATGAGGCTGAGCTGCGGGCAGGCGCGGTGGGAAGGCAGAGCTGCTCCGTGTCACCTTGCCCAGACCGTGTCTCTCCTCAACCCGCTTTCAAGTGGTGCTGAGCAGCTGTAGTGATGACACGTGGGGCACGGCTGTATTTTCAAGCTGGGTACTCCCTGCCTTCGAACAAACGCACCTTTGTTTTGGAGCGCATCAGCTCAGCTAGATTTTTTTATTTTTTTTTTTATGCCCAGATCATCTTCCCCGCAGCTGAGGGGAAACACGATGCTGCAGCGAACACTTGTGCTCTGGGCGATGCCTGCTTCAAAGCCTGGTTTGGGGTTTCAGATGTACTAAGTGGGGGGTGAACACGCAGCTCCAGCGGGCAGCAGACACCAGGTTCTGGTCCAGATGACCTTGTATTTCATTTTCCATTTTCTTTGGCTGTCTCTGTTCTCTTGGATGCTAAATCCAAACTAGAGGTAGCTGCCCTGCCTGTATCTCTGTGTATCACTGGGACAGGCAGGATGGAAAACAGCCCCGTGGCTTTTCCATCAGCTTTCCTGAGCTTTGGTGGCTTGATTGTGCCTTTAATTGGCTGCTCCATGCTCTGCTGAGTCTTGGTAGAAGCAGACAACATAGATAAATCAAACTCTTTAGGTTTCTGTCAGTGATCTGATGGAAATACTGGCTATTCTCAGGACGGGGGGAATAGCCTTGGGGTGCTCGCGTGTGCCAGCTTCTCTCCTTACCGTGGTTAGACATGGTCTTTCCAAAGGAGAAATTAAGGGAGAGAGCTCCCCTTGTTGCAAAGTCGCCTTTAAAATGCTCTCTCCAAACATTTGCTTTGAGCGTTGTCCTGCTAAATAAACCATCTCCCCTGTCATTTCACTGTGGGAAAAGCAATCTTTACTTGCCAGCTCCCTGCATTTGTGGGTTTGAAGGGACATTTTTTCTAAAGCTTTCTGTGTACCCTGAGCTGGGAGATGCCCCTTTGCCAGCCCTCCCTGGCTACCCGCCCTGCACATAGCCTCGGACCCAGTTAGGATGTCTTACCAAGCGGGTGCCGCAGCAGCGAGAGCCGCCTGCAGCAGCAGCCCACACACCTTACAACCTGGAGCATCATTTGCTGCTAAACGAGCAATAGGAGCCCATCAAGAGTGAATTTCTGGCCCTGAGAGTGTGCGGAGGGGGATGCCAGCAGCTTGGCAGAGGCTGTGAGCAGCAGCTTGCCAGCTCCAGGTGCCCTGCGCAACAAGAGGGTGTGGAGCATCCCTTCCTTGTACAGCTGGAAATCCTCCGGTCCTAAACAAAGTGCCTAAGGAGGAAACACAGAAGAGCCTTGCAGGCCTGGCAGTGCATTGGGTCTGGGTACGTCGCAGCACACCTAGGCTCTCTTAAGCCTGCCATCTCTCCTTGCTATCTCTCCTCTCTCTGCTTTCCCACCCTTCCCCTTCCCTCCAGCCAGGCACTTCCCGTACCGTCCCTGCTCAGAGTCCAGCCACTCTCATTACCTGTAATTTTTTGCCTTTGAGACTTGGAAGTGTGACCTGTAATAGGTGGTGCCTCAAAACAAAGCCTTGTTTGCCTTCTGGGCAGACCCAGCACTTGCCGGAGCTCCCGCTGGGTCTGGAGGGACCAGAAGGATGCTCCTGAATGCTCCAGGCTGGAGGGCCCACAGCTCCTTCGTGCCAGTCCCCCTTCCCTAGCTTTCAGCTTCTTTTGTTATAAAGGGTCTTTGCAAACAGAGAACAAAAGAAAACCCTGGTTTTTGGTGCAGTCTGTAGTCCTGGAGCTGTGCTGTGGTTTGACCGGTACTTTTTGCTAGCCCCGGGGCACGCTGTATGTCACACTGTTGCACCAAGCGTCTCCTGCTCAGGAGAAATCATGTCACCGAGCATAAACTGGTGGCTGTGCCATGACCCAGGGCTGTATGTGTGTGTCTGCCGCTGCGTGCAGGCTCGGGGCGTCTGTGGGGCTGGATTCAAGGCTCTTCGGCTCACCAGCAGCCTGGGGTTTGGGATGAGTGTACATGCCGTAGCCAAGGCGATGGGGATTGCTTATTGATCTAGAGCCTCAGGCACCCCTTCTTTTATCAGCTACTGAAGCTGAATGGCTCTGGGATGATCTCCCAAAAAGCCCGTTTCACTGCCATATGCTGCCTCACGGGTTGGGACCACCACAGGACGCTTTCCCCTGGGTTGGAGAGAGCTGCGGCAGGGCTGGCTCTGCTTGGACCAAGCAAATATGGTTGTATGAGGCTTGGAGATCTTCTCATGCCCCAGCCTTCCTCTGCCAAGCGCTGTGACTGTATTTTGGGTGTCTGCTCTCTGATTGAGACTGCTTCAGCAGGAGGGCCCTGGCTGCTCTAATTTGCTCTCCCCTTCCCCTGCCTCCCCAGGTACAAAAGGCTTGGAGTGCTCGCCCTCCACCCCCACTATGAACTCCTACTTCTACAAGTTCATGATCAACCTGCTCAAGCGCTTCAGCAGCGAACGGAAACTCCTGGATACCAGAGGAGCTTTCATTATCAGGTCAGAGCCCCCCAGCAGCCTCACTGAAGCCCCCAAGCACCCCTGGGCAGAGTGGGATGGGGATGATGAAGTCAAGCAGCTCAAGCGCTGTGCTCCCTCGCAGCTAAAACCATTTCCACGAGCCTCCCTCACTCGCCAGCAGATGGTTTCAGGGCAAACTGGTTTTGCCTTTCACGTGTTGAGGCACCATATTCCTTGCTCCCATCCCCGAAAGCAAAGTAGCTCCTTATTAAACAGCGTTGTCAGAGCCCGTTTCATTAAGAAACAACTAGACCAGCCAGAGCATGAAGACAGGCTTGCACTCGGGGTGCCAAGTGAATCGCTCCACCCGGCTTGGCGAGATGTTCACCCAGCAAATGCCTCATCCCCCAAAGCTGTGTGTTTCCGTGTGTGGAGCTGGAAGGTTTTGCTTTGGCTTTTTAAGGAGCTGTGGCAGAGGCTGGGAAGCCTGGGAAGTGTTGTGGCAGCTGGCAGGGCATTATCTTTAATGCAATGAAATCTGGGGCAAGGGACACCATTTCCTCAGCTCCCTGGGAAATAATGGGCTTAATGGTTGAGGTGAGGTGGAGAAATCGGTGAGGAGCTTGGTGGGAGGAGCAGGAAGGAGCCTGGGTTTTTCTCCCTTGCTTTCAGGGAGGTGGCATCAAAACGAACGTGGGGAGAGCGTGAAACCCAACTTCAGAGATGCCTCTCCAAAGGCGGAGGGGTGGACGAGGTACTGGTGGGGGGGTCCTGTCGCTGTGATTGGGAAATAAATTGTGCAGAGCTCTCAAAATCTGCTAAGCTGAGCTGGATGTTGAGCTGTACCAGCTTGGGCAGCAGTTTGTGCCAATGTCTCGGGCAGCCTGAGAGCTCACCGAAAAGCTGCTGCTGGATTCAGCCCATGAGCAATGAATGTTGAGGCAAAGCACAGCAGGTTGCAAAAATGTTGAAGCATGGGCAGGGCAGGGTTGCAGCTGCTGTTTGGGCTGCGGGGCAAGGATTTCAGAGGTTTCCCCCCACTTACATTACATTAATGTAATATATTACCTTTCCCGCCCGCCGCCCCCCAAAAAAGAAATCTAGCTGTGCATATGGAGTGGTTTGGGTTTTTTTCTTTTGATAGGAGTGTTTTGGTTTTGGGTTTTTTTTTCTTCTGATAGGAGTCTGGAAATGTTGAGTTTAATCATCCAGGGATTTAAGGATAGGGCAGAGACAATATCCCACTCATAGTGTCCCCTTCCTTCCCCCCAGGCAGCACAGCCCCTGGTGTGAGCAGCCCTTGGCAGGCGAAGTGGCCCTATTCCTCAGTAAGAGCGCAGGGCAATTAGAGCAATAGGGAGCCTGGGCAGGGTCCCATTTGAAAGCTCTCCTGTGTTGCAGCCACCTCAGATTTTTCCTTCCAGCTCTGTCAGGATGAGCCGTGGCTGGCGCGGCCAGCTTTCCCAGCAGCCAGCCAGCGGTGCGGTGGGACTGGCTCACAGCAGCTCAGCGAGCCAGGGCTTTTTACAGTGACTCATACCCCCAAAAATCCAGTAAAGGAAAAAAAATATATATATTACTCTGTCCTTTGTCAAGTCACGTTGTGGCTCACGTAGGGTAGATGCAGGTCTGGAGCTAAAGTGGTGGTACTTGCGATTAACTCTGAAACCTACTGATGGCAGTTGAAGTGCTGGTATTAACTACGCATCTGCTGTGTCCAGAAAAAACAGGATGGGAGTAGAGGAGGAAAACTTTTACAGGACTCTCTGGAAAAGATTGATCTCTTGCCGGAGAGACCCAGTGAACGTGGGAGCCTCATGGTGCTATTTTTAGCCACTTTTCAAATTGAAGCCGTATGTGCGTTCCCACGTTACATCCCTCCCCTGTCCACAAGCCAGCTCAGCTGTTCGGCGCAGCGGGGTGAGAAGCCAGCCTCATGTTTGACTTGGGAGGTGCTGGTGATGTTTCATCCTGGGCCGGAGAGCGCAAGGAGGATGCTTGAGACACCAGGACAGCGCATGCTAAAGCGTGGTCCTCCCCCACTGCTGGCACGACCACTCCCTTTGTACCTGTCGTCTTCCCCTCCCCTCCAGGTCCACCGCTGCCCCTTCCTGCTGCCAGCCAGCCTGAAAACAGTCAAGTGGAGAAGGAAGATAGACCTGTTAAGTTTAGGCAATGATTTCCAGCTGAAGGATGGGTGCTCAGGGGAAAGGGAAACGGGGGACAGGGTTTTTATTAAAGCACAGCGCAGCGATTTTGCCCGTCACGTTGCCAGTGGGCAAGTTCGAAGGTCCGTGAGGTCAGGCGGAGGGTCTGTGTTTAAAGGTCGTTTATTTCTAACCTGACTCAAGCTTGTTCGTGTCTGGTTGCTGACTCTGAAAGGACTTTACTCTCTCTCCTGACGTGTCCTCAGAGTCCTGGAGGCAGAGGTTACAGTACCTCATGTGCTTGAGGACAGGAGCGTGGTCTGATTAGCAGGAGCCTGTGGAGGTAGGACCATCTTTTGCTCTGTAGGGACCTGTGGTCCCCAAGACGTGCAGAGCTGCTCCAGTGCCTGTCTGATGTTGGCAGATGCGTGGGAGAGGCACTCACAGCCCTCCTGGGCAGAGCCCACCCTCCGAGCCTGGCTCAGGCGAAGATGGGGGGCTGTGATGGGTGGTCCTTGCCATCAGTGACCCTGGTCCCAAGCTGGGTGTCTCAACATGGTTTGCCAGAGACACCAGGGTGGAGCTAAGTGGAAACACAACCTGCCTTTAAAATAACAGGCAAACAGCTCCAAAAACTTTTGTTGTTCATAAGGAAGAATCCACATCATTTCTTCTTCCTTGCCAGGGACCACCAGGCTGGGGGATAACCCCGCACTGGCACGAGGTCCATCTGCCAGTGCCACTGGTGCATCCAGGAGGTGCCCTTTCTTGGTCTGCCACCTTCCCCAGTGGGATCCAGCACGGCGTCACTGGATCAAACCACGGTGTGATGACCCATCTGTACCACCAGCCAAGGGGACCTCACGGAGGGAGAGCCTGTGGCCACAGCAGAACTCACACACCAGGCTGAGCCCCGGCAGGAGGAGAAGGGAGGGGCAACATCCAGGAAAAGGCTCTTTAAAGCTGCTTGGAGGCCTCACAAATGCCTGGGCAGGGGATCCTCTTTGCTAAGGGATGTGCCAAGGGGGCTCCAGTGGTGCGAATCACCCACAGTCTCACGCTTTCCACCCCTCTCCCCTTGAGGAACCGGAGAGGTGGCAAACCTACTCCCATGCTCTCTTCCAAGGATTCCTTTTTGGTTTGGCATCAGTTTTCCACATTGCAGCTGACAGGGTTTCCTCTGGGGGTCGTTCGGTCTCGCTGTCACTTGTGACTCTTTTTAGGCTGGAAGCTAGTAAAGTTATTCCATCTTCAAAACTCAGGATTCAAAGCCCTGCCTTCTCCCCTCGAGCCAGGCATGTTTGCACTCAAAGGTGGCTCCCAAAAGGTTGTCAGAGGCAGGAGCATCAGCATCAGTATTACCTCTCACCTTGATGAGCAGACCTGAGACCTTCCAGCCTTCTCACTAATTAGGAGCTATCAGCCCTAGCTGGCACATGACCATCCTGGACTCGACGGAGCCCTTAAGCAAGAACCAGCTATTCACACTCAGCTTCTGGCCTCCCGACGATGGCTTGGAGCAGCAGAAAAATGCAGAGGAGCTTCCAAAGCATCACATGGCTCCTTGGAGCAGCACGGCCGTCCTCCGGGCAGGAACCCTGTGGAGGGAAAGCTGCTCAGCCGGTCAGGAGGCAGGCAGCAGAGCGGCACTGAGCTTTTCAGCTCACACCAAGATTTATGATTTACGGGCTGGATTTAACGCTTGCTTGTTGGTACCAGTGCTATGGGATGGGGGGATTAAGCAAAAGACAAAGCCCTACCCTACAGACATCAGTGTTGCTGCTCAGAGCACGGTTTGAGGATAGGGCTGGCTGCCGTAGCAGCTCGCCCTTGGAAGGAGCTATCTTCTCCCCTCTGGTCGCTCTCCAGGGCTGGTTGTGCAGCCCATGCACTGTTCCCGAGGTCAGTCTGACCTCCAGAAGCCAGTTTAGCTGGCTAAGCCAAGCCTAGCACCAAAGCAGCTGGCTTTTTGCTCCTCTCTGAGGTGGAGCAGCTCAGACATTCATGGCTGATGTACCTTTCCAGGATGGCAAATGAACCCTCCAGGGTGTGGGATGTGCTCCAGTGGCTGGAGACATCCCTGTGCACGGTGTGTGTGGATGCTTTGAAGTGCGGGGCTTAACTTTTAAGCCCCGAGAGGCCATTTTCTCGCTGAACAGTGGCACCCTGGGGCACGAGAGGATGCCTGAGTCAGCGCTTTGCTCCCCAGGCAGGGGCCCGTGCACAGGGGTTGTCTCAGCTTGTTTTATAGAGCTGTTAAATAAACCTCTCTGCTGCCTAGCACCTTCTCATGAGGCATTTTCTGAGGTTAAGATGCATAGAAGGGGCCCTGGGGCGACTTTTCAGCCTCCTCCCATGCAATCCACCTGGCAGGGCTTGACTGTTCAACTGGGGACAGTCGTTGGCTTTTTGGGGGATGCTTGAACCCCATGGGTGGCAGCCAGGAGGGTGGGCTGTTCTCCATCTGCTCTGGAAGACGTAGGCTAGAGCAGATAAGGTTATTTGGCCAATTTATGGCATTAGCTGGGGAGGTGGAAAATCCCAAGTCTCGTGATGGGGCTGAGGGTTTATGGCTCCTGCAGACAGAAAAGTTCATCTGGCTGGAAATCCTGCCTTTTCCTTGAGGTCTCAAAGTCCTGCCGGGATGAGTGCAGTGGAGAGCTGGATAGCAAAGAGGGCAGAGCTGGGACAAACACCTGCATGTCACGTTGGGTGCGTAAAGGGCTTTACAGTGATGCCCTTGGCGTGTTGCTGGGATGGCCAGTCCCCTCTTTTTGGGCAGGAGGGGACTTTTCTGCCTTGGAGAGGCTGGAACTGACCGTGCAACACCCCTTTCTTCCCAAAAAGTAGAGGAAAAAAAGCAGAGTGGGTTTGAACCTGCTAACCAGGATGGGTAATTGGAGAGCGGGGGAAGCAGAGGGCTGGCGTGGCCTGTGGAGCACAGACATCCGATGCTCTTGGCAGGCAGGCAGTGAGGAGCATGTTAAATCGCTTTTTGCTTGGCCTGCCTGGCATTCCCAGGGCCGTGCTCTCTGTCTGGGGGGGTGGAAAGGGAAGGGCAGCCCGCCAGCATCCCAGTGAGGAGTGCTCTGGGGAGGGAGTGGGCTGGGGGTTTAGCCTCAGGTTCTGGCAGTGAGGAGTACGTGGGGATCCTGTGCAGAGCTGGTGCGTGTCTGCTTTGGTGGTAAGGGGGTGCAGAATCCCCAGGATGCCACCATCCTGCAGTGATTCACTGTCCCCCTGCCCCATCCGCCCCGCTCCCCTGCCCCCCATCCCTCCTTAACCTCCCAGCTCCCAGTCTATCACCCACCGCTCACTGGGGGGGTGGGGTGGGTTAGCTGGGTCTGACCAAAATCCTCTGCTCCCCAGCCTGGATGCTCTTGAGCTCCCCTGCACACACAGTTTGCTTGGCCAAACGTCTCGATACCTCCTGGCAAGCTGGAGGCTCCCAGGGCTGGGATGTGGGATCCCCTCCTGCTCCTCCTTCCTTTGGCTGTGCTGATGCCACCATGCCCCTTCCAGCTGCCATTGCCAAACCCATGCCCCGAAAATCTCTGTGCCCCACCAGCTAGTGAATCGGGGCTGGGGGGGAGGGGAATGCATGTCGCCTCTTCTTCTCTCCCACCCTCCGGCCTGCTGCATTGCAGAACAAAACCTGCGTTTGTTTTTGCGGGAACCGTTCAGCTTGTACTCAGCAAAGTGTGAAAAAAAAAGAAAAAAAAAAGAAGGGGGGGGGGGGAAATGCAGCCCCTTTGATAAACTGTGATATGAACTCGGGTAAAATCCAAACAGCTGTGAGTGCTACAAGGGAAGCTTCTGTGTCAGGAGGCAGTGAGCCTGCGAAAATACAGTGCTCTGCCTGCCAGGATGCTCGCTGGCCGCCTGCCCTTCTGCTTTAATGAACTGTGTGCTCTCCATCCCCCACCTCGTGCCTTGCAGAAAGGAGGAACCGGAGAAAGCCTTTTATTTATTTTTTTTTTCCAGCAGTTTGCAAAGCAGTAAGCAGGGCTCCCTCCCACCCAAGCCCCCAGCCAGGCACAGGGTGATGGAGTGGGGCAGTGAGCATCCCCGGCTCTGCACCGAGGTCTGTGGGCTTCTTGCTCAGCTCTGGCTCTCTTTCCTCTGTGCCTCCCTTTAACCCCTGCACATTCCCCAGAATCTCTCCCCAGCTCTGCCTCCACCCAGCCGTGAGAAACCCCGCGCCTGCAGATGCGGAGTGATGCTTCAGTGGTGCGGTGGCACCCAGGCTCTGCTGCTGTGCATCTCCCACTGCCCCAGCCGTGCATGGTGAGCACCCTGCGGGCTCTTCTCAGGCTTTCATGCCAATTTGGGGTGAAAGCCAGCAACTCCTCTGTACCTCCAAAACCCCCTGGCTCTCAATCTGCCTGTTTTACATCATGCAGTGGGCTCCGCAAGCCCAAGGGAGGATGTGTTTAATGAGGTTTTAATTCACTGAGGTTATGGGGCGTCATGCTGGGCTCTCTGATACCCGATTTCCCCCAGGCTAGAGGTTGGATCTAGGGTTACAACACACTGGGAACCATCAACAGCATGATCTGCATGATGGAGGAGCCTGGTTGCTCTGCCTAAGGATTGTTCCTGCTGGGATAGCAGGAGCTGGGCCAGCCTGTGGCAGCCCACTCCTGGGGCTGGACCCCCCAGGGAAGGATGGGAGATGCCTCCACAGAGCCCTGGGGGCTGGAGGAGCCAGGGGAGCTCACTGTCCTACCCACCAAAGCTGTGCCGGGACTGGCCATACTCGGAGCTGCCTGGAAGGTTTTGATGGATTTTCCTGTAGAAAAATGGGAACCACATGTGAGCAGCAGCACCGGAGTGGGCTGGGACTAATTCGGGTCAGCAAGAGGGTGGAGGGGAGGAAGGGGAAGTGTGTGCAGGGGAGGAAAAGCCTCCCAAAAATGGCCAAGTTCCTTCAAAGGGCAGGTCCCCATGGAGGCGGGGGTGTGTGTGTGTGGGGGGGGGGTGGTGGGTATTTGCTCCCTCCCGGCACTTTCCCTGGGATCCCAGCAGGAGCCCTCCGGAAAAGGGGCTGGGAAAGGGGGGAGCAGGGAAAAGGTGGGCAGGGCAGTGGGGACAGGAGCCCACAGCTCCCCTGCTTGCTAATCATCATGTTTCCTGGAGCAGGGCTTCAGCACAAGCTGCTTTCAAGGTGTCTCCCAAATTTTCCTTGCCCAGCCGATGGGGTGGGGACCCTCATTGCGGGGTGTGTGGGGGGTGGTTTTCACTGTTAGCTGCTAAATTAACCCGTCTGATCCCATCGGTCAGGGCTTGGGGGTTCTGGCAGCGTTCCCTTCTTTTGCTCTGCAAATGTGACATCTTGGTTTATTCATCTTCATGGAGGGAAGAGCCGGACAGGGAGTCTGGAAGAGGCTGAATAATGGCATTTTCCACCCATGTTTCTTACAGGGGATCTTGCTCAGGATTATCCCCAAGACACAAGGCACACTTGGTTAAAAACCTCAAGGCAGGGCTGAGTGTTTTGCCTCCTGCTGCTCTCATCAAGGGCCTTTTTCTATTCCTGGCTGCTTTCGAGCATCTCACAGCCCATCGCTCTCCGCCGGCAATGGGCGTGCAGCCCTCCCTCCTCACGCGCCGCCCACCGATTGCAGGCACAAGCTGGCAGGCGGGCGAAGATGCTCCGGCACTTCCCACAATCTCACTTTGCCACAGATTTTCATCAAAGGCAGATGCTCAAGGCTGGATGCTGCCCTGGGAAGGGCTCACCGCAGCTGCAGGCTTCTTAGCTACTGTGGGTCCAGCTGGGCGATCTGCTCGCAGGATGGGATGTCCTGGGATAAGATGTCATCATTGTCATCAACTCCTCGTTGAAAGTGTGGAGCTGTACAAAGCCACCCTGGTTGGAGCTCCTTCCCTTCAGTGCCTGAGCTGCTGTCAGTGCTGGCAGGGCAGGGAACATCCAGCCTCTCTCACACGTCTGTGAGCCTTGGAGGGTTAGGGGGAGCAAGGCTCCTCAGGCTGCATCCCACCTTGGATCCCTCCAGGGATCCTGGCTCCAAAGGCAGGGTGGGCAGTGGGATCCACCCTGCGATGCTGAAAAGCAGCGAGATGCAGCAGGCACGGAGGCAAACCCCACAGTAAGGCAAAATAACATCTGAGGCATCTAAACCACAACATAAACCGAGGTGGTTTTTTAGCTGACACACTTGAGTGAGGAGTGTGGCCGGGCTCACTGGGTTACCCACGGGCACCTCCGTCCCTGAGCTCTAGGATGTGCTTGAGTGTCCCCAGTCCTCCTGCTCCTTCTGTCTGTTCTCCCCAAAGCTGCACAAGGATTATCACTGCCTCTAGTGTGTCTGTGCTTGGATTTGAGCTGATCAAGCAAAATACAGCCAGTTTGCTCAAGCAAAGCGACGGAAAAGTCACGGCGGGTCCAACTTGAGATGCTGGCAGAAGAGATGAGGCAGCTTCACCTCCCACCCCGGGGCAGGCATGTCCCTGAGCCAGTGGGTCCCCACCTGCTGCCACCCTTAGGATGCTGCCACCTCCTTCCAGTCCCTTTTTTCATTCCTTCTGGAAAGCTTCACCCTCAAACACGCAGTGTCTTCTTGGTGTACTCCACCTCCAGCCAGTCCCTCTGCTTTCAGACATCTAGGGATGCCCAGCAGGACCATCTTCCTGCAAATTTGCCATCCCTTCGGGGGAAATGCAAAGGTTCATCCACCTCTAGGACAGCAACATGCTCCTCAGCCATGCCTTTAGGAGCAAAAGCACTTTTATTTCTTCGTCTTAAAGCAAAGTGATGGGGAGGGATGGGGAAGGGCGAGCACAGGGACTGTGGCTCCCATCTCTCCTCAAGCTGTGCACGCCCTGAACTGGATCAGCCTCTCCCAGCTCCTGTTGCCACAGCTTTGCGCCTGTTCCTTTAACCTATTTTATTTGCAGTGAAGAGAAATTATAGGGGGAGAAATAAGGCGCTTGTCAGTTTTCTTAAAAATTAGGCCACAGCTGTCAGCCTGAAAGGGAAGTGTACGTCTGAAAGGAAGGATCTGCTGCTGCTTTACACATCTCCCCACCTCCCCAGCCAGCCCCTGCCCTGCCTCCTTCAAAACAGAGGATGCTTGCCTGAAAACATCACTGCCTGCTGTAAGTCCCCCTCTGCGGTCAGGCTGAACATGAGTCCTTCCCCGCAGCTGGGGAGGGGGGCTGGAGCCAGGGTTTCAGCCCTGCCAGGCACATGCTGGAATGCTGCTGCCTGTGCCTCCTGCCTGGCGCTGGAAGCCCCAAGAGCCCAGGGAAGAGACTTGCATTTGCTGTCTGTTTTGCCATTGAGTCATTGGCGGTTTAAAAGTTGGGGAAGAAATGCCACGGGGGGTTATTTTTTGCTTTCCTGGAGCATTCAGAAGGGGAGAGCTGTCTGTTTTTCAGGTGAGCTTCCTGTAGATGCTCCGATGTTCCTACAGTATCTTGTAAGCTTTGCAGGTCATCAGTGACTGCATGCTTGCAGGCAGGATAGCTTTGTCTGTGGGTCACCATAAGGTTTCCTTGAGGAAACTTCTGGGACACACTAACTTGGGCAGCTGGAGGCTGGTGCGGTCTATGTGTGTCTAGTGGGCTTCACCTTGGAGGAGCTGTCACATTCATCTGTGTTACATCTAAGAGTTGGGTAATATCTTGGGCTGAGTGGACCATTAAGTTTCCAAATTTAGTTATCTTTTAGCTTCTGGGCCATCCCAAAGGATATTAGGGGTTGATCATCTTCTGTGCTGAAGGCAATCAGAGGAAGAAACTGAAGAAATTGTTTGAAGACACTTCATCTGAAGGAACTCTTCCTTCTCCTTGCTACAGTCCTGTTACCCACAGCTCCATACCGAACAGGCGGAGGAATTTCGCTGGTGATGTGAGTCCCCAGAGGTGCTGGATACCTGCTTTATGAATGGAAGGTGAGCCCTTCGAAGGGTGCTCTTCTCCAAGCAGCCAATGTCCAAGGTAGGAACCAGGCTGGGTTCATCACGAGTCAAGGTGGACATGCCCAGCTTTGGGCTGGGCTCCTGCTTTGGTAGGCAGGTGGGCAGGGGCAAAGCCATCCTGCCCGCTGGGACAGGGACCCCCCGCTGGTCTGGTGTCCAAGGGGAGCACCACGAGGAACAGAAGCCAAGGGCTGAAGCTCTCTGTGGGACGGAGATGCTGTTTCAGCAGCTGAAGTTGATCTCAAATACTACTGTATGTTTGTGTTGTGCTTCTCAGGGATCCCCCTTGGGTGCTCGGGGGGGTCCCTGGGGACCCCTGGGGAGCACCTTATGGCTGAGATGGCCCCAGCCCAGCACTGAGCTGGCACTGCAGCTCCTTCAGCCGTTGTCACACTGACGGTTTCTGCCAAGCAGCCGCTCCGTAGGAGGGTTTTCTTGTTTGCAGTGAAACACTCTGCACCTTTCCCTTTTCAAGCAAAGGCATCGCAGGGCTTACCTCCTGCTTCCCGAGATCCACACATCTCCTCCCAGGATCTGTGGTCCATGGCTGTCACCGAGTTTCCCAGGGGAACTTGATAACCATTACAAGAAACCGGGGCCGGTGAGGTTGAAAAGAAAGTTCAGGCTTTGTGGCACGTTAAACTAGGCCTCCCCTAAGCGTTCTCACCCTTCCCGCTGATGGGCTCCCTTTCCTGACTGACCTGACATCTCAAAGAGCAAGATCTGAGCATTGGGCCGTCAAGAAAAGTCCAAAAGCCACATGAAGGAGGAGGCGTGGGTCGTGCTTTTGCTCACGTCCTCCTGGCTGGAGCAGGCTCCTTGCTCACCTGGGACGAGCTGTGCTGGCTCCTGAGCCGCCCTTCCCAAGGACACGTCCGTGCTCTCCAGGGCTTTCCTTGGCCAGGTGGCACTTTACAGCTTCCCACGCCACATATCTCCCTCCAGCCCATCCCCAGGAGACATCCCCAGGTCCTCTCTGTCTCTTGACGAGGACCTGAGTCCGACAGGGAGATGTGGCAGCAGAAGCTTCACGGAGATGGAAATGGGTGGCTGGGAGAGAGGAGGTGGAGCAGGCAGAGGGTCCCTCTCCTCCCCACACCTGCCTCCTGCAGAAGGAGCCCCTAAACTTCCCAAACCCTTCGCAATCCCTTACATTAAACGCTATGGATTTTGAAAGCAGGAGCTGCCAGGGTTGCCATGGTTTCCCTTGCCCAGAGGAGCAGCTCCAGAGCCTGGATTCGGCAAAGACAGGGAGAAAAATGGAGCACTGGGATTTTCTTCACTGCTGTGGTGGGGAAGGACAGAGGAATGGCATCCTTTTGCCTTCCCTGCGCTCTTCTTCTCCCCTTCCCATCCTAATTTTATCTGTGCTTCCTCTGCACATTCCTAAAGGATCCCAGCTGCTGGGCTGGGGATGCTGCTTTTCCTGGCAGGAGGATTTGAGGGGGACAGGGACGGGCATCGCAGAGGCTGCAGGCGCCCTGGGCAGGCAGGTCGAGCCAAGGCATCTCCTGGGGAGCCTGGAGCAGGGAGGAAGGGTGGTGGAAAGCCTTGGGAGGAGAGGGGAAGGGAGCAGGGGAAGAGGAGAGTGGGGAGGAAGGTCAGAGGAGCTCACAGCCAGGGTAGAGGTTGCAAGCCCCATAAACCAAAAGGGGGGCAGAGCTGCAGAGCACCTTGGAGCATCGCTACCCCCAGCCTTAGCCAGCTCCTTCCCTGGCTCCAGCCCCACCGCAGTTGCTGGAAGTGGGACAAGATAGCACCCTCTCTCCCTGCTGGGGTGTTGTGTCTGCCCAGAGCTAATAAAGCAAATCAATGGTGCTTAATGAAGAAGCACCTGCTTAATTGAACACAGCAGGATGGTGCTCAGCATGGGTGGGTGATGGGATGGGGCCAGCAGCGCTCCCCACCAGGGCTCCCTGCCGGTCCCAGCAGAGGAGACGGTGTCTCCATCCACAGTGGGGCTAGATTTCATTATTTTTTTTTAGATTGTATGGAAAACTAGATTTTCACCCCCTTCGAGCAAGCATCGAGCTGCCCTAGCCCTCCGCCATCCTGTTCCTGCGTGGTGGCTCAGGGCAGGGAACAGGACCAAAGCAGTTAAAGGGGCGAGCAGGCAGGATGGAAGCTCCAGCAGCTCCCTGAAATTATGATGTTTAGATTAGCTGGGTTTCCAGGCATCGAGCTGTCAAAGCAAGAGGGCTGGGAGGGATGCCGGGGCTTGCCCTTAATTGGAGATGTGGCTCTGAAGCCATCGCGCTGACGTCCCCCGGGCTCCAGCACGCTGCCCCGCAGCAGCTCCCTGCCCCGGGGCTTGGTGGCCGCCGCATCGGAGGGGCCGTGGTGCTTAATGGGGTGCAGCTCGGGGATGCAGGGGGACCCTGGGGTGGCACGGCGATGCAAAGCTTGTGGTGAGCTCCGTGGCTCTTCCCTTGGCCAGCATCGTCTTGCCAAGGGGTCCTTTGGGCTAGGGGGATGGCAGGGTCCTGACCCTGTGGCGGGGTTGGGGGTGACCTACTGGGTCCCTCAGGAGCCTCGCTGTGGCTCGGCACCATCCAGGGCGATGGGCAGGGGCTGTGCCCCATCACCACGCTGCCAGCAGGCCTACCTCCCGCCTGCCTGCAGCTGCGTTCCTTGGCTCCATCAGAAAGGCTCGAATAACCCTTTTAATTTAAGGAGTTAAATTTTAATGGCCTAAATACCACACTTCATTATCGCGCCATGTGCCTGCACCGATGCTGCTTAACATCTCGGCAGTGTGGTGTGGTGATGCTCTGCGGCTGCTGCCTCCCCAGGGACGCTTCTTCCCCTCCTCTCCCACACGTGGAGGTCTCGGGGACTCGCAGGGTCCCCATGGACAAGGGGCAGGGGGCAGGGACACACATGTTGCCCGTGGGGATGCAAGGAGAGCCCTGGGGAGAGGCATCTCGCTGGGATGATGCCTCGGGGGGATTAGCCAGCTCCTTCCATCGTTGCATCAAAACACGGGCAGGTGGATGGATGGGTGAGCCGCAACCAGCCCCGTCAGTAAAGTTTTCAGTCTTACAGCTGGGGTGTATATATTTATATTTATAGGGTGTATATACTTGGGGGATATATATATTTAAGGGGGGTGTATATATATACACACACACATTTTTATGGGATGTATGTATCTGGGAGATATAGATACATATATATTTATGGGGTATATATGTCTGGGGTGTACATATAAGGGGTATGGCTCCTGCTTGCTGTCCCCTCCGCCCGTGCCCTTCTGCAGCCGCCCCTTTGGCATCTTGGCTGCTGCCTGGTTGGTTTGAAGCCACCTGTCCCCTGTACGGCCCCATCCCCTGCCTCCTCCCAGCCAGCCTCACATTCCCCTCGTGCCATCGAAGCTTCCCAGGGGATCAGCGCCGGGGGACCCCTCCCATCCCACTGGCAGCCACCCGGCGCTGGCAGTTGGGTTCAGCTGCTGGCTGCTGTCACGGAGGCCAGCAGCTGTGTGGCCGGCCAGTTGTCCCCTCCTTTGGGGACCGCTTTTGGGATGTGCTGACCAAGGGGCTTTGTGGGGGACAGTTTGGGGTCTCTACCTGCGTCAGGGGAGGCCGCTGAGCACTGACAAACTCATTCTGCTGGTGGCTCCCGGAGAGCCTGGGGCAGCTGGCGGGGATAGTGCACGGAGGGGCAGCATCCCGGCGGGGTGACATGGCTTCAGAGCAGGGGGGGACGGATTCTGCATGGCTGCTCCTTTAACACCCCGATGGTTTCCATTTTCCCAGTGCCACCAAAAGGAGGGGGAACAAACCCAGCCCTTTCCCACTAATCAAAATCAGGCCTGAAATTAGAAAGCGGCTCGTGTTCAGGCCCCTGCTTGCTGGGAGTGCGGCGTTCACCAGCCAAATGTCAGTGCTCCTATTTATGGAAAGCAAGAGCCCTCCTTTTCCATGGAGGAGCTGTGGATGGGGGGACCTGACCGGTGTTCTCGCCGTGGACAGAGGAGGGCAGCTTTGGAGGTCACTGAATTGCCCTCGATGCTCGCTGGTACCATTTTTGGTTTGGCTGAGCTTGTTTGAGCTCTTTTCGTAGCCTTTCTGCCTGGAAGGTGTAAAACGCCGGCTCCCTGCCAGCCAGGAGCAGAAGAGCCAGTCTCCAGCTGTACTGGCACACCGGGTGCTTTGCAACTGAGGGTAGAACTATCCTGGTGTCCATCCCTGGGGGACCTGTCCCCTCTTTGGGCACAGTAAATCACCCCGCTTCACGGTCCGAGCATCCAGCACGGCTGCTGGAGGAAGCTGGGTGCGGATGGGACATCCAGTTACCCCATCTTACTGGAGGAGGGTAGGATGGAGCCAGCTCACTCCTGGGCTGGGCTTGGACCTGCCCAGGCTGGGCTTGCTCTGCCGCAGCTGGTGATGACCGGATCCTGCCTGCAATGCTGAGCTATTGATTTGCTTTTGGCTCCATCAGGCTGGACTAAAAGCCTCTGCCATCCCCTTCCCTCCCTCGATGCTTCACTTTCCCATCGCTCTCCCTCCTCCAGCCAGCCCGCGTCCAAGCGGCGAGAAATCGGGGAAGCATTTTCATCCCCATGAATGCAGCCGGTTACGTAAGAATAATTGGGATAAATGAGCTTATTTATCACGGCCCGTTCCATTTTAGCGGGGTCCAGGGCGATCGTCGGGTTGGGTTACGTAAAAGCCCGCACAGAGCATCTCATTGTCCAGCAGCAGCCACGCGGGATGTGGGAGCTGCCGATGGAGGGGAGCCGGGGCTGGGCCAGGAGAGGATGGGTTGCTTGGCAGGATGAGGAGGTGGGGGGAAGGTGGGAGGTTTCTTCCTCCACATGTTGAGGAGGGAAAATCCGTTTCTTCATTCCCTGTGCATCCCCTGCATCCCTAAAACACCAGGCTTTAGGGTATGGGTTTTGGTGTCTAACTGTAGACAAGTAGTCTTCCACCGGTCCTTCCCTGCAGGGACATGGGCTGGGAACTCGTCTCCTTCCTCCTCCTCACTCCAGGAGGTGAAAACATGACCTCGGGGCAGGTGGGGGAGTTCAAGTGTGCCTCCTGCCTCCCAGCCAAACTGAGCAGCTAGCAAATGCCTCCCACCCAGCCACCAAAGCAGGTGCTCTTTGTTTTGCCCCCCAAACCCTCCTGAGATGACTCCAGGTGGGGATTTCATTGCCAACTGAGATTATCTGGTGGGGAACAGTGCTTGGTAGGAGTTGGGGGAAAGCAGAGGAGCTGCCAGCATCTGCCCCAGTACTGAGGTTCCCCGGCAGCCTGTAGGGGAGATGTGGGGATGCAGGGAGCATCCCAGTTTCAGGAGGAGCTGGGGAGCTAGGTGAGTTCCCCTGGGTCTCTCCAGTGTGGGCACCGTAGAGCTGAGCCGGCATGGGGCAGCAGTTTCAGGTGTCCTCAGACAAACTGCCCAAGAAGGCAGGAGCCTGGAGAAAAACAGGAAATCCCTAAATCCAAACAAATGAGGAAGTATAAAAAAAAAAAATAAAAAAATCTGGGTTTTGGTTTCTGGTCTAAAATGTCGAAAACCTTGAGAATGCCTCAGGACATTCCTGCCGTGACCTGCCAGGCTCGGGCAGGCAGATCGGCATGGACCACGGCGCCGGCTGTGCCATGTTTTGGGGAGAGTGGTGCTGGCAGGGTGTCCGGCAGAGCAGAGGCATCTTCCAGCTTCACCAGCTGGAGCTCTGGAGCCCCTCGGCACCGGATCTCATGGGAGTTGGAGCGTGGAGGAGTTCAAAGAACAACGGGGTGTGTTACTGGAAGAAAGGGGAGCTGCAGACGGAAAGGCGGCCTCTGGCTCCAGGGCTGCCGGGTCGCACAGTGCCGGGAGGGATTGCTTTGTCCCAGTGGCCATGCTCACTCTGTGCCAGTTCCCTGGTGTTGGGGTGATACTGGTCTGACTGGGCCATCGTATGCTGTCTGTAACCATGCTGCTGCAAGCTCCCTGCAGTTGTCAGGGTGGAAAGCAATGCCGAAACCTCTCAAGGGAAGTCACTGGGAGGCTTGAGGTGGCAACAAGCTGTGGTGGTGCATGCCATCGAGGTCCCAGAGCAGCACGACTGGGAATGTGAATTAGCCCAACTATTTTTTTGGCCTTACCCTGGTGCAAATAGCTGCACCCTCCAAATGCAGAGTCCCACAACATCTCCCTTCTGCTGCCACTGTACTTGCCCAACCTCTGGTGCACCCGTATCTCTCATCCTCGGTCCCCTCTGGAGGAAGGAGGTGATGTGCTGGCTTGGGTCAGGGTCTCAGATGCACTCATTAACCATCCATCCCCCCTGGTTTCTTTCCTCTGTGATACACAGGCAGCTTTGTCTACTTCTGAACGCAGAAAACATCTTCCACTCCATGGCAGACATACTGCTTCGGGAAGAGGACCTCAAGTTTGCCTCTACCATGGTCCACACCCTGAACACCATCCTGCTGACGTCCTCTGAGCTATTCCAGCTGAGGAACCAACTGAAGGACCTGAAGACCCCGGTACGGGCAGCAGGAGCAGGCTCAGCTCTTGAGGGGCACATAATGGGGGTGGCAGGGACCTGGCAGCCACGTGGGGATGTGTCTTGCTTGCTTCCCACCTGGCAGGTCCCAGGGCTGGAGCTTGGGTGCCCAGGGTGGCCCCTTTGTTCCTCCACTCTTCAGGAGTTGAGGGGTCTTGGAGGACGTGCCCAACTCTTGCTCTTCTCCCCCAGCATGGGAACAGGTTCCCCAAGCCCTCGAGCAGCTGCCACCTCTCTCCCTCCACCCTGACATGGGGCAGGAGCAGAGCCCACCGGTTCCTCAGCTGTCCCTGCCAGAAACGCACCCGCAGGGTTTGCCGAGCAGCTGCCACCAGCATCAGCGACGTCCAAGCAAGGCAGGGAGAGGGAGGAAGACTTCTCCTCCTCAGGCTGAAGGCCAGCAATGCAGTGGTGTCCCCTTGGGTGGGACAGCCACCATCCTCCGGTCCTTCATCCTGCAGCACCCCTGAGGGCCACCCCATCACACTGCCACCCTAAAAACCACCTGGTCTCCATCTCCTGAGACTGGTGGGCTCATGCCAGTGCCAGGTGGTCTTGGTGGGTCCAGAAATGTCCCTTCGTGTCACAGTGGCACTTGCCAGCCCAGCGGGTTGGTGTTGGGGACCTGGGCCTCTCCGTGCCACATCCTTGCTCCCACTGGTGACCCGACGCCAATGGCTCCCTCTTTCCCCAGGAAAGCCGTAACCTCTTCTGCTGCCTGTACCGGTCCTGGTGTCACAACCCCGTGACAACCGTGTCCCTCTGCTTCCTTACCCAGAACTACAAGCATGCCTACGACCTCATCCAGAAATTGTATCCTTTGGGGGTTTTCTGCGAGGCTGGTGGCCAGGCTGGCCCTTGGTCCCTCTGTGGCCACCAAGGTCACCCTGCGGGCCAGCCCAGCCTCCTGCCTGCAGCCCATCATTACCGGGGCGGCGTCCCCGCGATGCGAGGGCAGGGCAGCCTGTGCTGGGTGTGCGCCAGCTCCCTTCCGCTTGCGTCGACCTCTTTTTTGTGGTGTAAAAAAAGGAAAGCGTGCACTGGCTGAGCCTTGACCTTCCTGTGCCTGGGAGGGGAGGCTCCTCAGCATCCTCTTCCTCCCAGGAAGACTAAGGCTTTGGCCTCCTGGCCTGATGAGGAGCAGGCAGCGCCCAGCGCAGCACGCTTCCCGGTGAGCTCACCATCTGCCTGCAGCAGAATGATTGTTTTCATGTGCCAGCAAACCCCAGCCCTCCCTGAGCAGCTTTCCATACGACAAGGCTTAATAACGCGCTCAGGTTCCCTTCTCGGCACGCACCAGCGTTTCTTCTGGGGGACGGGAGCGCTCAGCATCGCCTCCGTGCTGCCCCAGTGTCCTGCCTTGCATCACCAACCAGGCTGGGCAAGCTGCCGGCTGGTGGGGCAGCCTGCCCCTTCCCCCACCCCTGCCTGCTTGTCCTGTTTCCTTCCACCCTCCCTTGGCCACCCTGCAGACCTTTCAGCCCTGCCCACAGACGAGCCCTGCCCGTTCCCTGCCTGCTCACTTCCCGCGGGAGCCGTGGGTGCAGGGAGAGTTTGGCAGAGCTGCGGTCCATGCCGGCCATCACCCAGGCGAGCCATCTGCTGCTGCCGGGCCACCCTTTTCCAAGGTGACATCCTTAACGGCTGCATCCAGTGGAGATCTGGAGGTCACAGTGGATTTCCTCACTGAGGTGGACAAGCTGGTGCAGCTCATTGAGTGCCCCATATTCACATGTAAGGAGGAAAACCTGTGTGGGGAAGGGGCAGCACGCGGTGCTCCCCCACCCCAGGCACATCCCCCTCCCTGCTCCTCCATCGCAAGCAGCAGTCGCCACATGAATAAATAGAGCAGAAGTTATGAGACTTCTTGCCGGGAGGTTCGCCCAGCACTGGAGCTGCCCACGGGGAACGGGCGCGCTGGCAGCACGGGGTGGGCAGCTTGACCCCCAGATACAGGTTACGGGAGCGAGTGGTGCTGGCACCAAAAGGATGGGGGGAGCCTGGACCACGCTGAGCATCTCCAGGGGGGTAGGGTGTCAGATGAGGGAAGCCATGTGTGCCACCCTTGGACACACAGGGTGGCATTGTGGATGCTGCTGGGGCGTTTAACAAGAAAAAAGGTGGGGATTTTTCTGGAAATTGAAAATGAAGCCCTGGAAACCCAGAGCTGCTTCTCCAAATCTGCTCCCCCCAGCCCCAGCAGTGTGAGTCCCCCTTATGAGATAACACAGGCAGTGCGTGGCTGGGGGCTCAGGGACTTGGTGCTGGGAGCAGGGGGATGTGGCAGGGTGTCCTGTGGCTGTGGGGGATTTCTTGTGATGGCATTCAGCTGGCCCTGGACTCCTTCTCCCTGGAGGTGGAGCTGGGCATTGAGGGTGCTGGGAAATGTCCTGGAAAGGACTCTGGGGGGGACCTCTATAGGTCCAGGGCTGGAGAATATCTGGGGGAAGAGGGTTAGAGCAGCTGGGCTATAGAGATGTGGCTGAGCCTCAGTCATGCTCCCTCCCGTGGTACCCTGTGCCTCATCCTGAGGGTGACTTTCCCACTGTGTGAGGCACCATTGTGTCTGTGGCAGTTTTCCACAGCCCCCAAATTATTCCCTGAGGGTTCCCCACCCTCCCCATCTTAATCGCCAAGTCTCGGGGTAAAGGACAGATGTGTCTCCCACGGAGCAGCATCCCTGGGCATGGCTCCCTTCACTGGGAGACACCAGAGGTGCTAGTGGCAACCAGGGGCTGAGATGCTGGAGCAGGGACCTCTCACCCGATCCCCTGGGCTGCCCCAGGTGTGACCTCAGTTGGCTGTAGGGCTCCAGAAGACCTTTTCACCCACGAGCACCACGAGGGATGGAGCAGGAAGGTGGTTTCCCCTCTGGTGAGCAACACTGAGGCCCAACACATGTAACCGTCAGGGCTGGCCAGAGAGGATCCCTTCTGCTCTGGGGAGCCCCTGGGCAGGTGTTACCCAGCCCTCCTGACGTGTGCTGCTCCGGGGGAGTATTTCTGCTAATTCTGCAGAAGCTGAGGAGCAAACTCATGTTGCACATGTGTCCTCAGGCAGATGGTGTGGACGGTTTCAGGGATGAGTGGTAGCAGGGCTGGGAGACTGGGGAGCCGCTGCCCCCTTCCCCAGCTGGGGTCTGTGGCGAGGAGAGGGGCTTCTGGCCTGTGTGGAACACAAAGATGGATGAGTTAATGGACAGGGAGAGGCTGCTGGTGCCATGCAGCTGCCCCTTGGGTCGGCTGACAGAGGCTTACAGCCTCCCTAGGACCTTCAGAGGGGTTGGGAAGAACCTGCTGCCGGGGCTGGAGGTGAAGTGCATTTTACCTGCCTCCCCATCCTCTTCCTCTCCTCTTGCAGATCTCCGCCTGCAGCTGCTGGATGTGAAGAACAACCCCTACCTGATCAAGGCTCTCTATGGCCTGCTGATGCTGCTGCCCCAGAGCAGCGCCTTCCAGCTCCTCTCCCACCGCCTGCAGTGCGTGCCCAACCCTGAGCTCATGCAGACCACGTAAGTGCTGCAGGGACGGACCCTCAGCATGGGGACAGGGGCCAGGCCAGCCGTCCCCGCTGCAGCTGAGCATCCCCACGATCCCGGACTCAGCCCCGTCGCCCCTCGGCTCCTCTGCGGCCGTGGCTGCTCCTTGCCCCGTGGCCGGGAGCCTGGCTGGGGGGGTTTGTGTCTATATTTGGTAACCCTGGGAGGGCTGTGCCTCATCCACAGGCATTTGGCATCCGGGATGGAAAATTTCACTTGTGGGGTCGCTATGGAAACGAGCAGAGCTGGGAAGGAGGTTTATGGAGAGAGACTCCCAACAGCCTGGGGGTGCTCCCAAAGCATCCCCCCACCAGCCCGGACAGCTATGACAGCACCCAAAAGGACCCTGTCACCCGTGCACGCCTGGGGCTGGCTGCTCCATCCCCACCCCTGACCTTCGGGGAGCAGCAATGTGCGGCATCTCCCTGGGGACCAGCCTAAATCCTAGTGCCCCCTGCCCAGGGGTGCTGCCTGCCCGGCTCGTTAGATGCCAGTGGTGGGATTTGCTGTCCAGCCCTCGGCTAATGAGCAGGGGGGAATTGATGATAAAGCCGGGTCTGCCTTTGCAAAGCCCTGGGAACAAAAAGAAGAGCTCCCAAGATGGGCAGGTTTCTGAATTAACCCCTCACCACCACCACTCCTTGGCTTTTAACCGCTCCCCTGGCTGGCTTTTATCCCTCCTGGCCTCTGGCACTGAGCTCGTACCCACTACCCGGCACTGATGTTAATTGGGGGGGGCAGAGAGGGGGCTACATGTGCTTCTCTCCACCCCTTTTTCCCCTCCTCTAGCCCCGGCAGCGGGGTTTTTTCGAGCAACCAGAGCTGTCAGACGGCCTGAGCATCTGATTAACTCTGACCTACATTCCTTCAAACACCGAAGCCGGCTTTCATAACAAGCCAGCCCCAGCTGCCCCCTCCCCAGCGGGACACTGGGGCCTCAAGAGCCGCCTGCCATCCTCCCATGGGCTCCCCCGTGTCCCCCAGTGGGCATCCCGTGGCTGGTTGTCCCCCTCCCTTGCATGGGGAGAGCTCACGGGAGCTCCCTGAGCTGTCCCCACTGCCACCAGCCCTCTGTGCCACTGCACAAGGTTATTTTTTGCTTGCTCATAAAACCAGGCAGGGAATCTGAGGCACATGCTGGCATTCTTTCTGCCCAGTCCCACTGCTTTTGGCTGGAGTGGGTTGGGACAGAGGAGGAACATCCGTGCCAGAGGGGTTAAACCTCCCCTGTGGGGCCAAGGTGCTGAGGCAGATGTCCCTTGCCCCTCTGTCCTGTCCCAGGACCCCTTGGGCTCCATCTCATGCCTCTGGGGGAGGGAAACGGGTCTTTGGGGGTGTTTCATGGGGCGCCAGCATCACTAGGATGTCCTGGGCTCAGCTTCTTCAGGACAAGCCCTTGGTGCTGCTTGCGATGGATGCTCGGGGTACGGGCTTCTCCTGCCCCCTCCTGCCCTCACTGTCTGCTCCCCCCCTGCAGGGACAGCACCAAACCAAGCACCAGCTTCAAGAGGGCGTCAGCCTCCAACATCGACTACACGGAACTGCTGCAACACTTTGAGAAGGTCCAAAACAAGCACCTGGAAGCGCGACACCAACGAGCTGGGCGGGCAGAGCAGCTGGACCGGCGGGTGGTCCTCTGAGCATCCCTGCAGCAGCCGCGGGTGTGCACGGTTGCTGGGGCAGGGACCAGGGGACACGGACCAGGGGACAGGGACACCGGTTGCTGGCCGCCGGAGGATCTGGTGGGTTTAATGGCAGAGGGAGATGGGCAAGCGCTCGGTGCAGGGCTGGCTTTCCTCCCCGTTGTGCATGTGGATGGTGGGGGAACCTCAGGCTGTGCCTGGCTTCTCGCACAATCGATGCAGGAATGTGGGGAAGGGTTGCAGGAGGAGAGGGCCAGGAGAAAGCACCTCGTCTTCTCTTGCAATAGGGTGAGGAAACTCCCCTTTGCTTTGCTAATGCCTTCCCCGTGACTGTCAGCTGAGCGCCCAGCCTCCTGCCAGCAGGACCGGAGGGGAAGGGAAGACGGGAGCAACCCCTGGCCTCCCGCCCTGGAAAACAAGCACGCGGGGCCGCTGGCCGCCTCTCGCCACCCTGACTTCCACCCTCCGGCTCCGAGGCCATGCTGAAGGCTGCCAGCAGCATCTCACCTGGGGACTTGCGCTCCTGTGCATAGCACTTGGCCCCCTCCCTGCACCCACGCACCCTCCCCCGGTGGCACAGCCAGCACCGGGGGGCACGGAGGGTGGCAAAGACCCCCATCGCACGCAGCCCCAGGCTCAGCTCTTTGTTCCTACGTTGAGCTCCCCATGACAAAATAAACGAGTAATGCAGAGCAGCCCATTCCTGGTACCTGGGCTCCCCATCATGGATCTGGTCCCAAGGGGAGCCAAAAACCCAGCCAGGGCAGGGGATGGCATGGAGCATCTTGCTCAACCCCAAGCCCTGGGCTGGCCCAGCCCTGCCACGTTGGCTCGCCTGATCCTCTTCCCGGCAGGAAAAAAAACCACCGCCGAAATTCTTCCAGGCCACGGTCACAAAACCGCAGCACGGTGACAGGCATTTTCCTGGCCCCGAGCAGCCACCAGCGCTGCCTTCGCCCTGTCCCGTGGCGCCGAGAGCCCGTCACCGCCGGCGCGTGCCGGGCTGCCATGGCTCGGGGGGTTGCCATTGCGTCCCTGGCCCTCACCTGATCCCAGGGAAAGGGGGGTTGGAGGAATTCGTGGAGTTTTTATGGCTTCTGGCCTGTTTACAGCAGAGCCAGGCTCTGGCAGCGGGTTCCCTGAACAGCCCCGCACCAGCGCTGCTTTGGCCGGGATAAAGACATTCCTGTCATTCCCGGGAAAGGGCTTTCCAAACCCTGTCACGGCAGGTTAATTTTAACAGCCAACCCTTCAGGATGGGCAAGCGGTGGCTTCCCAAGGCGGCCAACCGCTCGGGGTGCCGGAGGGGTCCGTGTTGCCTGTCCCCAACCACTGCTGCGTCGCTGCCGGCATGGGCCAGGGCTGCTGCCGGCACCGGGGCTCTGCCCGTCGCTCCTGCCAGGCTCCCGCCGCTGAGCAGCCTCTTTCCATGCCGAGGGATGGGGTTTATGGGGAGAAATTCCAGCCGGCTGCCGCAGCGCTGAGCCGTAATCGTTTCCTTATGGGTGGCTGTTGACCAGCGCTGGCCAGAGCAGTGCAGTGCTGCCAGGGCATCATCGCTGGTGGGGGATAGGGGCTGCTTTTGGGGCGGGAGGGGGAATGGGCAGCTCAGGCTGAGCCCCTTGCCCCCACTGAGCATCTCTTCACTGTGAGGTGCAGCGAGGTGTGTCGGGGCTCAGCCTGGTGCCCCCACATCCCAGGAGCTGGGGATGGGGCCTCGGGATGGCTACGGGAAAGGGTCCGTCTGCGCATCCCTGCAGCTCTCCGGTAACCGAGTGCCCCCAGACATTTCAGAGCTGCCCTCTAACCGCCCTGGAGGGTGTTAAACTTCAGCCCGCCCCAAGGTGGGTGCCTGCAGCACACCTAGGCCTGTACCTCCCCAGGTGAGGAAGGCAGCGGGGCTCAAACAGCCCCTGGGGAGAGGCTGAAGAGCCCTGGCTTGGAGGCAGCACCCCCCCAGGGACCTGGGGCTGCCCCCCAGCATCCCTGGGTGGTCCCGATGCTTGCCCCAGCATCCCCAAGCACACCCCAGGGCTCTCCCTCTCCCCATCCAGCACCCCAGGAGCATCCCTCGGGGATACGCCGCTGCCCTGGGAGCAGAGCCCCCCAGCGGGGCTGCACCCCGGACCCCGTGTCCCCAAACATCCCTCGGGGCATCCCTGGCGCTGCTCCCCGACCCTCCCGGCAGCAACCCGAGCACTCCCCGGCCCCGGCATCCCAACGCACCCTCCGGGCACCCGCTGCTCCCCCCAGGGCTTCCCCCGAGCATCCCCCCGCCCCCCCCCCGCCTCACCGCTCCCCCCCAGCCCCCGCTCCGCGGCCCCGCGGCGGGCGGCGCATGTGCCGCGCAGGGTCCGCCCCGCTCCGCCCCGCCGCCGCTCCCCGCGCCCCCGCTCCGCATCCCGCTCCGCTCCGCGCTCCGCTCCGCCGCCCGAGGGGGGGGGCGGCCCAGGGGGGCGGCGGGTCCCGCTCAGCCCCCGGGGAGGGAGGGGGGCGATGCCCCGCGCCGAGCCCCGCCCGGCCCCCCCGCCGCTCCGCCGCCCCGCCGCCCCGGCGCCGCCCGCCCCCCGCCGCTGAGCCTGGCCCGCCGCCGCGGCCTCCCCCGGCGGCGCCGCCCGGCCCGGGCTGCCGCAGCGCCGCGATGGAGACGGCGGAGAAGGAGTGCGGAGCCCTCGGCGGCCTCTTCCAAGCCATCATCAACGACATGAAGGTAGGACCCCCCCCCCTCCACGCCGCCCCGTTCCGCTGCCCTGACAGCGCCCCCCCCCTCCCCGACACCCCCTCCCCAGTCCCGCCGTGGGCACCGAGGCTCCGCTGTCCGAGCGGGGTATCGCGACCCCGAGCCGGGTGCCGGGGTCTGGCACCGGGTGCTGCAGCCCCACACCAGCCCCATACCGGGCATCGGGGTCCGTGCGGGGGGTCGCAGCCCCCCATCAGCCTTGTTACCCATCGTCAGGTATCACAGCCCCACATCGGGTATCGCAGCCCCCCATCAGCCCCATTACCCATCACCGGGTATCGCAGCCCCACGTCGGGTATCACAGCCCACCATCAGCCCCTTTGCCCGTCCCTGGGTATCGCAGCCCCACGTCGGGTATCACAGCCCCCCGTCAGCCCTGTATCCATCCCCAGGTATCGCAGCCCCCCATCAACCCTGTATCAGGTATCAGAGCCCCACACTGGGTGTCGGAGCCTGGCACGGGGTGCCGGAGCCCCGCATCAGCCTCATATTGGGCATCAAGGCCCTGCACTGGGCATTGGACCCCGTGCTGGGGATCGCAGCCCCACATCAGCCCGGTACCCGTCACCAGGTATCGCAGCCCCGCGTCAGGTATCGCAGCCCTACATCGGGTATCGCAGCCCCCCTTCAGCCCTGTATCCATCCCCAGGTGTCGCAGCCCCACGGCGGGTGCCAGTGCCCCACATTGAGCATCACCGCCCGCTGCGGGCACCGCGTTGCCCCCGCCACCCTCCGCTCCCGGCCGGGCTTTCTGCTGGCCCGCTGGGTTTTGCACCAATGGAACAAAAAGGTCCCCTGGCTCCTCCATCCCATCTCCCATCCGGGGAGAGGACATCGCCTCCACCCTCCCTGGGAGCAGGATGGGGCCGTGTTTTAAACAAAACCCTCTTTTTTTGTTTATTTTCATTTAAAAATGAAAATGAAAATGCTGGGGGGAGGGGGGATTTTTGCCTGGGGGCTGAGCGGGGAGGAGGGTACCAGCCGGCTTTCTTCATCTTGGGGGGGTGAAATTCCCGCTGCCAGCCCCAGCATTGGGATTTAGCCCCAGTCGGTTTTGGGAGGCAAAAGCTCTCTTCCTCCTCCTCCTTCTCCTTCTTCTCCTCCTCCTCCTCCTCCTCCTCCTCCTCCTCCTCCTCCTCCTCCTCCTCCTCCTCCTCTTCCTCTCTTCTTGCTGCAGCCCAGTCCAGACAATGCTGTCATTGCCAAAGCAGGAGGGGGGGGGATAAAAAAAAAATAAAAGCCTTGCTGAGAAGGAGATTAACCCCTTCGAGGGGCAGTGGTGGCTCTGCAGGGCCGGACTCTGGCTCGGGGCTGGGAGAAAAGCCCTGGAGGGAGAAAATCCCGGCTCTCCCCAGGCACCAGCCTCGGGGTGGTGGGGGCCAGGGCTGGCAGGGAAGGGTGCCGGGGTGATCGGCCCCCCCAGATGCCTTCACCCCAGCCACCCCCGCCTGGCAGCTGGAGTAAGTCCCAAACCCCCAGGGTGGAGGTGGGGGCTGCCCGTGCCTCAGTTTCCCCGTTCCCCTGCTGCGGCTGCGGAGGGGATGAGCCAGCCTGGAGCCATCACCTCCCCGGCTGGTGCCAGCGTGGCCACACAGCGATGTGCCCAGCCCCACCGGGATGTGGTTGGGCCGGGAGCCCCTCACCATCACGCACCAGCGTGCCCGAGGAAACCAGGCTGGATGCATTTTCACGCCGTTTGTAGGTGGGAAAGATAAAAGAAAAATAATGAAAAAGAAGAAAAAAAACCCCACTACGCTGCAGCTTAGGCTTGGCTCCTATCCTGCACGGCGCTGGTGGCCCCTAAGGGTGCATCGTCCCCCACCTCCCAGCCACGTGGGCGTCCTGGTGTGGGCGCTGGGAGACAAGGAATAACAGCCCCCTGCCCAAAGAGTGGATGGCATTGAATGGCAGCGGTGTGCTCAGGGTCCCACGGCCGGGACCCCTGTGCTGGGCTCGGGGGCAAAGGGACCTGGTTTTGGTGGTGGGTGGCTTTGTCATCAGCACCTCTCAGCCTGCACTGGAGAGGACTCGGGCAGTGAGGCCTCGTGGCTGTCCCCAAGCTGGTGATGTCCCTGAGCCGGCTTCATTCCTCCCTTCCATCACACTCAGCGTCCCTGGGTGACCTTGGCATGTCCTTGTCCCCATTGTCCTCATCCCCATCCCCCTGCTGCCTGGCATTGCAGGGGGATGGGGGCATCATGACCTGCCCCCTCTTTAGGGGGGAGCCTCCGCTCGCCCTGCCTGGGCTGGCCAGGGGAAGGTGGCCCTGGGACAGTGGTCCTGCCTTCCAGCACTGGCAGTCCCTGGGGACTCACAGCCGTGAGCCAGGGCACTGCCACAAGTGGCACATGAAGTGGCATCCTCGGATTCCTTCTTTGCCAACTCATGAGGAAATTGGGGCTTTCACGGTCCCCAAACACCAGCACTGGGCTGGTCCCACACTCCCTCAGTGCAAACCCTGTCCCCAGAGGTGCCACCAGGCCAGGCTCACAGGGATGTGTGATGACCCACATCCTGCAAATCCAGCTCTGGTGCCTGTGTCCCAGCCTGGTGGGCACCCCAGGGGGGTTTGCAAGTCCCAGGCACTGCCATCGGATGGTGGCACCAGGATGGTGTCACTAGGATGACGGCACCAGGACTGATCTCACTAGGATGGCAGCACCGGCATGGTCTTGTCAGGATGGTGGCACCAGGACTGGCCTCACTGGGATGGTGGCACTGGGACCAGCCTCACTGGGATGTCATCAGGATGGTCTCACTGGGATGGTGGCACCGGGACTAGCTGTGCCCTGCTGGCACTGGGATTGCCTCACCAAGATGGCACCAGGATTAACCTCACCAGGACAACGCTGACTGGCCTCGCTGGGGATGGTGACACTGGGATGGCTTCCACCATATGGTGGCACCAGGATTAGCCTTGCTGGAATGGCACCAGGACTGGCCTTGCTGGGATGGCAGTGGAGCTGGCGTTACTGGGACTGGCCTTGCTGGGATGGCACCAGCACAGTCTTACTGGGACTGGCATCTCCGAGATACTGCTGGGACTGGTCTTGCTGGGACTGGCCTCACTGGGACAGCACTGAGATGGCATTGTTGGGACAGCATTGGGATGGCCTCACCACAAGGGCACTGGGACTGGTCTTGCTGGGATGGCCTCACGGGGATGGCATCAGGATGGCACCCAGGTGGCCTCACCGGGATGGCACTGGGATGGCCTCCCTACCACCTGTGACCTGTCCCTGTCCCCACACAACTGCCCCATTCAGGGCTGGGGGGACCCCAGACCTCCCCTTCTGCCCCCAGCCAGGGACTGGGGCTGCCCGCTGTGGGGCTGGAGCTCTCCGTGATGGTGGGTTTGGCCATCGCTGCACTGGGGGATGCCGCAGGTGCTGGGCGGGCTCTGCTCTGCTGCTGGCCAGGGTCTCAGAGCTTGCCTGTGCACCAGCTCCTTTCCTCCCCTCAAATTTCCAAGTCCGTAAGCTGCCTTTACCCCTTGGAGGAAGAGATCACCCAAAATCCCGAGGTCTCCATGGTCTACGAGGCTGTGTGGTCGGACTGGAAAGGGAAAAACCCAGGAGGGAAAAAGGGTTGTGCTCAGCCTTTATTAGCCGTCAGAGAAGCCACACCTAGCCAGGCAGGCCACCCAGCTGCCCCGTCCCTCTGTAGCGCTGAAGGGGGGATTTGACCTGCACGAGGAGGGGGTGCAGGCGGGCGAGGGGCTCCAGTTCTCACTGTCCCCTTCCCTCCTTGCAGAGCTCCTACCCCATCTGGGAGGATTTCAACTCGAAGGCCACCAAGCTGCACTCCCAGCTCAGGTGAGTGGCAGGGGGGTGACAGGGGACACCGCCACCCCCTGTGGGCACATCCTGGGGTGCCCAGCACCCGCTGAGCTCCCCCCTCGCTCTCTCACCCCAGGACCACGGTGCTGGCCGCAGTTGCCTTCCTGGATGCCTTCCAGAAAGTGGCCGACATGGCCACCAACACACGAGGTAGGGTCCTCCCCACCCAGGGGTGGGTGCCCCGGGCTGGGCCAGAGAAGGGGACAGGTGGCCAGTGTCCCCTGTGGGGTGTCCCCTGTCCACGCAGCTGGAGTGGGCTCCAAGCAGCAGCTCCACCACGCATGGAGACATGTCCAACCTGTCCCCTGTGGAGCTTCCCCTGGGAAACAGGATTGGAACGATGCGGGGGCAGCTGGGGCTGGGGAGTGGGTGAGGGTGGGCACCCATGTGGGTGCTGCTCCTCGCCACCCGTGGGTGCTTAGTCACAGCTTCTCATGGGGCTGGCTTGCTCGCAGGGAGATTCAGGGTAGCAGGTCCCCCGCACCCACCTCTGCCCCCCAGGATGCACCCAGATCTGGGGCTGAGCCACCCTCCCGGTGCCCCTTGTCCCCTGCACCCATCTGGGAGGGGCCCAGGCGGTCCCGGCTGCCTGGGGAGCTCCGGGGAAGGGGAATTGGATGGGAGATGCAGGAGCCCACGCTTGACTGCTTCAGGGATGAGCCCCGCCACATCAGGGGGGTGGGGAGAGCTGAGGCTGCAGGTGGGACCCCTGTTGCTGTGGGGTCTGGGGCCGGACCCCTGGACCGTCGCTGGGTGCCCGTTGGCAATGAGGAGCCGCTTCCCACCGCTCGGCTTCTGCCAAGCAGATGGTCCCGGGCTGGTTTGCAGACTGGCGGCATCCAGGCCATCTGGAGCTGTGCAGGGAGGAGGAGGAGGAGGAGGCGGCAGCAGCTTGAGCCGGGATCAGCTTTGCCTCCAAACCCACTAGCCCAGTGCACCGGGGGGATTAGGGCTCCCCCGGCTCCCCTCCAGCCCGGGCACCCAAAGCGGGGATGCAGCGGGGGACTGGCGTGACAGGAGTCATCGCAGGGGCCATCAGTGCTGTGCTGGGCAGCGGCATCTCGGGGACACCACCGGACATCCCGGCTGGTGTTTTCTGGGGGGGTGGGGAGGCAGAGCAGCAGGGTGGGGAAACTGAGGCAGGGCGCTGGGTGGGGGCTGGCTGGCGGCTTCGCACGCAGTGCGTGAGTGCGTGGGGAAATCGGATTAGGAGCAGCAGAGGCTGGGATAAGAGCATTAGGAGCCGGATTAGGAGAATACCCCCGCCCCAGAGGAGAAGGCCTGTGGGCTCCCCCATTTCCACAGCGCTGGGGGGTGCCCAAAACTCCTGCAAAGGGCGGGAGGTGTCCCTGGAGGCTTTCTAGGGGAGAGAAAGGCAGAACAGCACTCCCCGCTTGCACCCCGGGATTTGGGGCTGCTGCGCTCCCGGGGTTCGCCAGCAGCACTGCCACCGTGTGGCCGTCCTTAGGCTTCAGAGTGAACAGCGGTTTCACCCAGCAGGGCCGCTCCAGCTTTCTGCTGCTGGGAAGTGCCCCCCCGGAGCTCGGAGCCCCTCCTGGGCTGGGGTCGTCCTGGAGGTGAGGGACACACGCTGCCTGGCACTGAGCTGGGCACGGGAGCCGGTCCCCGTTTCTCCCGGCTGGCTGCTCGGTCCCCGCCTGGCTGCTCGGTACAGCACCCCCTCCCTTCCCTCACCGCCCCTCCCTGCGCCGAATTTGAGACAAACTGGGAAAAAACGGGAGCAGGTTTCTCATTTCCAAGCCGCAGGAGGGGATGTTCAGTGCTTTATTTATTAGATGGCGGATGCTGATTTATTTATTTAGTGGATTTATTGGAGGGAAAAGCAAGTCACCCCCAACCCAACCCAAAGTGTCCCCAAAGGCCAACACTGGTCACTCCCGCTACAAGCCACCCTGTTCCCAGTATACAAACTGGATTGGGACTGGTGTGGGAGTGTCCCCTGCCCCTCATCAGTGGTGTTTCGCTCCCCCCCCCCCCCCCCCAGGTGCCACGAGGGACATCGGCTCTGCGCTGACCCGCATGTGCATGCGGCACCGCAGCATCGAGGCCAAGCTCCGGCAGTTCACCAAGTAAGTGGCCCTGGGGCATCGGTGACACGAGTTGGCCGGGCTCAGCTCCAGGAGGTGCTGGATGTCAGCTGGGCCGGGGTGGGGAGCACAGCTCCCCCACCCCCCCGCAGCTCTGGCGCTGTCCCACGCTCTCTGCTTCTCTCTCCCTGCTCCAGCGCCCTCATGGAGAGCCTGATAAACCCTTTGCAGGACAGGATTGAGGACTGGAAGAAAACTGCCAACCAGCTGGATAAGGACCACGCAAAAGGTAGGGGCACGCTGGGCTGGATCTGTGCTGGGGGGCTGCGCTGCTCAGTGGTGGGGGGGTCCCCTCTGACAGCACTTCTGTGCCCCCAGAGTACAAGCGAGCCCGCCACGAGATCAAGAAGAAATCCTCCGACACCCTCAAGCTCCAGAAAAAGGCTCGCAAAGGTGAGGGGGAGTTTCCTGGGGGGATACCCCCGCCAGCCCCTCCGTAGCACCTCCAGCCAGGGCAGGCATCCCGGATGCGGCACCCTGGCTGCCAGCCGGGGGGGTGGGCACTAGGGGGTCCCGCTGCCCCCCCTGCAGAAAGGGGGTGCCGGCACGGCCCGGGGGTGGCGGGGAGGCGGGGGCGTGTGCCCCGGCCCTCGGCCTCTTTTCACACGTTTTCTCTGTCTCCTTCTCTCTTCCCTCCCCTCCACATCCTTCCTGTAGAGCTACTTGGTAAGTGAACTGCTGGCCCCCCCCGGCCCCCTCTGCTTCCTCATCTGCTCCCCTCCCCGGGGCCGGGCCACCTCAGTCCGTCTGTCTGTCCGTCTGTCCATCCCTGTGCCCCCACCCTGCTTTTAGCTTAGCTAAGCTTGCACCCCACGTCCTGTGGCGATGCCAGGCCTGCTACGGGGGCACTCCGGCAGGTCCCCTGGACCCAAGCGCCAGGGATAGGGACAGGGTGGCAGAGGACACCCCCCTCCCCAAGGCTGCTGTGGGGTGAGGGTGCTCCGGGACCCTCCTGGGATACGGGCACGGGGGGGGGATGGACCCGTGGCACACACTGGGTGGTGAGGATGGGGCGATGTCTCCCAGCCAGAGGGGTGGCCATGGGCCCCCCCAGCAGACTGGGGGGGTGTTGGGGGAGCCTGGCGTTTACGGTACCCCATCTTGCAGGGAAGGGGGACCTGCAACCCCAGCTGGACAATGCGCTGCAGGATGTCAATGACATGTACCTGCTGCTGGAGGAGACGGAGAAGCAGGCGGTCCGCAAAGCCCTCATCGAGGAGCGGGGCCGCTTCTGCACCTTCATCACCTTCCTGCAGCCCGTGGTGGTGAGCGCCGGGGCCGGGCAGGGGTTGGGGGGGTTGCTGCTGCCCTATGGGTGCTGATGCTCCCCCTCATCTGGCCGCAGAACGGGGAGCTCACCATGCTGGGAGAGATCACCCACCTGCAGGGCATCATCGAGGACCTGGTGGTGCTCACCGCCGAGCCCCACAAGCTGCCCCCCGCCAGCGAGCAGGTCAGTGGGGGAGGGGGGGGGGCAGGCGGGCACAGGAAGGGGGGAGCATCTTAGGGGGGGCTTAAACGCCATCTTTCCTGCAGGTGATCAAGGACCTGAAGGGCTCTGACTACAGCTGGTCCTACCAGACCCCCCCATCCTCGCCCAGCAGCTCCAGCTCCCGCAAGTCCAGCATGTGCAGGTATGGGGCGGGGGGGGGCTCCCCCCTAGGCGCCTCCGGGAAATCCAGCCCCTTCGTTAACCACGGAGGATAATGATGCTTACGGCCCTTGGGGATGCTCACGATATCTGTGTCCATATGGCCAACTGGTCCCCAGTAATGAGGGAGAAACCGCGTGCACTGGGGAGGGGTGCAGGGTTGGGGCTGGTGGACCTATTGGGTGGGACTGGTGCCTGGCACACCCCATCCCCTCCGTTTTGGGGACAATGTGAGCGTGCCAGGAGGTTCTGGGGGCAAACGTGTCACCTTTGCCACGTTCCCCAGCCTGTCCCCTGCCACTGGGGGGCCCCAGAATGGAAAGGGACACCCTGGGAGGACCACATGCCTCAGTTTCCCCAGGTTGGGGTGTGGGGCATGTTGCTGGGCTTGCTGCCTGGAGACCCCGCCACCCCCGAGCCTCCGTCTTAAACTCTCTTTTCCTTCCTTTGTCCTCCCCACCGGCGTGTCCCCGTGCCCCCCGGCGCCCCCCCAGCAGCGTTAGCAGTGCCAAGGGTGGCATGGCATGGCCCGGCGGGGCTCAGACCTGCTCACCCAGTTCCACCTATCGCTACCGCAGCCTGGCGCAGCCCCCCGCCGCCGCCACCCGCCTCTCTAGCGTATCCTCCCACGACTCCGGCTTCATCTCCCAGGATGCTGCTTACTCCAAACCGCCCTCCCCCATGCCCTCGGACATCACCAGCCAGGTATGGGGAGGGGGGGGTCGATGCCACCCACCCCCATGCCTCAGTTTCCCCTTCTGTAGAATGGGTGGGTGCTGCTGGGTGCAACACAAGGGTCTTGTGTGGAGGTGATGTGACCCACCCTGAGGCATGTTTCCAGCTGCGTAGGCATTACAAGAGATAAATATTGGGAATATTGGGGATGTCTGTCCTGCCTGGGAGCAGCACGGGCCACACTGCAGAGAAACCCCATCTGTGACTCCCCAGGGATGGGGTACGGGTATCCCCCCCATCATGCCAGGGGAACAGGGTGCTTCCCAATTACCCCAGCCCCATAATACCCAGTTTGTGCCAGTCCCCCATGGGGAAGCATTGAGCAAAGCTTCCCCTTTGCCCTGCATCCCCCCCAGTGCTGAGGATGCTGAGCATCCCAGCTGAGCATCCCAGCTTCACCCAGCCAGTGCTTCCCCGGCTCTGCAGCCCCCGTGCTGGGTCAGATCCTGCTCGCCTTCCTGCGTCTGCTGCCGGGGGATGCTGTGTTGGCTGGGGAAGCCGTGGGTGCTGCTCTAACCCGGGGCCGTGGCTCTGGCTGTGCTAACTGCTTCTTCTCTCCCCCTCTGGCTCACGGCTTGGCCTCGCGGCACGGCACGGCAGAAGTCCTCCAGCTCGGCATCCTCGGAGGCCTCCGAAACCTGCCAGTCGGTTAGCGAGTGCAGCTCCCCCACCTCGGTTAGTTCTTGCTCCGCTGCTGGAGCACGGGCAGGTGGTGGAAAGGTGAAGCCTTCGTCAGCAGCTCCCTCCTCTTCTCCTCCCCTCCCCGGTGCTGTCCCCCATCCCACTGGGGTTGCGTCTCACACGTGGCTTCTCCCACATCTTGTGGGGTTCAGCCCCCAGATCCCCCCATCCTGCCCTGCCAGCGGGCAGAGCATCCCGGGCGGCAGCACCCGTGGCTCGGGGGACATTGGCACGTCCCTCCTACCCTTGCCCCTCTTTTGGCTCCTGGTGCCGGTGCCACCAGCATCACCCAGTGGCTTGCATGTTGCAGGACTGGTCCAAGGCCAGCCCCTACGACCAGCCGGTGGTCCCCACCCTGCAGCGGCGCAAGGACCGCGTGGAGCACCTGCGGGAAGCTGAGATGGGCTCGCCTGCCAGCGGGTACCCGAGCATCGGCAGCGAGGATGCTCCCAGGCCCCGGATGTCACCGGCTACAATTGCCGCCAAGGTACTGGTTCCGACAGGGATTGTGCAGAGGTGGTGGGCTTTTGTGGGGCTCCCAAGAGAAAAACCAGGGTGCTGACGGTGTCCCCTTGCCCCCACAGCATGGGGAGGAGGTGTCCCCCGCTGCCAGTGACCTGGCCATGGTCTTGACACGGGGGCTGAGCCTGGAGCACCAGAAGAGCAGCCGGGACTCGCTGCAGTACTCCAGTGGCTACAGCACACAGACCACCACCCCCTCCTGCTCCGAAGACACCATCCCTTCCCAAGGTACCCGCCCTGTGGTGGCAAGGGACACCCAGGGCCACCCAGAATGGCACCCAGAGCTGGGAAGGGGACGGTAGAGGCTTTGGTGGTCCTGGGGCATGGCTGTGCGCTGGGTGTCGTAGCCTCTGGCTGTGGTCCCATCACGTACGGGCTGGTAGGGTGAAGATTTCAGGTGTGTTGGTCGTTCCGTGTGTGGCACAAGTGTTGTGCCACGCAGTAACTGTGGGTTCTCCTGGCTCTTTCGGTGTTTGTTGGGTGTTGGTTGGGTCCTGATGGCTACAGTGGTGCGGGGCAGTGCAGTGACAGGCAGCACCACAGTGGTGTGTGGGTGGTGATGGTTTGTGGTGATGTTTGTGTGCAGTGACTGAGGACAGGTGGGGGTGGTGGCAGATGATGGGTGATGGCAACAGAGGTGGCGGCTGGAGATCAAGGAACGACGGGGACAGTCATGTTTTGCTGTGATCATGTTGGCGTGGTGATGGCTGAGCTGTTTGCGAGCACACGATGGTGGTGGAGGTTGGCCGTGACCATGTTGGGATGGCAGTGATCAGGGCGGTTGTGACAATGGTGGTTGGGTTTGGCTATGACCATGTGGTGGTGATGGTGGAGGCCGGTTGTGATGGTCGTGGATGAGTCTGGTTGTGACCATGTTGTGATGGCAATGACAGGGGCTGGATGTGATCGTGTTGTGATGGTGACGGTTGGGTTTGGTTGTGATCCCAGTGTGACGGTTGGGATGGTTGTGGCTGTCCCGCAGTGGTGATGGTGGGGGTGATTGTGGTTACCTTGCGATGGTGATGGTTGGGTTTGATGGTGAGCACGTGGTGCCGGCAGTGGTGGGGGCCAGTAGTGATTGTGTTGCAGTCACGGTGGATGAATTTGGTTGTGGTTGCACTGCGACAGTGGTGGTTGGGGCTGCGATTGCACTGGGGAGGTGGTGGTTGGGTTTGCCAGTGCCAACTGGGCCGCCCCCCAGCCACGCTGACCGTGCTGCCCCTTCCCCAGGCTCTGACTACGACTGCTACTCGGTGAATGGCGATGTGGAGTGTGACCCCCAGAGCGACTTTGACAAGTCCTCCACCATCCCGCGCAACAGCAACATTGCCCAGAACTACCGGCGGATGATCCAGACCAAGCGTCCTGCCTCCACTGCCGGGCTGCCCACCGGCACCAACCTACCAGCCGGCACCACTCCGGGGGTGGCCACCATCCGCCGCACACCCTCCACCAAACCCTCGGTCCGCCGTACCCTCTCCAACGCCGGCCCCATCCCCATCCGACCCCCCATCGTCCCCGTGAAGACCCCCACGGTGCCCGACTCCCCCAGCTACACCGGCCCCACACGGGTGGGCAGCGAAGAGTGCGTCTTCTACGCCGATGACGCCTCACCGAACCCTCTGGATTTTGCCAAAGCTTCGCCCAAGCGGCTGAGCCTTCCCAACACGGCCTGGGGCGGCGGTGCCATGGAGATCTCCGTCTACCCCGGGGCCGGCCAGCACCTCTCCGCTGAGGAAGAGGAGGACCAACAGCTGGCCGCCAACCGGCACAGCCTGGTGGAGAAGATCGGTGAGCTGGTGGCCAGCGCCCACGCCCTGGGGGAGGGCCAGTTCCCCTTCCCCACCGCCCTCGCGGGGCCTGGGCCCGGCGAGGAGACCCCCGCGCCCCCCCCGGCGGCCTCCATGGACCCCCCGGCCGAAGACATGCTGGTGGCCATCCGGCGCGGGGTGCGCCTGCGCAGGACCGTCACCAACGACAGGTCGGCCCCGCGGATATCGTGATGATGCCCCGGCCAGCGGGGATGCGCCTACCGTGGCCGATGGACCCGCCGGAGGCACCCGCTGCACCTCCCCAGGACCCCCCCCGCCGGCACCCCCTGCCCCTCCCTCACTGCCCCCCGCTTTCTGCTCCTCTGTCTCCTCCCCTCCAGCCCTTGCCTTGCCTTACATCTTGCCTTCACTGGTTCTCCCTTTGGCTCTTTCTCTCCTCTTTTCTTGTTTTTTCTTTTCCCTTTTTCCTTTTTCTTCTCTTCATTTCTTCTCCTTTTTCTTTTCCTTTTCCTCTTTTCTTCTTCTTTTTCTTCTTTTCTTCTTTCCTTTCCTTTTCCTCTCCTTTTTTTCTCTTTTTCTCTTTTTCTCTTTTTCTTTTTCTTTTGCTCTTCTTCCTCTTCTTTCTCCTTTCTCTTTCTCCTTTCTCTTTCTCCTTTCTCTTTCTCCTTTCTCTTTCTCCTTTCTCTTTCTCCTTTCTCTTTCTCCTTTCTCTTTCTCCTTTCTCTTTCTCCTTTCTCTTTCTCCTTTCTCTTTCTCCTTTCTCTTTCTCCTTTCTCTTTCTCCTTTCTCTTTCTCCTTTCTCTTTCTCTCCTCTTTTTTCTCCCCCTTTCTTTTTTCTCTTTTTTACTCATTCCTTTTTGTCTCTTGTCCCTTTTTTTCCCTCGCTCCTTTTCTCTCGTTCTTTTTTGTCCTTTCCTTTCTTTCACTTTTCCTTTTTCCCTCTCTCTTTTCCTCTCCCTGTTTCCTCTTTCCTCTGCGTCCCCCCCCCCCCCGCCCCATCCCCGGGCGCCAGCAGGTGCCCCCCCCAGCCCCAGCAGGAGGGGCCGGTGCCAGCGGGGCCACGGCAGGAGCAGCACCAGGAGCAGGGGTCCCTGTCCCCGGCCCCCCCAGCTGCCTGCTGGGGGCCAGCACAGCTCAGCCCCATGGCGGGGGTCAGAAGAAGAGGGGAGGGGGCTGCAGAGCAGAGAGGGGGGCACATGTGTGATCGGGCGGGGGGACGGTGGGGGGACAGGCACTGCAGCCCCCTCCAACTTGGGGGGACACTGGGGCACAGTGGGTGAGGATACGGAACCTCCTCTTCGCCCCCCAAGGATCACTGGGGAGCCCCCCCAAGCCCCCCTCCCTCTCCCTCAGCACCCGCAGACCCTGTGCAGGATCCTGCTGGGGCAGGGTCTGGGGGACAGGGGGTTTCACCCAGGCCCCCCTGAAGCAAAGCAGCTGATTTCTGCCGGCGGCTGGAGGAAAGCACAACCCCCCTGGCCCCCCCTGCTGTACATAGCCCCCCCACTGCCCCGCTGTCTGTCGCATTGCAGCCCCCCCTTTCCCTCCCCCTTAGGAATAACGATTTAGTTCCCCCCCCTTCTCCTGCCCAGAACCGCTGATGCCAAGTGACAAATGTTTGGGTTTGGGGGAGGGGGGGGGGTCTCTTATTTTGTACAGAAAACAAAAAATCCTTGGACAAGAAAAAAAACCCGACCTGTCTTTCGACTGAAGTAACTTTTCTGGTGCTGTTGTTAACTTGGTCCTTTTTTTTTTTCTTTTTTTTAATTTATTTCCCCTCCGTGTTCCCGCCTCTGCCGCTGCTTCCCCCCTCCCCATCCCTCTGCCAGGTTTCTTTCTCTTTCTTTCATACCCTCTTTTCTTTTAATTTTTTTTTTTTTTGGTGGTAATTCCCCCTCTTTCCCACCTGCCCCCACCTCAATTTCCATAGTCACTGCTACAAGTAACGAATGCACTGTGAAGATTCCAGTATTAATAAAGGTTGTACTGTAATTAATAGCCTCGCCTGCAGTCGTATGGATGTGCTGGTACCCTGGGGTCACTCCAATTATGGGGGACGGGTGGGATGGTCCCACCACCCCTTTGGGGTGCCCATGGCTCGGGGGGGGGGGGCGGGGTGAGTGCTTTGCAGGGAGGGTGAGACATCATCATGATCAAGGTGATGGGGGACCCCTGGGATGCAGAAGAGCATCCCCCAGCCCCTCCAGGAGAGGGGGTGCAGGCAGTGCCCCCCCCAACACCTCCACCCATCCCAGCAGCACCCGCGTTGCCGCCTCCTGAATTGCCAAGGCCGATTGCCAAACCTCGCTGGGGCGGCACAACCAGCTGCAGTGAGCGGCAGGGATGGAGGGGCTCGGCGTGGGCAGCGTTTTGCTGACCGGCTGTGACGGGGGCCTGGGGCTGGGGCTGCTGAAGGGCTTGCTGGAGCAGCCCAGCCCCCCTCGGCACCTCTTCGCTGCTTGCCTGGACCCCCAGGGGAAGGTAAGGGGGGCACTGGGGCAATGACAGGGGGGTCAGCTCCGGGATGGGCTGGGAAACACAACGCTTGGGGGTGCCACTGTCCCCAGCTGGCTTTGGGGGGGGTCTGGGTGTCAGCATCTTGCGCTGTGATGACATGGGAAAATAGTATGTTTATATGTATTTAAATATTTTCTGCTCTTGGCATAGGTAAGTGCACGGTGGGTGTGCTGGGAGGGGGTTTGTGGCAGCTCCCACGCCGGTGGCATTGCTGCCGGTGGCTTTGAAGCTGCTGGGTGCAGCTGGGTGCAGCAAAGCAGAGACTCGTCCCCAATCTCTCCCACGGGAGCTTGTCAAAACCTGTCGGCTGCGGCACGTGGGGGGAGCCTGGTTCCCGTCTCAGCACGCCACAGAGCCACCCTCCCGCTGAGCCCCCCACCTGACACCCCCCTCCTCCCTTTCTCCATGCAGGCTATCAACGAGGTGGCTTTGGGCAACCCCAACGTCGTGGTCCTGCCTCTAGGTAGGTGCTGTGGGTAGAATGAGGACGAAGCCTCTCAGGATTTAATGGCACCCATGGGTGGCTCCGGGAAATGCCACCTGAGCGGGCAGGTCCCTTGGTTTGGTTCAGCCCAACCAGGTCACTGCCGGCTCAATGACTGGGAGCTGCCAGATGTCCTACAGCATCTTGCCAGGGACACGGCCACCAGCCTCGTCCCAAGCCCTCCTGTCCCCTTGCAGACGTGACGGACCCCAACAGCATCAAGGCGGCAGTCGGGAAGGTGCGGGAGGAGGTGGGAAGTGCCGGCCTCAACCTCCTGATAAACAACGCCTGCACCACACGCCGCAGCACGCTGGCCACCGAGACGGCGGAGAACATGACCCTCGTCTACACCACCAACACCATCGGGCCCCTGCAGACAAGCCAGGTGAGGCCACAGGCACCCCTGCCCCAAATGCTGGCAGCATGGGAGGAAGAGGATGATGATGCCCAAGCATCCGTCCCCTGCAGGCGTTCCTGCCGCTGCTGATGGAAGCAGCCGAGGCTGAAGGGCAGCGTGGGATGAGCTGCAGCAGAGCCGCCATTGTCAACATCTCCAGCATCCTGGGCTCCATCGGGGCGGTGGAGGCTTGGGAGGAGAGGCAGGACATCTGCTACCGCTGCAGCAAGGTACCACCGCTGGGAGAGCAGGGAGGAACATGGGGGGTCCCCTCCCGCCATGGCGCTGCCAGCCTATGATGGTGGTGGTTGGGCTTGTCCCCTCCAGGCTGCTCTGAACATGCTCACCAAGTGCCTGGCCCTGGAGTATGGGGGCAGTGGGATCCTCTGTGTGTCCGTGGACCCTGGCTGTGTGACACCTCCCTTGGAACAGGGGATGGTGAGTGAGGAGAGATGCATGGCCGCCCTGGCTTGGCAAAGTCCCGTGGGCATCCCTTCCCATGGACATCCCTTCCTGGGGGGGGGCATCCCTTCCCATGGACATTCCCTCCTGGGGCGGGGGGGGGGGCATCCCTTCCCATGGACATTCCTTCCTGGGGGGGGGGGGCATCCCTTCCCGTGGACAACCCTTTCCATGAACATCCCTTCCCATGGCCATCCCCTCCCTAGGCATCCTTTCCCAGAGGCATCCCTTCCCACGGACACCCCTTCCCAGGTGCACACCCCCCCCCGTGCAGCCCCTCGGGCTAGGAGTGCTGTGCCGCTGCAGCAAAGAGCCAATTCCCAGCTCTCCCCCTAAACCATCCCGTTTTCCTCCTTATTTTTTATTATTCCACTTCCCATCCCGGCCGCACGTCAGCAGAGGGCACCCCGCGCTCGGCTCTGGTGGGAGGGCTGCACCCAGGCTGCCTCCCCAGCACCCCCAGCACCCCGGGGCCGCAATCCCCCCAAATCCCTCTCCTCGGACCATGCCGGGCAGGCAGGTGCAGTTGGAGATGAGCAGCCTCTCACAGCGTGGCTGGGCAGCTCTTACACCTGCGCTGCCTTAGGGATGGGACAAAGGAGTCTCTTTTTTATTAGGAACCATAAAATTAACCTCCCCCCTTATAGCATCCAAATTAGGGACAATTACTTTGTGCAAAGCCACATCCCTTGGCTGCTGGAGCATCTCCAGTCTCTTCCAACCTGCCCTGGCCAGAGCTGGCATCCCACCGTGCCGCAGGCTGGGGCTGGGGGGGCCGGCAGGGGGTTTGGCCTCATTTTGTCCCCCATGTCCTTGAGTTCAGCAGGGCCCAGCGACGGTGGAGGAGAGCGTGCAGGGCGTCCTGCGGCTGCTGGCCCGGCTCTCAGCCACCAGCAACGGCACCTTCTGGGACTGGAGAGGGCACAGCCTGCCCTGGTGAGAGCGGTGCCAGGCCATGGCAGCCACCAAGCTCAGTAAAGTTAATTAATTACCATTTCCAGGCTTGCTCTGGTTCTGTGGGGTGAGAACAGGGACCCCCTGCTTGCGGAGTGAGAGCTGCGGTCGCTGCCCCCCCAGGGATACTGAGCGGTGTGGGGCAGCAGAGGGAAGGATGCTCCAAGCGTGGTCCTGCATCCTGGTGCCAGGCTCTGCTGGGGCATCCCTGGGGTCCTGAGGGGCACATCTGGATATGGCCCTGCTCTGTGGCCACAAGCCACACTGGGTGGGGGCTTGGGGGCACCCCAAGCAGCTCCAGAACCAAGACCATGGGGCAGCCTTACCGGAGCTCCCCCAAAACCAGTTGGCCTTTCCATGCCCACCCTAAGGATGCTGTCAGTCATTTTTTCTGCTGGTATAAGGCCAGCAAAGGTTCTTCCTTCTCCAGCAGCCAGAAGTTTCACAGCAGGAGCATCTCCCAGGCCCTAGCATGTCCCTAGGGATGTCTTTTGGGACCTCAGCACCTCACCCTGGGCTGTCCCTCCGTGCATCCATCCCATCTCATGGTACATCAAAGACACTGCAAACAGGCTCCGATTCCCCATGGAGTGAGTGCATTTCCATGGTGACACTCCATTGACATTTTTGAAGCCATGCCTCGAAAGAGGGACCAAAAAAAAATGTCACAACAGCTCAAGTGGGCCGGCCATGCAGAGCTTTGGCAAGCCTCGAGCCAGCCATTTGCTGCGGGGGTGCTCCGGGAAGCCCAGCCGGGTCATTTTGCTGGGGCAGCTTTGGTTTTCCCACGCTGGAGGAGCAGGGGGGGCAATTCCCACGCTTGACACGAGGGAGCAGGAGGTGGGCTCTCAGCCCCACGGGCTCAGGCATCCCCAGGTGGGGCCCTGGACCACCTGGGGGTTATTTGTTAAAGCCAGCAGGGATGGGTGAGCGGGGGGTCCCTCTAATTAAATCCTTTTATCAAGTGGTGGATCACAGTTGGTGGGCTTTATATGAACTCTGTGTGGGCTTTATATAAACATGAACCACTAGGCATGAAGAGGGGAGGAGGAGGAGGAAGAAGATGACGATGACGACAACAACGATGACGACGACGACGATGATGATGATGACATTCCATCTGCTCACGCTGCAGTGCCCACAGCCTCACCTGCACACTCCCATAGACTTGTAAGCCTAAGCAGTCCGCAGTCAGGACTACATCAATTAAGGCTCTAATAGCTGATTAAGGTAATTAACTAAGCTGGGAAGGGGAGAGGCAGCTGGCCAGCCTCCAGCCCCTCCCGGCACGCCGCCCGCACTGCACCGCCAAGCACAACAAATAAATCCAGATGTTTTCTTGCCAGGGAAGCGGCCGGGGCTGACAGAGGCAGCTTGGCAGGCGGTGGCTCTGAGGGTCCCTGTGTTGGGGCGAGTATTGCTCCCACAAAGCCGAGGTGGGCAACTGGCACCCCGAAAGAGGAGGCAGCAGCGGCAGCTGGGGTCCTCTCTGCTGGTCCTTTATTTTGAGTAAGGTTGGAGGCTCCTAGGACCTGGCTGGAAGCTGAGCTGCAGCGCTAGAGAATTAACCTGTGTTTAATGAAAGCTGAGGAAAAAATACAAACTGAGAGGAACCAGGTGATGCCCTCGCCCCCGCTGTGGGCAGGGCAGGGCGGCACGTCCCCGCGCTGCAGCCGGCAGCTGCCTGCCCACGGGGGGCTATGTCCCAACCCCCCCAGCCCCACACCCATGCAGAAGGTGCCTGGCATTTTGGATGGGGTCGACCCCATGGCCGTGCACGGTCCCACAGTCCTGGAAGAGGTGGCATTTGGTCCGGAGGGGTGGCACCTGTCCCCCCTTTTCACTTTCCTTGGGGACCACCCCGGGGGCTCTGCTGGGGGGGCAGAGCAGAAGCAGCATCCCAGGCTCCAGGGCAAGGAGAAGGCATCAAGCGAGGGATCTTCTGTGGTGCTAGGTGGACTCCCACCGACCTGGGCAGAGGGAACAGGCATTGCCATGTGGGATAGGACCCCCAGGGGTGGCATGTCTGCTCCCCAAGGCCCCCCCCCGCAATCAGTCCCCACTCACAAGGTGCAGTGTAGAGCATCCGCATGACCTTGAGGCAGTTGTCCAGCAGTGCCTTGGGGCGTACAGCCTTCCTGCGGCTCTCAGAGCCCACGCTGTGAACCAGCTTCACCAGGTCGGCCACCACTGGCTCCACATCTGTCTGCAGAGACAGGTCACAGGGACATCACCAAAGTCCCCCCCTGGGACAACTGGGATGCAAAAACTAAAGCTGCTGCATTGGCCGGGAATCGAACCCGGGCCTCCCGCGTGGCAGGCGAGAATTCTACCACTGAACCACCAATGCCAGATGTGCAGCATCCCCCGGCGCTGCCCCACGCACCCAGCAAGGGCAGGGCCACCACAGACAGCCGCTGCCACCTGTGAACCCCCCGGGGATGGCACCCCAACACACAGCCCTGCTGCGGGGGCTCCGGCCACGGGAGCGCCTCTTCCTGCTGCCCCAGACACCACCTCCAGCGAGGGCCGGTTGTCATTAGCCTTCAGAGTCAACACGCTGATGAGACAATCAAGCAAAGCGCTCTGTCTCTCCTCAGAGGGGCTGCAGAACTTGCCCCGTGGCACAGGACAACCCCGCCAAGTTTCAAGTTCACCCTGAGACCCAGCTGTGACCGGCCACCCTCACCCAGCTCCCGAATGCAGCTGCCTCTGAGTGCAGTGGCTCTATCGATGCCGCAGAGGAGACGCAGGACCTCTGCTATCGCTGCTGCAAGGTGCTGCCACCGGCAAAATGGGGACGAGTCTGGGGACCACGTTCTGCAGGACCTCCAGCCGTGGCACTGCCACCTCATGACGGTGCTAATGGGGGTCCTATTTCTTCCCCCACCAGCCCTGCTCGTCCCCCAGAAGGGGTTTGCAGGCAAGAAAAGTCATGCTGCATTGGCCGGGAATCGAACCCGGGCCTCCCGCGTGGCAGGCGAGAATTCTACCACTGAACCACCAATGCCAGATGTGCAGTATTCTCCGGCGCTGCCCCACGGCCCTGCACCCGGGGAGCAATCCATCACCCAGCAGCCCGCCCAGGCCTGCCCTCCCACACCGCCCACAAGCAGGAGGATGCCCATACTGTGCCCCCCCCCCGCGAGTGTGCACATCTGTGGGCGCATGTCCCCGCAGCACACACACACATGCGTGGGGACATGGCATGTGGGGTGGGGACACGGGGCGGTCCCTCAGGTGGGGATGGCGGTGGGGGGGGCACGGTGTGTGTGTGTGCACGTGTGCACCTCTTGTGCACCCCCACACTGTGCCAGGTGAGCACGCACCATGCACATCTGCAGGCACCAGCACCGGGTGCTTGCACGCTGTGTGTGCACCCAGCATCCTTGCAAGGGGTGTGCAAGGCTGCGCGTGCGCGCGTGGCCGGGCCGGGGGGCCCCACAGTCTCCCCACCTGCCGGTACTTGCTGTACTCCTTGCCCAGGGCATCGAAGAGCTGGCACAGCTCCTGGGTGTACTTCCAGGATGGGTGCTTCACCGGCAGCACCTCGCGGATCCGCAGCACTGCCTGGGAGCTGACGTGGAACCAGAGGTACCGCAGGGCCACCTCCGACACTGTCCCGTTGCGCTGTGGGTAAGAGGGTGCCCCGGGTGAGACCCATGGGGCCCTGGAGCATCCCCGTCACGAGCCTGTCCCCTGCCACTGTCTTACCAGGCGGGTGATGTTGGATGGCCTTAGCACCTCCTCATACTGGACCTGGACCGTGTAGTCGACGGGGAAGTAGTGTTTCTGGAAAGACAGAGAAGGAGAGCACAGAGGTGGGCAGCAAAGTGACGGGGATGTCCCTGCCAGCCTCGGCATGACATCAGAGAACCGATGGAAAAAGCCCTTGGACATGGTGGTGAACCCCCACAGAGCAGCAGCCCTGGGCACCATTTGGCACAAGCTGCCCCCAGTAAAAAATAAATCAACCCCCCAGCGCCCGGTCACTGAGGCAGCAGGTGCTGCCCTCCCATGTCCCCCTCCTGGAGCAAACTGAAGCCTGGCAATGCCACGTGTCCCCACCACCATCCCCAAACCGTGGGTTACCACCCCAAAACCGTGGGTTACCACCCCAAAACCGTGGGTTACCATGTACTGCAGGCGCATCTCGTACTGCAGCTTGTCCTGGAGCAGGCGGGTGAGCTCGCATTCGCCCGGCGCAGCAGCCTCCAGCCCCAGCACAGCCAGGACACCTGGGCAGCCAAAAGCAAGAGATGTCAACTCCCCCCCTGGGGACATCCACCGAGGTGACACCCTGAAGCCACCCAGGTCCCCATCCCCGGGCTGTACTCACACAGGACGGCCGCGTAGCCCTGCTGCATGGTGACTGTGGCCGTCGGCAGATCCCCGGGCTGCGCCTACATGGCCGGGGGTCACCGGGAGCTGGCTGGGCAGCGGTGCACGTGGTGGGGGGTTGAGGGATGGGCGCACGCCCCGGGCGCTGGGCTGCTCTCCGGTAGCCCCGGGTGGTTGCCCCCTGCCATGGATGGGGGGTTAGTCCCCCTTCCCGGCCGTCCCCGCCGGCTTCTCCTCTCCAGCTGGCTGCGGAGGGGCAGCAGGTCCCAGGGCCATCACAGGGTGCCGGCAGGGATGCGCTTCGGGGGGGTGCGAGCCCCCCTGCACGGCAAGAGGGGATCTGGGGGGAGAGAGCCCCAGCTGCAGCCCCGGGGAGGGCACCCGCTCCCAGCCCGGGGGGCTGCGGGGCAGGGGCAGCCCCGCGTGGTGTGGAGCCGTGGGTGGCCGTGGGTGGCCGCGGGTGCCTGTGCCGGCTCGGGGCAGGGTGACCAGGGCTTCCCCGGTGCCACCCCTCGGGGATTTCCAGGCGGGGGGCCCAGCCCAGCACCGTTATCCCAGCAATGAATTTGTCCGGCCTCAGCGGGCGCTGGGCCAAGGGGCGCGGGGCCACCCCGTGCCGGGTCCCCCTGCAGCGTGGGACACATCCTGACCCCACATCCACCCCAAGGGGGCTGTGGCGTGTCCCCACGCTGTCACCCCGGGGGAAGACCGCAGCGTGTCCTTGCGCCACGTCCCTCACGGCATGTCCCCTCGCGCCGGGGGTGCGCCGCTTCCCCGCACGGAGTGGCACACGCGGACGGGCCCGCGCCGCGTCCCCTGCACCGGAGGGTCCCCCCGGCTCCCCGCACCGTGTCCCCGCGCAGGGGGGGCCCTGCTGCATCCCCCCGCCAGGTCCCACGGGGAGGCGGCCGCGCCCCCTCCCGTGCCGCGTCCCCACGCCGCGCCCCGCCACCGCCATCCCCACGCGAGGGACCGCCCCGTGTCCCCACCCCACGTGCCATGTCCCCGCGCAAACGCGGCCGGGTCGTGCCCCTACGCCTCCTCCCCACGCGCGGCGGGGGTGGCGGTGCCGTGTCCCCACGCGGGGCCGTGCGTGACCGCCCGCCGCCCCCGCAGCGCGGACCCGCCCCCGCGCGCCCCCCGGCGCGAGGCGCCCGCGGACCCACCTGGCGCGGCGCGCGGGGCCGGCGGGCGCGGGACGCGTCTCCCCGCGGGCGGCAGCGGCGGGGCCGTGCCCGCGCTTCCCGGGAGGCGGGCGGGGGGCGGCGGGCGGGGAGCGGGCGGGGCGGCGGCCGGGGGCCGGGCGGGGAGAGGGGACCGAGCGACCGCCCCGCACCGCCCGGCGCCGGGGCTCGGCCGACCGTGCTCGGCCGCGGGAGCCGGGCTGGCCCGGCCGGGAGCCCAGGGGGGTGCTGAGCTAGCCCAGCCGGGTGCCCCCGGGGTGCTGGGCTAGCCCAGCCGCGTGCTCAGCTAGCCCAGCCGGGTGCCCCCGGGGTGCTGGGCTAGCCCAGCTGGGCGTGCATGGGGTGCTCGGCTAGTTCAGCTGGGTGTGCCTGGGGTGCTGGGCTGGCCCAACCAGCCCTCCTGGGTCCCTCTCTTGCCAACTTGGCTACCCCAGTTAGGTGCCCGCCAGGTGCTCGGCTGCCCCAGCTGGGTGTCCCCAGGGTGCTGGGCTAACTGCGCTGCACGCCCCTGCTCCTCAGGGCGCTGGGCCAGCCCTGCACTGTGCCCCCAGGGCGCCCACCCCACCCAGCCGGCTGCCCACGTGCTCCCGGGGGTGCCCAGCACGACCCCCAGGCACCGTGCGGTGCGGGGCTCCCCTAGCCGGGTGCCCCAGGGTGCTGGCCGGGCCGGGTACCCCATGGGTGCGTTTCGGGGCACTCACGGCGGGCGCCAGCACGTGCCCGTGCGGGGGCCACGCTGCGGGCAGGGGAGGCCCCCCAGGCTGCTCTCCGAGGGGCTGGGGGACCCCCGGCTGCCTCGGGGCCAGCGGGGCTCCCACGCCCCCCGGCCTGAGCCCAGCGGTGCCTCGGCACGCTGCGGGGCTGAACCCCAGCCAGGAGCAGGGGATGGGGGGCGCGGGACACCATCTTTCCCCCCCCTCAAAAACCAGCGCCGGCTGCCCCCGTGCTGGGGGCTGCCGGGCGTCTGAGGGGTGGGCGAGAGAAAGGAGCTAGCGAAGCGCAGGTCAGCGCTCCCAGGGAAACGCGTGGGAAGGAATGCGCGGCTGCCGGCGCTGGGATTCCCCTGGCACCGAGTCAGGGCCATGGCCGCCCTCCTGTGCCCCCGGCCCGGGCACGGCCCTCGCCCCCCCCCCGCCCCGGGCTGGGGCAAGGTGCTCCGCGCCCGGCAGGGGAAGGAGCCGGTCCAGCTCCTCACTTAGGTGTCCGCAGGGATTTTGCCCGCATCTGCTGCAGGCGTTCCAGGAAGCCATTTAACAGCGTTCCCTGCCCACGTAGTCATCAGCCTGGCAGCCAGGATGGGGCGAGGAAGAGTGGGGAAAGCGCTGAGCGGCGCAGCGCGGCGCTGGAGGCAGTTTGCCCTCCTTGGCTCTGCCGGGCTGGAAATCACCTCTGGTGCGAGCCCAAGGCAAACAGCCCCGGCGCACGGCCCCGAGAGCTTTGCTCCCATGCGGCGCCAGGAGCCCAGCACCCTGTGGCCACAGGGGCCAGCCCTCGCTGGGAGCCCCCCAGGCAAAGAGCGACTGGGGGCTCGGCCCTCCCAGGCTTTGCCTCCCACTGGAGACAGGTTATTTACACAAGCCCGGCCAAGGAAGCAAAACCCTTGGGCCGGGAACCTGTTTGGGAACGCCCCCACGCCCAGCACTACCACCACAGCCGACTCAAGTTCTGCTGGAGCTCTCCTGGAAGCGCTCCATCCCAGTCCAGAGCGGGCATCACGCCCTGGGAGAAGGACAAGGGGAGAGGCAGGCGCCCCACATCCCTGACAAGCCAGAGGCAGGACCCCCACCACTCCCCTGACCCAGCTGCCCCAGGGTTGCAGGAGAAGGGATGGGACGGGAGAGCAAAGCCCTTTGTCCCCAGGCAGAGGAGCGTTAGGGCAAGCAGGGGTGGCTGGGTGCCACACGGGAGCCAAAGGGCCCTGCAGCGGCAGGGAAGGCACCGAGGGCAGGGCAGGCAGGCACGCTCACCCTCAGCCCCTGCAGCGCACCCGCCGCAGGAACAGGGAGGCTGCTGACACCCTTCGCTGGGCCGTGGCACCCACCCTCCCCGGCCCCGGGTGGGGAGGCAAAGCTGGGAAGCGCTTGCTACGTGGGTGAGCTTTGCAGCCAGCCAGCAGGGTCAAACACCTTCCCCGCGCCATCCCAGCAACTCCTGCCAGAGCTGCAGCTGCTTCACAGGGCAAGGGAAGGAGCCCCGAGCCACAGCCGGGGCCTGGAAGGGCTGGAGAAACGGTAGCTGGGGGAAAGACCCTTCCCCACGTACCCCGCCTTGTGTGTGGTGTGTCCGTGGGCCGAGCAGCAGCTCTGGCTGCAGGAGCGCGGCCCGGCTGTGGGCCAGCTGCAGGGAGAGCGGGGGGCGCAGAGGGGCTTGCAGGCCAACACCTGCAGGGCCACAGCCCTGCTCCAGCATCCATGCAGGGCGCGGGGCTGAGGGTGTGCAAGCTCCCATCCTCCTCCTCCTCCACCCCTCCTGCTCCTGCCAGGTCAGCAACAGATGCTGCGAAGGAGAGGAGCCCCCAAGTCAGGCAAGTTAAAAAACAGGCTTTTATTCTTCCATGTGCTGCTCACAGTCACAGCTTGGAGACACTGCTCTTGCCAAAGTTATTATGAAACAAATCAAGTCCCAGACTCAGGCCTCGCTCTTCCCCACCCCCAAGAGAGTCAACATTGTACAAAACTCTATTTACAGGGAAAACAGTCAGAAATGGTGAGTCCAAAAACCCCTTGCAATTCAAAAGAAAACGCTCAAGACAAGTGTGACAGTTACACCATCCACACAGCCAGGCTTCCCAGTGCCTGCTCCCAGGGCTGGTGGAAGCCCAGGGCTTCTCGCCACGGACTACTAAAAGGAGCCTGGTAATCCTGAGTCACACCACAGCTCTTGCCTCTAACAAAAAGCTGGGTAATTGCAAAACCCACTTGATCTTACAAAGGCTCAGCTGGATCTGCTGTACAGGGCCCTCTGCAAGGCCAGCACAAGACACACTCAGGCTCCCGCATCCTAAAGGGTGGGGCAAGAAGGTGGGGGGGCTGGGGGGCAGCCTGCACCCTTCCTTGGGCACTTCCCAAGAGGGAACCTCTTCGGCTGGAAGCCAGAACGTTAGGAGCCTTCACATAAGGAGCGGGATGTGTTGGGAGACCTAGTTATCGGATACCGTATTTACTGGAGTCACGTTACTTTGAAACATAAACCAAGCGGAGCAAACCAATAGTTCAAAAGGGAAAAAAAGCACACATTCCTCCTCCTAACGGTGTTTGGAAGACCGTCCCTTGCAGCCCAGTGAGGAGCTCTGCTCCTGCCAGCTGCCGCTCAGAAAGCGTAGCGTGTGCGGATGTCTTCCAGCTTCTTGGACACCTCAGGTGGGGTCCGGTCCAGCTCTTCGGCCACATTCTTCTGTTTGTTTGGCTCCATGGAGTTGAACTGCTCACACAAGTCCCCATCGATCACATTCTGGAGGGGCAAGGAGGAGAGCACTGAATCGACACAACACAGAGGCACTGAACCCTGCCTAAACGGGGAAAAACGGCAACAAACAGTTTGTTCCCAGGAGCTTCTTAATCCCGTCCTGGAAACAAGACCATGCTCGGTGACCTCATCTGCTGAATAGCAGCAGTTAGCACCAAATTAATTACTGGCCAGCTTGATTAATGAAGGAGAAACCCCAAAAGCCTGGGTGCAGCTGAAAAATCACACAAGGGAAGGGAAGATGGATCCAACTTGGGTCCAACTGTGCTGGGAAGGCCGGGGGCGGCTGTGAAAGGTGACTGAAAGGCATCTCCAGTCAGATGAGAGACACCTCTGTGCATGCTGCAAACTGGCCTCAAGCTCATCAAGAACAGGAACACCCACTGCACTTGGACAGCTGCAGCTGCTGGGACAGTCTTCTGACAGGTATGACAGACATTACTCTGGTAGCAGTTACCACACACTTACTCTGGTCCAGCACTCTGAACCCTTCCTGGTCACAGCATTTAGCAGTCCACAGCCTCAAAGTTCCTCAAAAGCAGAAATAGGCAGGAACTGCCATTTCTTACGAGATTTCCCTTGTCAATGGTGGTGGAGAAATATCCCCAAGGCAATACCCAGTCTGACCTAGCCACACAAACAGCTAGGTAATGCTGCTTCTCCTGATCGAAAAAGGAGACGCTGCGGCCAGTGGAGAAGCGCAGCAGCAGTGCCTCTGGGCTTGGGCCTCAAGACCAACCCTCAGAAGGTTCATTACAAGGGTTAAGAAACCAAACCAGACGTGGTATTAAGTGCTAAGTACCGCTCTCCTTATAGAGTGCTGTTGAACAGATAGCTTCAGTTCCTGCCACAGGCACTACACAAGTTGTGGTTTACATTGCCAGAGTCTTCCCCACTGAACTGCAACCACAAGTGGTTTCTGCCAAGCCTCAGAGCAGTTTTGCATCCCAGAGCGAGTCCTGCACCCCCATGACCAGCTGATCCTAAATACTCAGACCTACCTTCACCGGGAAGTAGTAGGAACGGAAACTGAGATGGTCTCGTCCGCAGAGAGGAGGGTGCTCAGACCTCAAGTGCATTTCCACATGCTGGAAGAAGTCATGGTCCTGGGGAGATTAAGGATCATTAAGAGAACAGTTTCCTACAGGCCAACACCACTGGCAGGGCAGGTTGACACCATCAGTCAGGTGTTCCTGCGCTGGCTGAAACACCGCCACTATCAGGTTCTGCTAGAGTGGCTCTGCACACAGCAGGCAAGGTCATGCTCATCCTGTCACCGCTTCCACCCTGGGAGTGCTGTGGGAGTGCCCACAGCAGAGTTAAGCAGCCAACTGTGCCACCTCGGCCAGGATCAGCCTCCCAGGAATGGGAGCACATAGCAGCTGTGCAGCAAGGTGCAGCTCAAAGAAGGAATGTCTTGGCACCTGCTGCTCCAGGAGGCCACAGCAAACTGAGAGAATACCATCATCAGGAGTTGAAGCATCAGCATCTGATCAATAGAATTTTACAAGCTATGCAAAGCGTGCCAAAGGATCCCCGCGCAGACTCTAAAATCAGCCAAGAGCTCCTCTGGAGTACGAACAGATTTAGCCAGCAGTGCACTAAGAAAAGCTCTTAACTCTTTGTGGAACCGATGTAGGAGGAGCTAACAAGCTCCTTCTCTTCCCTTTTGCATCCCACCCCACAGCATTTCCTGCAGGCCAGGTTTTCACGCACTGCAGCGCCCTAGGGTTACCCTCTAGAGACGCAGCACATTAATATACTGGCTGGGGATGAGCGCATGGAGAAGCAGTAATTCTGCAACGTAACGATGGGGCTCACTTACCTCGTGGGAAGTAAAAGGGACCAAGATTCCTATCCCCCCCGATAAGGTGGTATAGACAAGAGACTCGGAGCCTCCTGGGATGAGCGTGGTCTTCTGTAAGGAAAGCACCGTCTCTCCCACGTGGTAATTCATAATCACTTCAGCCTGAAAGTCAACCACAGAAGAATGGGGTTTTTTTAAGCTTTATATAAAAGCATAAAAAGACTTGAGAGGAAAGCAGAATAAATTTGGCCGCCTGCTAGTTCTGAAATGCCTTTCTAAAGAGGAAGTGCCTTCCACCTGCGACCAGATGGCAGAACTCAGCATGCCGCTCAATTACTCTCTTGAGCTGGACAAACGGATGCGAGTAATGAGGGAAAGCAGGAAAAGAAAACGAGTGTGCCGCTTCAATCAAACATCACCCAACAGGCATCAGCCGTGATTTCAGAAACTGAATTTGGCTCCCAGTGACAGTGAAAACTGATCCCCCACAGCACCACAGACGTGTAGGAGCAGAACTGCCGATGCAGTGTTGTCCAGGAGATGTAGAGGACTTCACAGAAAAGCAGCATATTCTTTTCTCACAATTACCACATGCTCCCCATGAAGCGTTACCT